>NC_045477.1:106817804-107131419 GCF_009650955.1 Corvus moneduloides
AATAATATTCCCAGCATTCATGTGTGTGCTGTAGTCTCCCCAGCAGCACTCCTCCCTCTCCCCAAGCCATCAGAGCAGAGCTGCCAGGGATTTGGGTCAGCAGGACCCTGTAGAACCCCAAAAGGGAATGAGAAGGCTGTTCTGGCTAAGGACATCTTGCATTTGAGAAATATTTTGCTGTGAGAAGTCCTCAGAATTTGTCCATCTTCACCTCTGAGGTCAACTGGGTCAACAATGGAGTTAACAAGATGGAGGGAGAACCTGGGCTCTCATCCTAAGTCCACCAAAGGGGCTCATATGTACAGGGGGTTCAAGGGTTTCAAATAGTCTCAGCCATTACTCTGCTGAACATGAGATTGTCTCAAGCCCTAGCAATGTCTGGGTCACAGAAGGGTATTCTACACTTAAACTTACCTCATTTGATCTATACTTCACCTTCAAATATAACATCCAAAGTTAACAGGATGAAAAGTGTGAACTTAAAACGACAGGGAGAAAATTGCCACTGTGAGGCCAAAACACTCCTAAAACTTGCACCTTGCAACACCTGAAACATTTCTCCCTGAGACCACTCTTCCAGTTTAGCTGGGGTTTGTGAGATAGAAATCACCTGCTGTATTTCAGCAAAGATGGCAATAAAGCATCCAAAGTATTCCTGGACTGTTAAGAAGTACATTGTGATTCTAAAAAGAAATATCCCTCTGTGTCTTTTGGAAGACACCCCAGTGTTTCATCAGAAAAAAGCAAGTCTAAGTTAAGTGCAATTATTCTGTAGCAGATAATGAGGAAAATCGTCCTTGCCAGTACAAACTGAAAAGCCCAGTGTAAAGAATGAGACTGGGTGGGCTGGAGCAGTTAGAAGAGGTGGCTTTTAGTGGAAGATCAAAGTCTAGGGAGTGGATCACTTCAAGATGTTTCTCCATCTCAGCAATGTCTGTTTGCAACCTCGCTGCACAGACGTGGACATTTTACAGTGACCACCCACAGAACCAAAGCAGCTGAACCTTTGCACAGCTTAAGAGGCAAACCCAGCACTGAGAGCAGTGCTGGATCCAGCTCTGCCCACTGCATTTCATGCTTATTTTATGGTACTTTGCAGAACATTCCCGAAGAGTTCTGCTTTCAGTAGGTAGGATTTGTTGCAATGTCTTCTCTTGCTGCCATGCATTATGGTGATTTTGATCAAATAAGATCTGACTCATAACTTTACGCTGCAGGAATAGGCTGGCATTTACTGGAACTGAACAATATCAATAAACAGCAACAGCCATATTAAGGCTCTGTGGTTTGGCTCATTTAGCCTGCTGGCTTTATTAAATCTGGCATAGTCAACATTATGCATCATGCAAGGGCTATTTAGTAGAATTTGTCAGGTTTTAAAGAAATGCTTTCAAAAAATCCCAAGAATAAGAAGATTAGAACCACTTGCTACATAAACAGTGATGGCTTTTTCACTAAAGAACCTCCTCTTCATAACTCTGGCAAGCTGCAGAAATCCAAATGCTACTTGCAGACTTACTAGGTTTGTGTTTTTAACACATTCCTATTCTGACAGAAAATCTGAGTTTTCCCACTTTGAGATGAAAATATTGCTTACAGTTTTGACTGCAGAAATGTCCGTTTTCTCCCTCTCAGTAAAAATCCTAGTTTTCAGGGTGAGATGGAGCCAAAACATCAATGGAAAGAGATGGGGCAGAGCACTTCTTTCATCACAGGAACACTTCAGCAGCCAAAGCAAAAGAGGAAGAGCTGGTCAAGGAGGGAGGGGATATTTCTACCCATTTACACAAAATAAGCAGTTGCACTGAAGGGTGGATTCACTAGTCATGGTACATCACTAAATTTTGATTTACCCAGGCAGACACCTGAATGCAATCAGGTTTTCCATCTACAAAGTAGTAAAACATTACTGCAGAGGTGAGGTGGGCTTCACACTAAAATGGTAACAGACCTTGGAGAACCTCCAGATGTGAATGACAAATGTCAAATGAGGTTTTACTCCAGGTTTACAAAAGGCACTGCAAAAGGCACCTGGCTAACAGGGTGTGCAGAGCAGAAGCACAACCATCAGGGGTTGATTGCTCCATAGATGCACCAAAACAAGAAGACAAGAAAGCAAACACTTCCTCAGAGCCACATAAGGGCAGCCAGTGTGGAGGATCCATCCCTTTTCTTTCTCAGAAAAATCCTCTGGTCAGGCCTGCCAGAGCTGCTTGCCTAACCTGTAGTTATAGCTTTAAATTTGGTTTTATGCTAAACAATTTCATTATCTCATCACTTTTTTGCTTCTTTCTCATTTGTTTTGCTATTTTTTTAAAATCTCTCTCTGCAAATAGGTGAAAAATTAAACCAGGATGGTACTGGGGTTTTTCAGAGCAACTATTCACATGCCATGGCCTTGCCCTCATCTCCACAGTCAGGTGCAGACAACAGCAGGGTGACCTGGCCAGATTGGCCTGACCAGGAGAGCCTGGAGGCACAGGGGACAGGGAGAACTGCAGAGCCTGAGCAGCACGTCACAGGGGAGAGATGTCACCACATCAGAAGGTGGGTGGCACACAGGTTTCAGGCCAGTGTACTGGGAGTCCCAGCCCCACGGCTGTGAACACTGAGGCAGAAGTAGTGGAAGGTCTGGTGAAGAAGTAAACAGAGCACTAGGACAGGATGATCAGCTTTCAGGCTGTGTCCCTGATAGCCTGCTGAGGGACCACTGAGATGGATGTGCTAGTCCTCACTCTTGCAGGCAGAGCCAGAAGGACAGATGTTGTCTGCTGAGATCTCACCTGGGTCATCTGCTCTTGCTGAATGGCACTGTTTGGTCCAACAACTCACAAATGCAACAGGACTTGATGCTAAGTCCAGGGTCTCTCATCTCACACCCAGTGAGACTCACTGCTTCCTGGATTTCACTCTGCTCAAGCTGCTTTCAAATCCACTGGCACTACTTGGCACTTGCAAAATTAATTTCAAACCAGAACTGCTCTTGCCAGCAACAGTGCTGGCTCAGCCAGAAGTAGATGTCATCAGCTGGGTGATGAGTGCTCGTCATGACCATCTAGTAGTACCCAAAATATAATCAATGTACACTTTTCTCAAGCCTATCTACACAATGTGAGATAAAGTCCAATCCAGCCCTGGGGATAGTCCCATCCCAAGCAGGAAAGGGGACCAGAGGCCATCTAGAGAGCCCTGCCAAGATGCACATCTGATTTCATGAGCATGGAGCCTCTGCTGCAGAGTAAATGGGCTGACATGAGAGGCCTCCAGTCGGAGACAGGGTTGCTACAGACTGGGGAAGAGTCACACAGAGAGCAGGGCAGGAGCAGCATTCTGCAGGGGTTACAGCCAGGGGAGAGCACACACAGATGGACAGACATTCCAACTGATAGCGATCTCAGGATCTCTACTTGTGAGGCTTCAGAAGGGATTTGTACCATGGGCAAATCAAGTGTGTTGTCACAGTACCACATAAGAAGCTGAGATGGGAATAAACCAGCTGGTTAGATGTCTGTGGAGTGGGTAGCCTGGAAACAACGTTCACTCAAGGACTAGACATGCATGAACTGACCAACTCTGCTGACATCCAATCTCACAGCCTATCCACAGGGCATCCTTCTGTGTACACATAATGAAAGATCTGCTGCTGAGAAAATATGCCCATAAATTTACTCTGATCTAAAGTTAAAGTACTTGTGAAAAATTGCTGTCTGAGGTCCCAGTGTAAGTGCTATCAGCATACTGTGAGCAAACACTGACAAAGTTATTCTGTTGTAATCTTAGAGAAAAGAAAATACATAAGAAATAAGCTTTAGTGATATGCCTTACAAACAAGCTGTGAGAAATATCTCACGTAGGTTTTGTGGAATACCCACTAAACAAGTCTTCAAAGGCTAAGAGTCCACAGAGCACTTGTTCTACTGAATGTTAATGTCCCTAAAACACCCTGAGAGCAGATAAACAACAAGAGATACATCACTTGCCATTTTTTACCCAACTGCACAATAGATATTACAGTTGCTTTGGTAAATGAAATGAGAATTTTAAGTAAATTAAGAATTTACTTAAGGAAGCAGAACTTTCTTAAGCATGTTTGTGCTCTCCATTCATTTTTAAGAGCCTCTCGAAGCATCCCTCATGCCCCTGTGACAGCCTTTCATCTCCTCCAAAAAGGACTCACAGAAGCTCCTTAGAGAACCTGGTTGAGACAGCAAGGTCAGGATACAGGGAGCAAAAGCTTAGAACCAACCTGAAGTGATAACTACATTATCATATTTTGCACTTGTTTCAATGGAGCTCATCAAAGTGAGATGGAGAAGAAAGAATATCCTCTGAAGAAAAGAATATACATTGGTGGCAACAGGAGAATCAAAAAAAAAAAAAAAAAAGAGAGTGACATAGTAAGTAGACATGGTAAGTAAAAGGAAGAAAAAAGGAAAATCAGTGTTCAGGATTGATTTTGACTGAGGTCTTTGGTGGAGGTACGAGACCTGCTCTCCAATGTGAAATGTTGCTTTGGAATCCACTACTGGATCTTGAACATTTACTTTAAAAGCATGAGCCTCCAAAAATCCTTTTCTGAGGTCTGTGACCATGACAGCATTGAAGCTTAAAGCATAAGATCTCTTTGCTGTGTTATTTTGGCAGAGAAATGCAGACTTTGCCCATCCATGAAATTCAACTGGTGTGATAGCTTTGGGCGTTTGTTTGCCCTTCAGCACACGAAGCCCTTTTATTCTGATACCTATCATTAGCTTCTGTTATGCCTTTTCTCCCCTTTATCTGACTGTATTTATAAATATATTTCTATATATTTACTCCTGTTTCCACAGTCATTACTTGGTTCCTTTTGCTAATATAAATCTAGAAGTTTTACCCAACAAAACCATTTGAAATGTGGCTCTGGTTAGTACATATCTGTTTTCTCAAACCAGCAAAGATCTAAACCTCTTACGTAGAACAGCTGTGTGTGTTAGATTCCTTGGTGTGGACAATGCTTTGAATACACTCAATTTACCTTTCATTTCATAGACTAGCTCATGCCTGTAAAAGAAATAACCTGATAAATTAATTGCAGTTGCTGCCAGCTTAAGCAATGTCTGAAATGCTTTGTTGATGAGTGGAAGTTTTGAGATTATTTTCGGTGCCATGACATAATTGCTGTACATAACCCAGACTGGAAAATAACTGACAGCCTCTGGCATCTTGGAGATAAGCAGTATCAGCCTCCATAGGGTAGTGGACTCTGTCTCATGAGTAAAATAGATCTGGCAGTAGCTTTGGGAGAGATTTTTTTTTTCTAACAATCGTATTGTTAACCCATTTTTATTTTCTTTTGATTCAGTCTTTAGATGATTACTTTCTTCTTTTTTTTGTGACTGATCTTTTCCTTTGGCATGCTGGGCGTCATCATCCAGTCTATTTGGAGGCATGACTGAAAAGTAAGGTGACCAGGGACAAACGGGATTTCAAATACATGAATTAATTTTGTGTGTCCAGTGTCTCTCCTGTCCCTCCATCACCTTGGCTAGAGGAGGAAGTATCCCCTTCTCCAGCTGCTGAGAGAGCCCCATGGCACTGTGTCAGCTCAGGGTCACTGTGCAAGAGCTGAGGTCACTGTGCCCTGCCCTCAGGAGGGGAATCTCCCACCATGGATGTGTGGACCCACTGCAGCATTTACCCTCACCCTGCAGGAGCCAGCAAGGGGCTGCTGCCAGAGGTCACCAGAGGGGGAAACACGATGAACCACCTGAGACTGCCAGGGATGCTCTGTGTCCAGAGCTGCCTTTGATGCTCTGAGCTATTTACCAAGTACCTGCAAAACATGGAGCCCCGTGTCTGGTTGACAAAATGTGCCAGGAAAACTGGCAGCAAATTAAGAACACCTTTCAGAGCAGACTGTGTCCACTGTGTTGCTGAAAATAACAACACATTAGATGAGATCTCTTAACATAGGAGGAAAATGAAAATGGGCATCTGCACCCTCCTAAATTATTTTCTCATCCTATTCTCCTTTAGTACACCCCCATCTATGCACTGTTGCTGTCTACTTGGCACAGGGGAAGCCTCTGGGTACTTCAAGTCACAAAAGAATTACAGACGGTGTGCATGTAAGTCTGTCAAATGGTGAAAGCCATCACAGGCATCCACTGGTTTCAAGGTGTTAAGTTAGGGATAGAAAATCAGTTCCAATAAAGCCTTTCTGGAGATGTCAGCTCGGTATGATAAACACATGCACACAAAGATAAAGATAGATGATATTGATATAGATATAGATACAGATATATAGATATATTTGAAGGAAGACCACAGCACTATCTCATTATAAAATATTTTTTTCCAAATCTGAAACTAATACAAGCAGAAAAGCATGCCCAGTGCATAAGTATCTATCTTTATACTACATAAATATGCAAAAGCCCTGTCAGAACAAAGTCTTGTGTTGAAGCTCATTTGACAGATGTTCTTGGTCCCTAACAAAGAAGTCATGCAGATGTTATTCAAAGAGTACAATAATTTGAATGCTCACTCTTAAAAGCTTTTTTTTTTTATCTTTTCATGCTGTGGGCACTCTCACAACAAGCACTGTGGGAGCTGTCTCCTGAGCATGTCCCCTTTGAAATGTTTTGAGCCCACAAGAGGCAGCACAGCACAATGCAGGTGAACCACGGTAGCAGCTTACCAGTTAGGCAGCCATAAGCTGCCTGCACATCTTTTAAAGGTGCCAAGCTGTAGAGGTGTAGCCTGTGGGTGCATTTCACAAGCACTTGCACATCAGGCACATCCAGCCCAGAGTTCAGTGACAACTCAGTGGGCCCAGTCAGAGAATGAGATTTGGCACAGAGCTGGAGACACCTTCCCATAACCACGTGTCACATTCCCAAAAGGTCTGGGTATAACTGGTCCTTTATTCAGGCAAACTGAAATTTTTCCTCACTCTATCTTTTTAGGTCTCAGGGAAAACATACTTGCATCATTCCCTATCTTGAGCATGTTTTGTATTTTAAGCTCATTTTTAAACCCAAACAAGACTGAAAGTTAAGCATATTTAAAAGGCTTCCTTGAATAACACATCCCTGGGGAACGCTTTCTCATTTTTTGGAGGATAAGAAGCTTGTCTGTCATGGCATCCTGAAAACAACTGAGATCACATCAGTAACAGTACAGTGAAGGGGCTGTAAAGACTGAGATGACTCTGGTTTGAGCTAATATTATTACTCTGACACAGTACATGTAATTGTCTCTGGGGGGATGTTTTAATTAAAAGGGGAAAAAATAAGTTTCCTTTCAACTACAACTTCCTTCTACCTCTCATCAAATAAAATGTAGATGATGCAGGGAAATTATTCTCATTAGTCTGAGTGGTTTGTTCTCAAAGCATTTGTGATAATATCCTGCTTTACTCTTTGACTTTTTATTACCAATTGGATACTGCAGAATATCAGGCTGATGCTGAACTGCATCAGTGAGGGCAGGCTTGGGGGCTCGTATCTTAATATATGTTTTTGACATCTTATCAATCTTTAAATTTAACATACTGATTTATGTGCCAGCATTATGATGAGCTCCCTATGGTTACTGAACTCTGTGTTATTTGGATGTACAAGGTCAGCAGCAGCTTCTGCAGATCAGTTCTCTGTGGTCTCTGCCAGAAGCTGATAAGAGGCAAATCTTTTGTGCTTCCCTGAAAAATAAGATGCAGATTTTCTTTAGGAAAAAAAAAAGGCATTGTACACAAAAGAGGAAAATAGTGTGAATGGTGGAGAATGGGATAAGGAAATGAAGGCAGAGTTGCATGGTCCTGAATCTTCAGAATAATATTTCATCCTCCAAGAATATTTTTCCAGATAAAAGCATGAGATGTGTGTCACCACCTTTCCAGACCATGAGTTCTGGAAGGAAAATAATGAGACAGAAAATATTTTACATTTATATGAAAGTGTTCTGGCAAATAACACCTGTGATTTCTCAGTATTGCCAAGTGAAATAAACAGGTGATGAAGTAGGCAGTGAAGAAAGGTACATTTCTTTTTTCAATCCTTAGTGTTTGGAGTTCCAAATCCATTTGCCAGACTGGCATCAGTATAGTCACTACTTGAAAAGAAAGGTATTTTACAAAATTTTTTAATTTTCTGTAAGATTTTTTTTTAATTTAAGAGTTGTTCAGATATTCCTCACTGTTCTCAAGTCCATTTTTCTTCTACTTTTGCTGGCGTATTCTGATACTCCAGGATTTCCTTTGAAGTTGCAATAAGGAATTACAGTAAAATCATTGAAGCATCTTGTTAATTGCTGTCTCGTGGGTGTTTGGGGGTTGTGACTTGGCAACTTTTATTGGAAAGTACTTTTTCACAATCTGACAAGATAAATTAATTAGTGTAAAACTCCACTGTGCATTCATTAATGCCAGTGTTCCTCAGACCTTTGACATAGCTGGTGCTACATAATTTACAGAATTGGCAAGGAGCACAGTGAGACCTGTGTTTTTAATTCCATGGAGCATTCGCTTCTTAAACACACATGCCTTTTAAAAAAGAGATTAACTGATTCCTTAATATTGTTAAGGTGATGTATCCCTAGTTGCTCAAATAGTCAGGGTGTTTATACACCCTTTTGGTCTGTCTGCAGAACCACAGCCTAAAGATTATCGTGCAAAAAGATTTTTTCTGGTGGTTTAAAGCTTTCAGGTGCTTTACAGCCTCTCACTGTCACTGAACTAGAGCACTGCTAATTTTCCTTGCTAACCACGTGTCCCTGCTATGGAAGTGTGAAAGGCTACAGATAAGCAAGCAAAGTCTCTGGCAGGAGACTTTATGATGTTGATGAACTGAGAACATTTTCATTTCAGAAATATGGAGCTGTTGAGAGCATTAGGGATTGTTGCAGTGATGAACTCTACCTGGAAGTGTCTGTGTGTGGACAAGAAGGCTGTGTGTGTGAAGAAAAGGGACTGAAGCCATAGGAAGCAATAACTACAATTCCTTTAATACTCCTCTGGCCAAATCAGCCATGATATCATTGTGCTCTAGGAGGCAGAGTACTGAGTATAGCCCAGCTCACACTGCATGGTGTAGATGCACACAGGGGTCCTGATGCTGATTTTGCTGGACCCAGTAAATAAATTCTTGCTAACTTCAGTTGGCCAGCAAAACTTCTCACCCATTTCTACAAAGAATGGATATAGTAATTACTAACTTGCAGAAAAATCAAAGTCCTAACAAGGACTTGTGTTCCCATTTTTGTTCTCTGTCCGTTTTGTTTTTAGGCATAACCAGAAATCAGCCCTCCACCACAACATCAGCAGCACTCACTATTATCTCCTCATTATTATGGTCCTGTATTTCAAACACGCACAAAAATATTGATTCCCTAAAAACTGCTTTTATCTTGATATGATGCCACTGACAGCAGGAAGTATAATCTGTATCTGAAAGAAAATTGTAGTGGTTTTTTTTCCCTGGTGGCCAATACATGGGTGAATCAGAAGCGACACAAAAGAGTTGTGGGCCATAATCACCTAGGTTGTTGTTTTCCCTCTGTATTCAGCCAAGAAGAAAAGCGTGGGTGGCTCCTTCCTGATCTTGACTTTTAATCACCCCACTCCTGAGAGCAGCTGCTACCTGCTCACTCCTGGGGTGGCTGCACAGCCCATGACTGGGTGCAGGGGCCACTGCAGCACAGGCAGAAAGTGGTCTTGGTTTGGGGTCTTACCAGAACTCAGATCCACAAAACTGAGAGGTAAAATCTTTAGCTTACTCTGCTGGTAAAATTTTATGTAATTTTAACCTTTTTTTACTGAGGCACATATCTTAGAAGATGATCATTATAATGCAGCAGCACAGCTCAGATACAGTCATTTGCAGTGCTCTGAAAAATCACTAAGTGCAAGCCTTCCTTCTGTATTCCCTGTTTACTTGTCTCACCTAGTCTTTAATTTGTATGTGACACTCATATTTCTAATTTTCTAGAAGGTGCTCTGAGACAATGTAAGGACTTGCATCAGTTCAGCACAACAGGAACAAAACAGTGAACCCCATTGTTATACAGCTAAATAGTTCCAGAAAAGTACCAGAAAAGGAAAAGCAGAAACTGTCTGCATATTATATATGATTAGCCTAGCACCCGCAATGATGCCTTGAGAGGCCTCCTAGAAACAGAGACTAGACAGGAGTAAAGGATTAAAAGAGGTATTTATTTGAAAGGCCCTCAAAGGTACACCCTGGGGAGCCTGAAGCTATTCTTTAAATGGACCCCAAGATGGACCCCAGGTCACGAGATCTTCACTCTTTTGTAGGCTTGGTTCATTTGCATAGCAGGGTTAATTCTCCAATTAAAGCTTCAGTTTTCCCCACAGCTCACAGCTTACCCCCCCCCCCCCCTTAGTGGCTCTTTGGTTCATACTTTTGGCCTAGGACAGTCTTGGTGTCCTTGGAAAGCAGGGCTGGAGAGGCTTTGTTATGTCTACCTAGCGTGAAAGAGCAGAAATTAACAGGCTACAAGAAACTTCAGAGTCACACACCAAGCAGTACAGAATTTGAAAAATAAAAAGGTTAAAACCTAAGGCATCAGCAAAACAGCTTTTGAAAGACTGGAAGGTAAGATGTCTGTCAACAATAGGAAAACAAGAAAAAAGGAGGAGAAAATACCCATCCTCAAAGAGCATAATGGTATGAATGGTGAATATCTGTCACAGGAACTGGAAAGTGCTATATTGTAGTAAGTATGCACAAGATAAAAGGAAAGACATGCTCTTAATAAAAGCTCAGAACATACTCTTAAAAAAGCTAGTAATAAGTTTTCAATCTTTCTAACAAATCAAAAGTCTAAGTGGAATCGAGCTCGAAACAGGGAGTTTGAGTCAAGAGTTACATAGCATGTAACACAAGGCTTGGTATTTGCTGCTTTCACAACAGTGTAAAGGGAAAAGAAAGCAAGTGTAGTAGAAGCTGCAATGCTTTTTGTTGCTTAACTGTCACACTTTTGAACAGCTGATGTGCCCAGAAATCTCGTCTGGGTTTTTTTGTTGTTGTTTTTTTGGTTTGGTTTGTGTTCTGCTTTGTTGGTTGGTTAGGAGTTTGGGGTTGGGGTTTTTTATCCAACATATGAAATTTGAAGCTCAGTCTGGGCGAAGCACAACTGCTGGAGTTTCACATGATTGTATTAATCCATTCAACAGTTTGGAGGAAAAGAGCAGTTATTCCAGTGGTGCAGAGGTAGATGAAGGGAAAAGAAACAAGGTATAAAGTCACAGGTCTCTGTGGGACTGAGATAGGTAATCAGCACCTGCAGAAAGCAGGCAGTCTCACGGTGACTGAGCTTTTTGCTGGTAAGTTGGGTTCAACTTGCCACTTAGTACCCTCTGAAGACCAGAAAGGAAAGGAGGTTTAGATACAAAAAGGAAGAAGCTAATTGCACAAACCACAGTAATTTCTGAAGTATAAGTGCACTAAAGTAGATCTGTCATATTACAGGAACAGCTGGTAAAACACAGACTCCTAGATAGGTCACTTTTAAGCATCTCTAACTAAGCATTCAAGAGAGCATTTTCTTAAGAATATTAGTCCTCAAAGAGGCTGAGAATCATCCAAATGAATTTCAGAGATATGTGGAAAGTGACTGTCCACTGACACCAACTGAAGTAGGTGTGGACCTCTGAGAAGGTGGCTGGCTGCCTACATCTTTGCAGGAACTAAACAGAATTTAAAGCACTGGCTTCCCTATCCAAGTCTTTAGACATCTGAAAACCTACCAACACCTGCCCTTCCTGCAGCCTAAGCCATACATTGTGCAAGAGGATGCGCTCTGCTGGATCTAGGCCAGAATATCTAGAACTGCTCCTTATTCTCAGACACTTGCCAAACCTCTGTCATCTCTTCAACCCCGTTTCAATGTCAACTAAAGATGTTTTATTTTGCTCTGGGATTTTTACCCATTTTAAACAGAAAGAAAAGTGTGCTGAATTTAGTAGGTATGTGCTTAGGAGACTCTCTTTGTATTGGCAGTGGCTATCAAACATGATGTGCTACTATAATTTCATATAAAAGATTTCAAAATTCGTTCTTTACATGTTGGAAAGATGTGGGAAACAGAGATTTGATTTTGATTGATTGTTTTTTCTAAATGACAGGTACTGGTCCAAATCAAACTGAAGGGCATCCTTACACCCATGTGCATTTTGATTTCACATAAGGATGCAGCCCATTGTGTCTTTTCCAGTAGGGTGACTGATGATTGTCAATAATAGTGAGAGCTTTATCCAATGCTAAAAGTAAAATCCTATACATTAAAAAAAAAAAAAAAAGTAATTCTGATTCTGCACAGAGAATGAACAAATTACTTCCTAAATGAAATTAACTCTGATCCATCCCATCCTCTTGAAGGGTATTTTCACTTTGGATGTAGTAGATACTGAAGTGATAATTAACTAAACAGACTACCAGAAAAAAAAAAGAGAAAGCATATTAGCACCAATGCACACAGCTTTAAACAGATGCTGTCAATAAGCAGGCACACTTAAAACACACCTGTCTTTCCATTCCACTAAGATGCATGAGCACCTCTATACCATCTCTATACATAACATACCATGTAGTTAGCAATGAAGCACAGTTGGTCCTTACTTTGCACGACTTTGCAAATTACCTGTTGAAAGGACAACAGAAAAATGTTTCCTATTGAAACATAACATTTCTTGCCATTTCATCACTATCATAAGGCAGAAACATCTATCAAGATTATCTAGGCAATCAAAAATGCCTAAGCAAATTGCAAGCCAATGTACTGTAGAAAATCAGAGAATTGATTAATTCTGTAAAGTTGAGTCAACATCCAATAGACTTGTCTGACCTAGAATTAAAATTAAATTCTTCATGAGCATAAACAATATACATAGGAGAGGCTAAGTTAAAAGATGAAAAAATGTTGAAGTATTATAAACTATGGCATATTATAAGCAAGAACAATCTTTCTGAACTTCTTGTTAATCCACCAAATCCTTCTTATCACTGATTTCCAGCAAAAGAGTGCCAAGGTAGGTCATAAATTTCTTACACACAGAGATCATCCCAATAATTCAATCTACATTTTAAAGGATGCTGAAATAGCTGCCTTTCAATCCTTTGTGCATACACATGGAACACGGACAAGAGCTGTCTTCCTTGTGCTGTTATATTGCACAAAACATTGTGCATGCCCACTTTCCCCACTCTCCAGTTCCCTGCCATTCTCAGTGGAGCTCCGAGGGCAAGAGAAATAATAGAAGGAAAATGCTAAAATAATTATTTTAATGGCTAGAGAACAAGAAAATTTGGCTGAGATCTTTAAAACTCTGAGACTGATATTAAAGTCATAAACAGGCTTTCCACTCTGTCCTTGCATTAAAGACAGAGCAGAACCTACTTATCACCAAATTAGATCATTGGCTTTAGAGGCTCTTTCTCAAGCATGAACTTGCCCCCAGCTACTTCCTGGGCACCTAAAACTTCTTGCTTTCATATCAGTGAGACCAATGAAAGTTTTGTCTCGTGTTTTAACAACAAACAGCATTTAGACCACTTAATTCAATATGGTTGCAGATTATTGCAGCACAGCATTGACATGATGCATTTAATTTTATTTTGGACACATAGATCTTTTTCCCAGGCTTAAATATTTCCTTTTTTTACTTGCATTTTATACAGATAGTAAGAGATATCCTGGGATTTGACAGCACTGATTTTGGTTATGTCAGATTTCTGGCACTGAAGATGGAGCCTAAAACTGCAGCTTGACTAGATGCCAAGGAAAGGTGGAAAGGTGTTGGAGTTTTTTCAGGGCTGATGTCAGTTTCTTTTGGTGCCAGTCTCCCAGCAAGCATGAGAATCAAGTCCAGAGCATCAGTCCCAAGTGTTGCCCTCTCTCCAGGAACTGAAGAGCAGCAGTAAGGGCAGGTATCCAATGTAAATGACCTGCCACTGGAACACTGAGGAGAGTTGCTACCCAGGAACCTGGAAAAATTGCATGTTTTGGCACTCAAAGAACTGATTTTTTTCTATTTGCCAACACAATCAGTTGGTTTTAGATGCAAAGTATGATTCAAAGGTGCCTCACATGACACTAGCTGGCTAGAGCAGCTTTGCCAGCAGTGCCTGTTACCTCAACTTTCTGCAACAATACTTAAAATTGGGCTCACTGGGCTTTTACAACAAGTGCAGGCACATCTGTCTGTGGTTCATGATCAAAGAAGAAAACAGAAAAGTAAAGAATCAGACCAAGAGTCCAAACTTGAAGCCAAGTTTAACAGAACTGGAATGAAGGACTCTTTCCTTTAAATGTCCTATAGATCCTTCTGTCCAATACACAAAACATTTCCTGAATTTGCAGTAACTCCAGCAACTCTCTTCCAAAAACACATTGCCAAGTAGTCTCCATTTCCAAGTACTTCTCTCTTTCATGCCCTCCAAAGAATTAGAGAAACACACACAATCATTTTAAAGAACAATAAATTAAGTGAAAACTGCCAACTTTACCGTGTAATTGCATTGAATCCATGCAATTATGTGCAAGAATAATTTAATTCCTTTTACTGATTCATTCCGGAGTTAGAATTACACAGTATTAAGGCTAATCTTTCATACTTAGAATAATTAATTTGTCTCAATGTATTTGTTTGGGGGATGACTTAGACAGGAAAGCACAAATTGCTCAGTGGTTAGATGGTGTACATTTTCTCTAGGCAGTACGTGATGATACGAGGCTTTCTACAGGATCATCACCCATGCTTTTTGGTCAAGGACCTTGTGTAGCTGCCAGAGGGTTGAATTCTCTTTGCTTGTACCTTCACTCAGTAGAAATAGAAGAAAGGGGGGTTTGCTCCTTTTCTGAGGCAGGTCCACGTTCTTCCTTCCATCAGCCCTCTGGGTACTTCCAGGATGCTTTCCTGCTCAGCTGTGGATGGATGTTCATTCCTAAGTAATAGTGCAAGGAAAACAGTGGTGAAAGGCATGGTTTTCCAGCTACATACTGATACAATCAATTGCAGTCTTTGTGGACCTGGGAGAAGCATTTAAGCACAAAGATAGCCCTTTCCAGCTCACACGGCTTGGATTGTGTGTCAAGCAAGTGTGAGCCACCACCACATAGCTCTAGAGGAAAGAAGGGCCACTGAAAGATCTTCCTCAGACTTCTCTTCAGAATTTGATTTTTACATCAATAGAGACAAACTTACCTAATAGGCTCCTAGTTTCTCAAAAAAAAAAAAAGTCATTTGAAGAAACAAACTAGGCTGCTGAAAAGAAGGGAAATAAAAATGATTTGCTATTCACTGCTAAAAATAATTATTTTGGAACCAAGGTACAAGATAAATGGCAACCATAATTGATTTGTGAGGGCAATCACATGTATGACTGAGCAATCCAAAACAACATTGGGCAGATCCCCCATATAATCCCAACAGAATGGAGGAGCAAAACAAACTTAGATAAATCAGTAGGATAGGAACAAATTATTGTATCTACTTACATAGTCCTACACTTTCTAAGAAAAAAAAGAGTCCACAAAGAAAAAGAAAATCCAAACAGAAGTTAGTCTTTGCCTGCATCAGAAGTGTCATGTGTGGGATCTATTTCATATGCATCACACTAATGTATTTTTGCTTAAAGCCTAATACAGGCTCCTCCTGTATGTGCAAATTTCCAAAAGTTACTCTAAAGTCTTCACATCTCCATCTATTAACCTCATTTTATTTTTCAATGCAAGGTTGTTTTTTCCTCCTGACAAGGTCATTTTTTTCACTTCCATTTTTCATTTCTCAGAAAGTTTTGTTTGAATATTCGCATTTTTTTCTCAAAGGAAAGGACAAAAAGCTAATAGCAGTGTAGTGGCTGTATAAAGACAAGGATGCAAGGAGGACCAGGAGGCACAGGCAGAAAAGAGGCCTTACAACATACAGACAGCTTTGAGAGGCATTTTGAGCAAATTTCAGTGAGGAGAATCATATGACCTGTTCGCATTTCTAGGTCACAAAGGTCAGAACAACAGCAAGAAGCTTTTCTTCCAAGAAAACAAAACTCAACACATTAATCATTCACAATATGGGAGTGATTAGCTGAAGAAAGTGAACACATAAGAAATTTAGCAAGTGGTGCATGAAACTTACTTTCCCCACATTTTATCAAATTACAGTCTTTCCAAGGCATTGTTGCTACAGGAATGACCTTTAAGGCAGTCACTTCTTTTGGAAATGTTAGATTTATGTTCAACTTCTCAAATGCCTGATTCTTTTTTCAAGTATTTGAGCTACAAAGGCTAGCAGCTCAATGTCCAAAGTGAAGCATCATTGCCTTTTCTGTGGGCCAGTGCATTAGAAGAGCTGCAGGGTTAGTGGGACATCAGAAGGCGAGGATTTGTTGTGTCACTTTTACAAAGCAGTAAGTCCCAGTGCAGCATTGTGGTGAGAGCCAGGGAAGGCAAGTGGGAGAGGTCCCAGATCCTGCAGGCAGGTTAATTAGGAGCCTGCAGCTTGCAGGAGTACAGACATCTCTTTTCTTGGATCTGCTGCCAGACAGCCAGCAAGGAGTCATACATTAGTAGGCCAAACATGCATCAATTATTGATTCCATCTGCTGATTTTAATTTGCAAATCACTTCCCTCTGTCCAGCCCATCAGTCCTACTCCTCTGGCCAGCCCTTCCCACCCCTGTGACCAGAGTACCTTTCCCTAACTTGCCCACCCTATGCAGTGAGGTTGTACCCGCTGGAAAAAGTGACTGAACAGTGCCTTGCAGAGCAGCAGAGAAGCTGAGTGTCTGTTGAAGGCTCCTGCCTCTGCTGAGCATACAGCTTACAACATCACTGTGCCTTCACCCTTATTTATCCCTCCACCCACCATTTCTGGAGTAAAATGAGTTGTCTTTGTTTCTGCTGGGAGAGCAGATGGGAGAGGGAGGTGCTCCACGGTCAAGTACTTTTCTCTGTGTCTGTTCCTTTACCTCCACCTGTGCCCTCAGCCTCTTATTTTCTTCCTCCTCTCAAGAAAGTGCTGGGCACAGACACAGTTTTAGGACAGTTATTCCTTAAAGCCTGACATAATTAAAATCTCTTTCATTACCATCACTGATCTGAGAGTATGATTACAATGAACAGGATAGATACCTTTAGCCTTTACAGTAACAATAAAAGATAACTGCCTATGACCATATGTGTCAAATAATATTAACAGAATGTACAATTCAGTAATGAGAGTTAATTCAGTTTTTAATGGCACTGAGGTACTGGTATAATTTAACGTTCAGATATTAGACAGTATTCTCTAAACCACCCCTGCTTGGTCCACTCCTCCCTGCACGTGGAGCACCCACCTTCTCCAGCGGCAGGGCTCAGGTGCAGAGCAGATGTCCAGTGATGGGAGCAGGTTCCCACAGACAACAGCTGGTGATGGCCTCACTGTGCTTCTGCATTTAAGACTATTAAGCTATCTAAAGCCTTCTTGGGAAGCCAGTTAGTTCCCAGAAGCTGTGGTAATGGCCCAAAAAGTATTGAGGCAATTTTCTGCTTCTAAGCCTGTCTCACCTTGGCAGGGACAGAAAGGAACCCACTGTGCCTGTGCTTTGGCTCCTGCATGCAGTAGGGAGCTGGCAAGCCCTGCCCCAAAGCTGTCCACACTGGGATGACACTGTGCAAGCAGCTCTGCCCTGGGTGATGCCATCTGATGATTTGCACCTCTGGGTGCTGCTCAGCCCTTGCTGGCACATCAGCCTGCAAGAGTGAATCCTCCACAACAGCTCGGGTGCCACTGGACACTGCTCCCATCATTCCCACGGCAGTCATCCCCATAATTCATATCTACCCACTTTCTGACCTCTCTGGTCAGGCTTCCAAAAAGGATGTGCCAAGTTACCTCTGGCAAAAGGGTAGCTCTTGTGGGAGTCAGTGAGAACAGGAGGAGCTGCTTTCCCACTGGAGTTGCTTTCTGTCCACATCCAGGAGCTGCTGATGGACTGGAGCATCATCTGGGCTGTCAAGCGTGGTGGTGGTCAGATCCCCTCCTGGGGACACTGCTCAGTACCACAGGAGCAGGGGCCCTCAGCAAGGAGCTCAGTAGCCAACTCCTGGTCCTTTTTTGTCTTCGAGAAAGAATTAATATTCAACCAGGAAATCAAATTGTCATCAGTTTTTCTGCTGTAAATCCCAGGGCCTCCACTAAAGACTACGCGCATGCACTGTTTCAGAGATAGTTTCATGACATCTGCCATCTGGATATAGCATGGGTTTTAAGGAGTAATAAGGTAAGGAACAGAAACAAATATAAAATAAGTGACATGGGAACGCATCTGACAAAACTTTACTGACAGATATGACCATCGTTTCAGCTGGTGCCATGAAGTCTTTGTCCTCTGCTCTTTGTCACACCTCATAGCCAAACAGTTCCCTGTGGTCAGTGGCTGTGTAGATTTTCTGAAGAACCACATCATGTCACATAGCTGGCATCATATTCTTCTTTATCACTGCCCATGAAGGCCAGAATGTCTCAAAAAGGCCATTGAAGAACTAGGAAAGATGCCGAGAGGAGCAGCAAGGTTGATCATTGCTCTGGAAAGAAAACAGGACCATATGGAAAGAGACCAATAGCCTTCAAGTAGGTAAATATACAGTAGAGAGAAATTTTAAAAGGAATGGGAGAAATGAGTGATAAAGGAATAATTGAGACCTGAGAGCCCTCCAATGAAAGCATCGCATAGCAGACAGATTTGAAACTGTCACAAGGTCAAATTATCCCATATAATTAAATTACTGAGCTCATTCCTGCATAAAAGTATAGAAACCATACGTAAAAACTATTAGACAAATTCATAGAAGGAAGAGGCTTCATAATAAAAACCCACACCTTCTGACTGAAGAAGCTGCTAACAGCAGGCTGTGGATAGGAGATCCTACCAGGGCAGCATGAGTGCAAACTTACTCTATGCACCCAGTTGCTGCCTGAGTGCTTTTCATTTTGCCAGATGCTGGCTGCAGTGAGGCACAGACGATTCTGGGCCACATGGGACCTATAAACCCTTTGATACATGTCATCAGTACAGTTCTAGCCTGGCCAAAGACAGCTGGAGTACAGTGACTGCCATGGGTCTGAGCTGAGGGGGGATGTAAATGACAAGGGCACCCAATCTAGAGGCAACACAGTGGGCAAGGTGATGGTGACACTTCAGCAAGTGATACCTCCACACTTCTCAGAGCTGGGGGAAGATTTTCTCTACCTCTGACTCAGAACTGAACACTGACAACACAGCTGAACCCTGTATAACTGATCAGTACAGCTTATGTGGTGTCACATATAATGCAATGACATCCCTTTATCACTTTCAATGTATTCCAGTCCACTCTGATATAGTTCAAAACCAAAACCAGCAAAATGTTCAGTGTAAGGGAGACATGAAATTGAGATATATGGAGTAAAAACACATCCTTCTTGCCTCATTGCAGGAGGTAAGAAAAATCCAAGCTCTTTCATTAGGCAGCAATTAAAATGTAGTTTATAGAGCAGGAAAACAGCATATTATTGAACAACTGTAAGGCAGGTGAGCTAATCATTAACTGATTCTATTATGCTGCCTTCTCCAAAATTAAAGTGACTTCCCTATAATGTAGAATGAATGATGCACGTATTTCCTGACTACACCTTTCCTAATGATGCAGGGGATGGTGTTTCTGTTCACTTTTGCTTTGTCCTATAGTGAAATATGCCAGGTAAGAAAGTTAGCTAGTTGTTCTCATTAAACAGTGTATCACACCCTCACAACAGGCAACTGGCAGGTGGGCTGTGAAATGTAATCAGCTTTGAGCCCATTATGAACAGGTTTGATGAATTGTTCCTCCACAAATTATGTCTGCCTGACAAAGTACCTGGCATGGGTGTCTGTGCATTCCTGTCAAGAGGCTGCTTTACTGGGTAAGGAATCTAGGACTGGTTTCAGAAGGAAATCTACTGCCAACATTTCCTTTTGGCACCCCTGAGAATTATCCCAGTTTGCAGTGTTTTACAAAGCTAAGAAATCCCCTAAATGCTCATTTCTGGATCAGTGCTGCAGCATTCTGGGCAAGGCAGGCTCTGAGCAGCAAAAAAAGATGCACTTGCATGGCCCTTTCCTTCCCATGCTGTACTGTGCACTGCTGGCTTGTGGACACCCTTTGTACCTCTCCTGGGAGCTGTGTTTCCCCACAGGGCAACACTGCCATTCATCTTGTGGCTGCAGCATGCTGTGACCCAAACTGCAGCTCCTGCACTCCAGAAATAGCATCCCGCCTCTGGGAGAGGTCAGCCACGGCTGACTGCTTCATGTCAGCTGTATCTGCCGTGCAGGTTTCCAAACATTCCCTGCCGGATTGCTCATTGCCTTTCTCCTCTTTGGGAATCATCTCTCAAGAGGCTCTGCATTACCTCCCCCCATCTCTGCTCCAGGGCAGGAGACAACATCTGCACAGAGCTGTCACTCTGCACACTTCTAACCCTGGAGAATCCTGTATGTGGGTGAAGTTTCCATAAATCACCCATGGGGAAGTCCCTAGACATTCTCTGCTCCAGATTCGTGGCTCAAGGGAGTTATAAACTTGGGATTTGAGATACGTCACTGGGCTACAGGCTACTTCTAAGAGGGCTCTTAAGAATGTAAACATACCCAGACTCAGAGCAAGGGTCTTTTAATCCAACAGCAGCTTTCTGAAAGATTCTTAAGAATAGAGTGTAAAAGACAGTCCTCTGCCCTTACAATTCCTCCAAGCCTCTAGAAACCAATATTTTAAGAAG
Organism: Corvus moneduloides; assembly: GCF_009650955.1. NCBI lineage: Eukaryota > Metazoa > Chordata > Aves > Passeriformes > Corvidae > Corvus > Corvus moneduloides. The sequence goes on from NC_045477.1 coordinate 106,838,581, forward strand.
TTCCTGAGGTTACATAATCATGACTGTATGTAATAGCTCTTTTCTCCATGAGCTTACCCAAATCTCTTCTAATTCATTTTTCTTTTTGGATAAATACATTAATTTTTTGACAGTGAGGTTTGGGGTTTGTTTTCCTTTTCTTTTTTTTCCCCTCATTTTGCTTTTGTTTTGGCATGTGTTACTAAACAGCCAAGACATGAGGGTGGTGGGTTGTAACAGAGGGCTGAAGCTCAGCTGCTGACTCCCAGGACCATTTCTGCCAGACATGTCCTCCTTCTCTGGCTCCTGAGCTCACCTCACGATCAAACACCGTGCTCTCCTATGGTAGCCAACCACTCCTGATCCTCCTTTTCCCTGGGAGATCTCTGGGAGTTAGCAGCAAGGGCAGCAGTGAGGGGTGTGGAGTGTGTGAGGGCAGTGGGTAGTGCTTTCAGTAATCGCTGGGACTGCTGTTTATGCAGTCCATCTGCTCTGAGACAGAAATACTAACGCCTGAGGAGATCAAGCATATGGAGCACTCACCAGGAAGTGGGAGCAGAGGTTAAATGCCCCATATTCTCCCCATGACCTCCCCTCCAGAGTTCCCCTCCTTCACCTTCCCCAAGCTATGCCTGTCCTGCCATGCTGCTGACCAAGCCCTGGTGTCCCTCTTTTCCCCAGGAGCTTTGTGGCCCTCTCAAACAGGCTGGGTTGGCCCTGGGGCATGGCACGGCTGAAAGTGCAGGTGAGGACATTGTAGTACAGCTGGTCCGACTGTGACTGGTGCTGTGTGCCCTCTTCTCAGTTCTCTTGCTGTACATGTAGTGTCAGGGCTGTTCATCTGCCAGCTTTGGCTGCTCTTTCTGTTTGGTGGGTAACTCATTTTCCAGAAATGTGATCCCAGCAATGTCTATGAGCCTAAATGTCACTTTACCTTTTTTTTTTTTTACATTACAGATGGGCATAGTTAACATGATTTACCAAGACATATATTAGGTATCACAAATTCTTCCCTTGCTGAAGACCACATATCTCTTTAACTCTATGTGGCACCTAAGGTTATAGTACAGAAACTCTTTTGTAGGAGAGGATCTTCTATTAGATGATTTACTAACAGAAAAATGTCAGGAAAATTCCCGTCTCCACAGACATTACACAGCAGTTCCTACATGTGTGTGCTGTTAGAAAAGTCTGCTCTCTATTATCTGAACCACAACTTTCGCAATTATGTTTAGCTGGAGTAGTAGCAACCACCTCTAAAGCACCTCAGATCCAAAAGCTACACAGATGGTAGAAATGGACACAGCAATTCCATTAAAAATAATAATAATAGCAATCTGTGGAGGTTACAGATGAAAATAACTTATTGGACCTGTAAGAAAAGGAAAAGACAAAACATGAATAAGAGTGTTCTGGGAGGACATTTAGACAATCATAGAAAAAAAATGGCTTGATGAAGAAAGACCTCCAAAAAAAGGGAGATGACAAAAGAAAGACATATTTTGAAACAGCAACAAAAGAGTGAATTACACCTGTGAGCTGAGAAGCTGAATGACAGGGCCAAGGTCAATGGGATGGTAGACAATAGCAAGAGAAAAAGTTAAAAGAGTTTTGTCATTTGCTAACTTGGATATGAGAAGGAAAAAGAGGAAGGAGGGAAGGAAGGAGGGAAGGAAGGAGGGAAGGAAGGGAGGGAGGGAGGGAGGAAGGGAGGCAGGAAGGAAGGCAGGAAGGCAGGAAGGCAGGAAGGCAGGCAGGAAGGCAGGCAGGAAGGCAGGCAGGAAGGCAGGAAGGCAGGCAGGAAGGAAGGCAGGCAGGAAGGCAGGAAGGCAGGCAGGAAGGCAGGAAGGCAGGCAGGAAGGAAGGCAGGCAGGAAGGAAGGCAGGCAGGAAGGCAGGCAGGAAGGCAGGAAGGAAGGCAGGAAGGAAGGCAGGAAGGAAGGCAGGAAGGAAGGAAGGAAAGAAGGCAGGAAGGAAGGCAGGAAGGAAGGCAGGAAGGAAGGAAGGAAAGAAGGCAGGAAAGAAGGCAGGAAGGAAGGCAGGCAGGAAGGCAGGAAGGCAGGAAGGCAGGCAGGAAGGCAGGCAGGAAGGCAGGCAGGCAGGAAGGCAGGAAGGCAGGAAGGAAGGCAGGCAGGCAGGCAGGAAGGCAGGAAGGCAGGAAGGAAGGCAGGCAGGCAGGCAGGAAGGCAGGCAGGCAGGCAGGAAGGCAGGAAGGCAGGAAGGCAGGCAGGCAGGAAGGCAGGAAGGAAGGAAGGCAGGAAGGCAGGCAGGAAGGCAGGAAGGCAAGAAGGAAGGCAGGAAGGCAGGAAGGCAGGCAGGAAGGCAGGAAGGCAAGAAGGAAGGCAGGAAGGCAGGAAGGCAGGCAGGAAGGCAGGAAGGCAGGCAGGAAGGCAGGCAGGAAGGCAGGCAGGAAGGCAGGCAGGCAGGAAGGCAGGAAGGCAGGCAGGCAGGAAGGAAGGAAGGAAGGAAGGAAGGAAGGAAGGAAGGAAGACCTGAGAAAAATAGACAAAATAAATTAAAAAAAAAAAGCTAGAGTTTTGTCCCTGAACACCAAGGAAGCCAAGGAAGACAAAGAAAGAATAGGAAAAATAGACAAAATAAATTAAAAAAAAAAAAGCTAGAGTTTTGTCCCTGAACACCAAGGAAGCCAAGGAAGACAAAGAAAGAATAGGAAAAATAGACAAAATAAATTAAAAAAAAAAAAGCTAGAGTTTTGTCCCTGAACACCAAGGAAGCCAAGGAAGACAAAGAAAGAATAGGAAGGAATGGGAAATGGGAATAAACTGCACTACAGACATCAAGAAACAGCAAGTTCCACAAAACTAGAAGTATAGTAATATAAAATGAGTGTCCTTTCTTTTCTCTGAGACACAAGAACAATTTGATTATATGAGGGATTTGAGAAACATACGAAAAGAGATTTTGCAGGATAAGAAATGTTTCATTTACAGCTTGAGAAAAATGCACATTTCTGAAAAAATATGGAAGAAAATATCATTGCTGGTGAAACAAGTGGGAATGAAAAGAGGAAGAGATCTGTATGTGTGATAACTATACATTTTAGAAACTAACATTTATACTTCAGGACATTTGGGGAAATCAATGAGAAATAATATAGATACTTTATCAAAGACAAATTCATAATTTGAGTTTTCCATTAGAAAAACTGATGTTTGATTGTGAACCATATTTCTGAGGTCTACACAGCACAGAGAGATAATAAAAATATTTTCTCTGAAACCCAAAAATGTCTTATTTAAAAATAAGTTCTAGAGAATTGAGGACAGATATATAGATGTGCTTGCCTTGAAAATTAGAAATTCCCTAAATCCTCCATTACTTTCAACCAGTAGTTTTAACCTCTAAAGCAGGTTGTAGGTTTTGACTTTCCTCTGATGTGAATCAATAAATTGTTCAGCTCACCTTTCACAACAATTCCCAAGGTGGGACCCACAGGAAGGGCATGAAGACACCTTTGGAAGCAGAAGACCATGGAGCAGCTCATTGTGTAGCCACAGTTTCTACATCACTAAAAGCTGCAGCCTGTGTTTCAGGGTGATGGTGTCCCTCAGAATGCCTGGGGAATTTGGAATGCAAGGCTCTCCCCAAAGCAAGGCACTGCCAGTTTGCTGGTGGCCACACCCATAGCTCTGTCAGGGCAGGCGCCCTTAGTCTGAAGATCCTCCTGTGCTTTGGCCTGAGCCAGTTCTCCAGACACAGCCATCCAGAGAGGAGAGACCTCCTTTCATATCCAAGCATGTGAAACAGAGTGAGGAAGACATAAATGATGGTTTTGAACATCTTTTTTTCTGAAACAATAGTTTTTATTTATGTGGAAATATGGAAACTTCAGTGACAGCAGCTGTGGTGTACAAAGAGAAATGGACTGCAAGATGACATTAAAGCTTAAAACCTTGTCCTTACCACAAGGAAGAAAAGATCTCACATCTTCCAGAGTGAGGATCTGCTGTTTCCTATGGGATGTGCCCAGGTGAGAGAATATGGCTCCCAGAAGCTATCTCCTACAGCCTTCTCTGATCAAGAGGAAAAGGGTGACCCTTGTGTCCTTGTACCCACAAAAAACAGCATCCAAGCCTCCCAGATCCTGCAGCCCCAGGGCCTCCCTATTGGACCCCTGTGGCAAGCATGAGAGAAAACCTCTGGTGATGCCCAATTCTGTTTGCATAAATGGGTTAAGATAGGGCTGCACCAGGTAGCTGAATCACTCCAGGAGCGCTGGTGTTTGTCCAAGAGCAGTTTTTTCTCTCCTTAGAGAGTCATGGGCCACCCGTGGGTGTCTGAGCCAGCCTCACCTTCTAAATTTGCAGGAGCTCCTGCCTGTAGCCAGTGGATTTTAATTGTTGAAGTACCAACAAGCCTCAGTGTGCAGATTCCCCATGCATGCTGTGATTAGCTTGTTGCAAAACTGTATAAATCATTGCAATAATCCCATGTAGTAAGGAAAGGAATCTGGTACCTCTGTTCAACCTCAGTTGTGCAGTATACCACTGACTGCTTGCATTTACAGCCTCTTTTGTGACCAAAAACAAATTCACATATGTCCAGACTCTCCATTTTCCACTAAGCAGAAGAAAGATGACTCATTAAATCCATTGTCTGCACTAATGAGATGAGTGCTCATGAAATTTCTGATCACACTCCAACAAATACTCTAAGTGCAAGTATTTAGAAACTGCACTTATCTGAACAGCTTTCATCCTGTTTGTCAGATCTTTTAACTGATAATTACAATTCCAGGGGATTAAGCTACAAACCTGGTGGACGCTGCATGTGAGGGAGCAGCGTGCCACTGCCTTTGCAAATCAGGAGCTCAGCCCTGAGAGGACATCTCTGTGCATCCCTATCATCTGCGGTACCAGCAGCCTGTCAGAAGTCCTTTAGGGATCTGAGAACACTGTCAGTGACATGTTGAGTACTCAAATTTATCTTTGTTTTATGCTGCTTAAGATAAAAACCTTTGCCATCTTTTCAATAGACTACTGTCAATTAATTTGCTGCTGAGGCCATCTAAACTTTCAAACAGTGCTGACATTTTCATTATTTGGCAAACTTGCCCTTCATTATCCACTTTGCCTCTCATCCAGGCTCCATAAGGCCTGAGATTTACCCTAAGTAACAGCTAATTGAATACATTTCTCAGTGAGAGAAATCTTTTAATCTGCAGAGATCAAATAACAGAATACTTGCACAGCAACAATTCAACTGAAGATTGGATTGCCACATGCTTGCACCATCCTAGTGAGCAACAGCAGATCAACAGGAGGGAAATACTATTTCCCAGCTCTCTTTCTTTAATCTACTAACAAGGAGTGGAACCACAAAAAAGGAACCACATCTCAATAGGCAGGGAGGCTCCCTTTTAACATCTTCTCCACGCTCATGTTTTTACAGACGCATGACAAAGACATTTTCCTGCCTTTACTGGTTTGCAGACATAAGGATTGAAACATAATAATTGTCACCAACACTTGCAAATGGAGTGAGGACTCTTATCTTGACTTTTGGAGAGCAATAATAAAGAAACTTGTTGACAATTTTCCCCCTTATTCCTACATAAATCTACACTCCTTTTCTGTTTTCAGTTTTCTCCTATGAAATAGTCATTAAGACCCAAATTCCAGGCACTTTAAAATGTATGTGAGCAGCAGAGGGAAAGAAAACACAGTCTTGTAATTTACATGATGTGAACACAAAACCTTGTCAGAATTCTTTAGCTCTGCTAAGCTAGAGGAAAGGCAGGAAAATTTGAATTCATATGGCTTAAGGAATGCAGTTCAACATTCTGCTGCCTTTACCATGAATGAGGTTGTTGATATTTTTCTCACAGAATGATTTTTCTTGAAGAAGATCTGAAAGGGCAAAAGATATCCAGTGGAAACACATTAACTTGAAAGAAAATTTGTTTTGCCCTTTTCTGTTTTATTTTCTCATAATACACATAACTTTTATTATACAAAGGTTAAAAAGCTTCAGTAAAATGCTATTGATTATTTTTCTTCATAAGGAAAATCCACAATTTCAACTTTTAACTAGACAAGAAAGAGCACGATGCAAATTTCCAGCATTTCTCTTGGCACAGATTTTACAGGCTCCTTCTGGAATGGTAGTAATCTGTGTGAACAACTCTCAAAATGTGCAGTGACTGGCAAGAGAAAGCAGCGCTGGGCAGGTCTCAAGCTCAGGCAAAAACCTCGGCTGCAGACCTGCAGCTCCCACTTCCATCATCCTGCTGCTGCCTGCAGGCCAGGAGAGGATTTCACCCAGTGCCCTGCCTCCCACAGCTGGAGGTGGCAGCATCCTTTCTATTGTAGTATCACCCTGCTCCTGCCTCTACACTGATAAGATTTTGAACAGCTGTTTATAGAAGCTCTTTCTTGTCTTGTCTTCCAGTTGGTGTCTTTCATATCCTCTGAACAGACAGAGTAGTAATTTGCCCAATATGCCTAAGCTTTACAATCTAGTCTCCTCTGGATTAAATTTCTTTGCTTTTCTTTGCAGAAGTCTCTATATATGACTGAAAGTTTGCAAAGCTCAAATGCTTTTTCTTTTTTTTCCTCTTTCATTTACAAGGGTCTGTATGGCCTTCAAACAAAATACAGAAGGGCATTTTTCACTTCGGTGTTCTACTGACTGATAACAAGTATGGGGAAGCAGAAAAAGTACAACACTGTGAGAAAAATAATTCACCCCAACAGATTCAAATCATCAGGAAACATATTTTCATTTTCAAAGTGACTACCAGCCTGCAGGAGGTAAGGGAGCAGTGACATGTTCTCTCTCCCAAGAGGAAAAGGCAACCCTTTTTCCACAACACCACAGGTGATACGTTAACATCAGATCTGAGACATGACAGAAAATTTCTGCTAGCTAGAAACTACTGTGAAAGGGTTGTTGAATATTGATGTCCACCAACTGCTAATGCAAATCCTAAACAAGCAGGGAGTGCCCAATTTCTGACATCAAATATTGGCTGTAGCACACAGAAGGTATGGATAGAGTGAATCCAAATTGAAACTAAGCCTCAAGACAAAATACCCCACACAACTTCAGTGGGCTAAAGCAGTGCACCTCATATGCAAAGCCATATTAATTGAAGTTGCAAAAATCTAATCAAAGTCATTACTAGTCCAGTTCTGATGATACTTATTGTCCAAATTATATAATTATTACAGGAAAATCAGGAACAGACTTTTCAGGAGGGTCAAGCAGGGCTGGAGAGGTGAAGCAAGATGACCATACTTAGGGTAAAGGTTTTACTTTAGATCACTTCAGGGTTTCCTTAGGAATGTTGTATTTTAGAGGCTATGGGTTAAATTAGATAGAGGCAAAAGAAAGAAAATATTGTTATTGGTGTTCTTTATCCATCACCCAGCCAGGACAGTAGCATTGATGAGTTAGTTATTCTACAGGCCTTTAGGAGAAATCTCTTGATTCAAAACCCTAATCTGTATGGGACATTTCAATGTCCCACACCTCAGCTGGAAATACCCTACTGTCACTGTGTGGACAACTAAGCTGGGAATTCTTAAAATTTGTTTGATATAATTTCTTTTCACAATTAATCAGCGAGCCAGCTAAGAAAGGTGCCCTCCTGGACTTGCCTTTTGTGAATCAAGAAGGGCTCATGGGAGATGCCACACATGAGCACGCACCCTGATGAACAGAGCAATCATGCTTCCACTGCTCCTCCAGCCAATATGACTAATGTTTGGAATAGAGCTTGAAGCCTGTAGGACGATGTCTTGCTGGTCTTACCGACAAAGGTATTTAGCCTTTGAATAACAACAGCTTTTTTCACGGCAGCATGAAAAGTTTCACTTCAGCAGCTGCAGAGGATTTCAGTTCGTCAGCCTGTGTGCCACCCAGCATAGTACAAAGAGAAAACTGGCATTATCTTTCTTTCATCTCCTGCCCAGCCTTGATAGTCACTCCTGGGAATCCTCATGCTGCTCTCAGTCTGTGGCTTTCTTCCCCTGGGAATACAAGTGTAGAAGAGACAAGGTAAGTGATGCTATTGTGTGCTAGAGATAACTCTAATCTGCAGGACCTCTTCATTGGGATGTCATATGGCAAAGCAGAAGCAAACCCTGATGATGTTGTCTTCTTTCTACTGCGGCCATCTCAATTTAACTGAAGACATCTGTTCACGTGAAGGAAAATTCAAATAAAGAGGAATTAATTGCATTGCAAAAGCTGGAGGAAGGAAGAACTGGGTTTCCAAAAAGAGTCTTCTTTCATCTGCTAGATTCCTTTCAAGTATCTGTAATATTGGAATGGCCAGGACACTTTGGACTGATCCTCTGCTCTTTAATCTTTGCTGAAAATGCGTGCATTGAAATTTTTCCTTTCTCACATTTGTGAGAAAATGTGTAAGTGGAGAATGTATTTTTTTTCTATCAGATGTAAATGATGAAATAGGTATTTCTTGAAAATTCAGCTTGATGCCTGTTGCATCAGGGAAGAGATCAAAGCACAGATACACTTAAGTGACAAAGAAAAATTTAATCCAATATCTAAGAAATAAAATTAAGCACAAATTATGTCAACAAAAACTTTCTTTATCCAGACGTAGCAGCATTTGGAAAAAAGGAATTTATTATTATATCTTATACAAGCTTCTGTTTGGATGCTCTCCTTATTTAAACCGTGAAGTTTTCAGAATGTTTCACTGTGATCTGTTAGAAATGTTTGTTTCTTGCTTGTTTCTCCAAACTTGTTTCTCTTGAACCAAGAACATATTCCCCAGTCTCAACTCTTTCTTTAAGTAGGTTGGTGTTTGAAAGTCATCACCCAGAAACAGTGCCAGTGCTCTGGAAGAAGTGCTGGAGAGAAACAAAAATCTTCAATTACAATACCTCAGATTTTTAAAAAATAGTCAAAGTCCAAAACTCTTGATATAAGATTGGGATCGATAGGTCAGTCTGTGCCATTAACTTCAGGTACTTCATGGAGGTGACCAAGTTAGGATCCCCACCATGGGCAGTGCCACCTTATCTTGGGACAATGGGAACTGCCCACCTGAGAGACTTACCAATCTCATGTATCCCACAGGAGTCAAGGGCAGCAGCTACACGCACAGAGCAGCCTCTCACATGAGTACCAAGAGCTCCTCTGGGCAGTCCAGGCTTTCTGAGGATGCTGTGCTGGTTTCAGCTGGGGCAGAGTTAATTTCCTTCACAGTTGGTGCTACGGGGCTGTTTTGGATTTGTGCTGAACACAGGGTTGATGGTATGGAGATGTTTTTGTTACTGCTGAGAAGGCTTACACAGAGCCAAAGCTTTTTCTGCCTTTCTTACTGCCACACTGGTGAGGAAGTTGGGGGTACACGGGAGATTGGGAGGACAGGTGACCCCAACTGACCAAAGGGATATTCCAGACCATTGATGTCACGCTCAATACATAAAGTGGGGGGAAGAAGGACGAAGAGGGGGATATTTGGAGTGATGGCATTTGTCTTCCCAAGTCACTGTTATAAATGGTGGAGCCCTGCCCTCCTGGAGATGGCTGAACACCTGCCTGCCCATGGGAAGTAGTGAATTAATTCCTGGGTTTGCTTTGCTTGTGGGCCTGGCTTTTGATTTCCTGGTTAAACTGTCTTTATTTCAATACATGATTTTTCCAGCTTTTACCCTTCCATTCTCTCCTGATCCCACTGGTGGGGCCATGAGTGAGCAGCTGCATGAGGTTTGGCTAATGGCTGACCAAGCTGAGATGACACAGACTGGGCAAGGACACTCCCCTCGCTGCAGTGGCCAATCCAGACAGAGAATTTCAGAAGCATGGGATGCTCTCCATGGCTTGCAGCAGGGAGTGACTAAACTGGCATCACATTCAGAGCAGTCAGAGCTCTGTAATCATGCTGCAATCCATCTTCCTCTGAGAAGATGCAGTTCTAGCATCTTGGACACAAAGCTAGTGTCCAAGAAGATTAGGAGTAGTGTTTGGCATATTTTTTCTCATGATAGAATAACAAAATAAATATATCTAGAAAAGCCACAGTCAATAAGCAAAAGGTGAATACAGAACATATTGTTTTGGTGAAAATAGTAGTTAATACCTTGTTTATGACAGAATCCCCCAGTATTTCTGATGTATGTCAAGGTTCACTAGTAAACCTTTATGTTTCATAAATTTTGAACAGTATTTTCACTAGCCACAATGTTACACAGGTATAACTTTCACAAATAATATAATCATCTCATCCTTCAAATTACTCTTGTTTTTCTTTTCTTTGGGAAGCACTGATAAGAAAGCCCATGTGGCTTCACTTTTTCATTTTTATTATTATTCAGAAAACATTTTTTTCTAGACAGTGCAAAGGATTCATGTAGGCTCAACAACCAATGCCAGTTAAATCATCAAAAAGTACTCTCCTCACGACAATAGGAACAGCTTCTGGTACATTCAACTCACATTCCATTACATCTCCTTCATTTACAGTATGGTGATGGAGAAAGGGAATTAATTTCATATCATTCTCTGTCACTAAGCAATTGGTAATGTTTTATTCCCTTCTCCTTGGGTGGTTAAGTTTTACTGGCAGTAGGAAAATGTTATTATCTTCATTCTGCTGTAGTTCTAGGGTATACCTGGTCTCCCAAACATACCAAAACTACTTACCAAAGAAATTTCAAACACATATATATATTAAAATTATTTATTAGATTCAGCAATTCCTTTTCCCCTACAGCAACAAATCTGGCCTTTAGAAACTAGTATTGTATGAAGAATAAGCTGTCCATTCAAATACAAAGAATTCCTTTGCCCAATTGTATTTTTTTCCCATTTGAAATCCATTTTCAGGCTTTATTATCTAATAAATACCAGGTCCCAATTTATGTTCAGGCAGAGTATTATATTAGCATTCATGGAACTCTGTCTCACTATTGAACCCTGCTTATACAAGATGAGCATTTTTCTTTAGACACAGATGTCAACCTAAATTGATGAGATTCTCCCACTCCTAATAATTGGTATGAAACTTTTCAGCAGTCCCTGCACAGAAATTCATAGCCCATGCTGTAATGAGCCATTCAGCTTCACATGAAAAGCTAGCAAGAAAACCAGCTTCTCCAAAAGCTAAAATGACATATTAACACTTGCAAAACATGATATTGTATCAAAGAGAATGAGAGTGTTCTCTGAAGCACTGAGCACAGCGGCACATACACAACCCTGTGTGTTCAGTCCCTTGCCTCTCCTCTGGAATGATATGAAGGACAGCATTTCAAATTGCTTATTAAACATTTTAACAGAATAACAAGTCAAAACTGTTCAAGGTTGTGCAGAGTCTATATACAGCCCAGGAGCTAAGAGCTTATTTATTTTTTCCTCAGAGCACCATTGTCTTCAATTTGTTTTTCCTATTTGCTTTGCTATTGTAATGGATTGGGCTGCTCTCTTAGGAAACCACTTGTGAATACTGCTGTGATCAGCTGGGGAGGAAATCACCTGCAAAAGAGAAATTCAAGAGGCTGTTTGGTCCCTGCCCCACACTGATAGAGAGACAACACTGTCAGATCAGTGTCCTGTCACTTCTTGAAATTTTCTGATGAGGGGTATGCCAAAGTCTCCCATATTTCTGTCACTATATACCTGTAGAGTTTATTTTTTTTTCCCCCAAAATCAGACTTACATCTTCTTTTCTGTAATTAAACTGAACACTTCTTGCCATCTGTGGAAAACAACTGGACATGGAAAGCAATTAATGGCTGTGCTTTTTTTATTTTACCTTTAGAAATGTGTATTAGAAATTTGTTTTGATCTTCACCACATTTACCCTCTCTGCCTAAGACTAAACAAAGGCAGTACTTTCAACACATCCCTCAGCAGTGACATCTTTAAGTCATCATTTTTATTAATGCTACCTTTCAGCTTTTGGCATTTTCTGGCTCACCCACACCTTTCAAAGGGATTGAAGGGTCCAGATGGGAAAACACCAGAGTGAAACAGAAACTTACTGTCTGGTTGCTATTTTTTTTTCCGAAAGGATCCCCCTCAAGGCAGGAGACACAGTTCAGTCACCAGCACAGAGGCATCTACTGTCATTTGAACTGTCCTACAGATCTCCCCAGCTGACAGATGCTGCTCCACAGGACACAGCTCTCCCGTGGCTGTATATTCCCTACTCCCACAGAGATGTCTCAGGCATCAAACCCAGCAGAAGTGACACCACGTTCAGATAATCAATTTCTCTATGTCTGCTTACAGAGCCAAGATACAAGTCAGCATCAGTTTACTTCATTCATTTTAGAAATCCTTGTGCCTTTGCAGGCCAGACAGATTTCTACTGCCTCATGTAATGCAGGTTTATGCTTCCTGAGGATCTGTGAATGCAAGAAGTATGATTTCCTGCTCTTCTCCGATAATAAACTTCACTTTTAACTCAATATATACATTCACATATGCCTAAGTACCTTTTTGTTGTATGACTCGTTCCATAAGCTCTAAATATTGTTAATTATATCAAAGACTGGTATCCAACCCCAAAACAGACTTTCATGAAAGTTTTATTGGAGGAAGTGGGTGTAAAACTGAGACTTTGCTCTTCATTTGACTGAGCCTCTCTTCTTCCAGTTATGCTTCTAACCATCTTTCTTGCCATCTACATAACTATGTAAGGATGTATATATGGCCTTCCTAACCTCCTTTTGCAGTTAACAAAAAAAGACAGACCCTCCAGACTCCAGGATTGTCATTACAGAAAATGCAAAGGACCTGGAAGCAAGTTTACACACTGAATCTTTGAGCATCTATAATTTTATTTATCCCTTGATATGGTTTTGATTGTTTCAACTAATTCACTCTAATATTATTCACCTATGCCCAGTCTGGATGATAGCAGAATTTTTTTCTTAAACAGGTGTCCCACTTCAGGACACAGATCTTTTATCTCACTCTATAGAAACAGAACTCAGATGGTCTAAAACACAGCCTTCCAGCTGTCTTAGGCACAGAAACTGAAATAACACACAAAAGAGTAAATCCAGCTTCAGGGCAGAGAAGCATCCACATGGGTCCAGCAGAAACCTAGGGCCAAGTGCTGTGCAGCTTAGACAGCACCAACCTGCACTAACAGTGGGAGCAATCCAGATATCAGCCAGGGAAATCATTTACCTGGCCTCATAATTGAAAAGTTATCGTCTTTCCTGATAGAGACAGCTTAGGACAACAAAGCCTTTATTTTAGGAGTCACTGTGTACCCCAAAAAAGCCAATTGAAAGCCATATGTTGCTGGGTGATAGTGGCTGTAGCACATATTTGTGGATCCCATCCAAAGAGGTTAAAGGGAAGTTACTGACCACATGGATTTTTTCTTTTCTGCTCCTATCCTCATTAAACAGTCACAGGGAATTTCTGCAGGTAGGTCAAGGGTGAGGACTGACTAACCATTTGAAAAATCTCAATGTAAATTTTAAGGAGAAGAGGGAGGAGCTCCAGCTTTCTCACCTATCTTCATGGACTCCTCTGAACTCACTCCAACAGTTCTGTCCTTTTTTGGGGAGCTCTGGATCTGAATTTATTAACATGAAGAAATTGCAATGTATAAAATTAGTTTTAATTGAAAACTGGCACTGATACAAGTATGTTGCTGAGAAGGGAAATATGGATTTTGATACTGGCAGTGCTGAACTCCGTAGTGGGCTGTTATTTGCTAATGTTTTTATACATACAAAGCATACACCCATTAGCAAGCCACGTCACTAAATAAGTAGGGTGCAAATGTAGTTAACAATTATTGCAGCTGAGTGAGTACAGGCTCTTCTCATCTGCACTCAGGCATACAGAGAGCTTATGCTTACGTGTGAAAAAATGAGCCTTCTTTATATGATTTGCCTTTCTCCAAAATAGCAGCAGGGACAAAACACTCCAGCATGACTCAGAGAGCTAAGAAAAGCCACAAGCCCCCTGCTAATGTGATGTGAATTCGCATGCAGAGCTGCTGACTGCTTTGTACAAAAAGCCTGATGCATCTCTGCTCACTGCCTTCAGATCATCTTCATAGTACAAACATGCACGCAGTGGGGGAGCATGGCACAAAAAGAGCTGCCTCACTGAAGTCAACTGTAGTGGTCCTGATGAGTTAAACAGGGAGCAGAGTTTGCCTCAGGTCTTGAAGTCAGTGTGTCTATGTAAAACCTTCACTGTACATCTTCACTGCAGGTCTGTGCACAGCACAGGACATTTGCATTTTGGTTTACCCTGAAGGAAACCCTGGGCAAGTCAGTGTGTCAAAAGGTTGACATCGTTTTGATGCATCACAAATCCATGGCTGAGGAATGAAGATCATGCCCCCACCACGATGCTGTGATCCATGAACAGCCCATCTTTCCCTCCTGCAGCCCAGCCTTTAACCAGATTCGTTGTTCTGGTAGGCACAGGATCCCCCCACTGTCAGCTCACCTTGTAATCCTATTTAGTGCTAGACCCATCTTAAGGGAAAAGCAAAACCATATTTATGGTCAAAGAAGACAGGAGTAATGTACTTTATTTATGGAATTGGGAACAAAGTTACAAAGAAAAAAAAAGAAGAACTAATTATTAAAGCATTTAGAGTATTCCTCTGTCCTCATCTGCTCTGTCAGGAGCTGTTTGCATGTTTGCAGATGTTGCTGCTATTGATAAATTCTCACACGCAAATACCCATCAGAGTGTTATTTTGCAGATCCTGCCTCTTCCTCTGATCGCAGTCCCCCGTTTCCATGCTTTCTTAAAAGGAAAAAATCTCAAAATATTTATGAACCTTCAAAATCTGTTCCATCTCTCCAGTATTCCTTTTTTCAGCTACTATTGTGACAGTTTGCATCATGTTTCAGTTTCATTTCTTTTTTTCCCTCCTGCCAGTCAGTGCACACAGGTCCCTCAAGGACGTTTTTTTCTGTCACTAGTGCTGTACCTGCTGCCCAGAGCAGCTGGCCAGGTCCCAACTGATGTTTAACCACTGAGGTAAATGCAGCAAAGTAGGTCATTTTACAGAACTTTCCTATTTCTGCTATGCATTTCCACCACCAGTTCAGCCAGAGCTGTGATTTACCACAAAATTTCAAACATTGTATCTTTACTGTTCCTTCAAATCTAGTAGCACTTCACTAACACCCAGTTCAGCAGGTTTCCTCCCCACTCAGATAACAACACCCAAAATGCTGTGTAACAGAGACAGAAAGTAAAGCAGAGCCTGTCGCCTTGGGCTGGGTGCAATCTGCTCTAGGCAAGCCCTGGACTCGGGGCGAGGCTGAAGAGGCTCACAGCAGTGAAAAAAAGACTGGAAAAAAGCTCAGGGCTCAGCTGTGTTCATTCACATTCCCTGCCAGGGATGCCTGCACCCTGTAGACTCCCACCTGCCCCCTGCAAAGTCCAGGCCTGAAAATGGGGAGAGGTTAATCCCCTCTTCCTGGTGTCCTTGAGCACGCAGTGGAGCAGTGGGAGGTCAAGTTGCCCCTCCATGCCTAAGGAAGAGGCACTGTCATTCTGACTCAGCAGCCATCCAGAGATGCTCGTGCAGCCCAGCCATGCGGCAGTTCTGGATGTCCTTTCCTCCACACCAACTCACTGTGTGAAAACAAAACCCATCACTGACCAGCAAAACAAAGCACCTAAAAGCCAACCCTTTCTGCAGGGAGTATGTGTTTCTCTAATTAGGGCATCTTCCCAATACCTCTGCTTATAAGTGCTATGGCAACAGGTGGTATGAACATTAACAACCTGAATGGAATGGGAGGGCAGGCTCTCAAAAAGAAAGTCCACATTACAGGAGTGGACTGTGCAAAATGACACAAAAGCCAGCAAGTCTAGAACAGATTTAAAAAGTGATATGGAACAGGTTCAAATTTTTGGACCTATTATATAGGGTAGGAGGGCTAAAGACTTGTCAGATGAGTATGAGTCCTGGTAAATTTTTTCCCATCTAATTATCTTGGCATCTGGAATTGCAGATGTGTTGGTTGAAGTAACCAGCATTATCAGATAATAAACTAGAACAATATGCTTAAGGCATGATGTGATTTCTATTCTTCTTATTTCTTCTCATTCCTAGATGGGAGCTCAGTTTACTTTTATCCCTCTTTAGAGGCAGGGCCCTATTTTTTGCTGTGTTGGGACTACCACAAAAACATGAAAATTAGATTTTGTGAGGGCAGAAACCCAGTAATTTCTTCCCTCACCCCACTGACTGCAGAGCCATTTTTCTGACTTTCTTATATATGTACACTAAACTCACGTACATACAGAGTGTGAAGCAGCCAAATCAAGAAAAGGCGAAGTCACTAAGAAAATAAACACAGAGTAAATAAATTCTACTAAGAATTCTTTAATGCTGGAGTGTTGCTCTCTGTAGTTACATAAATATAGCTAACTAGTCACACTAATTACTAGGGAGCCATAAAAACAGTCATCTTGTGAACTGATATCAAACCCTATCAGACTGCCTGTCCATCAAGAAATCTTCTAGGAAAACCTTGGGGGTCAAACCACATTTATTTTTCAATAGGTGATGTTTCTGCCTCTTGAACCTCAAAAAGAAAATACGAACTATCAAGGTCTCTGGCACAGGTCTGTGTGCTCCTGAGGGTGCACAGCACCTACCACAGCTGAGCTCAGTCCCGATGGAGGCTGCAGACACTAATGAATAGTCAGTTAAAAGCTACTGCACCTTAATTTAAGAAATTCCAAAAAGAAAGGGGAAAAATACTCCAGTTTTGCAGCTAAACCGAGCCTGCACATCTGCGCAACAGTGCCAGAGGCTGCCAGGACCTCCCAGGTGTTCACCTGCCTCCGCAGAGTCACAGGACTGTGGCTAGAAACAAATCACCTTCTCCACAGCAGCACAGGCACCCCGAGTGCGGCCATCAGCACTGCAGCCCATGTCCTCTGTCTGCTGACCAGAGCTCCATGAAGAGCTGCTCACAAGGAGCTGCCAACGCAGAACCCTGGTATCAGGAAATTAGTTGGTTCTTCAAGCAACTCATCATCACTTTCTCTTGAGCTGGAAATAAGGACTGAGCTGCATTTTTGCTAGCAATTTTTTCTGCCCTATACAGCAACACAGTAAGAGTATAAATGTTCACAAAGTGAAGTTCTCCATGGTCTACTTCATTGGTTTCAACAATGAAACTTGGTCTCTCCCAGAAGACATGCTAAGTCCTCACAGTGCTAAATGAATTAGTATTTGGTGTAGAGTTCAATAAAGGAGTTTGGCTCTTTACAGGTTTAAACTTATACAGCATGTCTATAAAAGAAAAGGATTGTATGCCTATGGATTCAAACATGTTCAGTTTTCTTTTCTGAGTATATGGGTCCTATGCTCAAGCAGATGGTACACATAAAGTTTTCTAAATCCCTTTTAACAGATATAAATAACCTGATTTTTAGTTCACAGTGTTCCAAGTTTTATCAGCAGAATATTATGTCTCATGTACTCTTCCAAAGTCCAAACAAAAATACATGCTGAAAATAAACTCTGCTACTTGCTAGCTCTACTTACTGGGACGTTCTTGCCTGCTTTTTAAACTCAAGTTATTGCTGCATGTTTATGGATTCGAATACAAACAGCATGAAAAGGAAGGCAAGGGAGCTTTCTAAGTGCCTTCTGTAAAGACACTCCTAAACAAAATTCTGGGGAAGGCTGGCCTTCTTGCAGGTTTGCCTGTTTATCTACCACAGTTGCACAGTGAAAATATTTTTTCAGTGTGGAAAAGAGATACTGGACAAAGGGAGTTTGCTCTTGAGGAGTTTCCTTTCCTCCTGGGTAAAGTTATCCAACTGCTCTGCTATGTTTCATCTTGCTTCCTCTCCAAGTCTCAGGACTGCTTCTAGAGAAAATGCTGCAAGGAGTGATGACAAACAAAGCAGCACATAACCAGTAAGAAAATATGTGGAATCCTTTCCATATTAACTTTCAAATATGAAGATGGTCTTAATGTAAAATGATTGGACTTCTTTCAAAATTGGAACAGGCTGCCCAGGGAAGTGGCTGAGTTGCCACACCTGGAGATATTTAAAAGATGTGTAGATATGGTGCTGAGGGTCATGGTTTAGTGGTGGACTTGGCAGTGCTGGGTTAATGGTTAGACAAGATGATCTCAGAGGTCTTTTCCAGCCAAGGAGTCTAGGTGCTGTGCAGGACTGTAATCCCAAGGAGGGCTGCTGTGGGCCCCCATGAACTTTGAGCAGAACTGTTGTGAAATGGGACCAGCCTCTGAGATCACAACACACTGAGCAGTGATGTTACCAGCCCAGCTGAGCCCTTGTCTCCTCAGCAGCACAGGTTGTCCCAGTGCCATTTCCCCTCTGAACCAGAACAGTTTTCCTTGCAACAACCACTAGGAACCTGGACCACAGGCACAACATGTGCTGGGGCTGCTTCCCTGCCAAGACTAGTCTGGAGGGACTAAGGCGTTACCCCAAATGAGTTCAGTGTGAGAAGTAACAGTGCCTTCATCAAGCTGCAGCTATTCCCATAGCTCTCCCCACCAAACCAGCATAGCCCTGTGCTGGTGTTTCTTGCCCTGGTCCACTGAACCCCACAGTCACAGATCCTCCATCAGTGGAGCAAGGGGAAGTTGCCCTTCTTGCAGCTTGAGCTAAAGACAGGTTTCCAGGCTTTCTCCTCCATGCTTCCTGCTTCAGGCTAAATTTCCCCTTTATCACTCCTCAGTCTCTGTTCCCCTGAAACAACCCATTTTCCCAGGCAGTGGCTGGATGAGCTGGCAAAGACAACCCTTGCTTGCTCTCATGCTGAGGTCCACAGGCAATCAATCACTGGAGTGTCTGCTTGTTGCTGGCAGATGGGCAAGTGCCTCCTCTTTTCTGTTTTCAAATTATTTCAAGCAACAAAAACAGATACCCAAAACTAATCTCTGAATGCTACTTGAGAAGCAGAGCAAGGCCCCTGGACAGTGGAGGAGCAGCCCCTGAGCTGGCGATGTGGGAAGAGATGGGCTTGGGGCAACCTCACAGAAATGCGATGCTGCCTCAGCAAAGATGACCAAGAATCCCCACGTGAGGAATCTGGGTCAGAAAAATCACTTAGCTGTTTTATAAAGACCTGACCATAGGAAAGAGAGTATTGCTTTATACATGACAGACTTGTGGGGAGAAAGAGGAGCAGCCTGTGGGAAAGGACTGTCCACAGCACTGGGGTGTGGAGGGAGCACTAGCAGCACACTGCTTTGCCCCGGGGGAGAGGAGAAGTGCAGCAACAAGAACATCTGAAAGCCAATGGGTTTCCAGATACGAAAAATCACAGTGATAACTGGTATCATCTTGATAAAATATCCATGCTCTGGAAAAGTCTGAAGGCCTTTCACTGGAAGGAAGCTAAAAGAGGCCTAGGGAAGGTGGTTTTGTGCTTTTTTAAATTCTGTATACTTTATCCCAGTTCTTGTTGAACTTTATGTTCCCTGTAGTTTTAAAACATAACTCCCAGAATTCTATAGTTACATTTTGTCTTCTAAAGGGAAAAATTGGTTCAAAAATTCTTTTCAAATATTCTGATTTTCTATGAAGATTATTGAGCAACAACCTGGAAAATTAACATGGACAGAAATGTCAATTATATAAACACCAGATATGGATATTTTACAGGTGTGAATTCAAGTGTAATAATTTATATTATGCAGGCTTCCCAAGTCAAACAATCCATTGGAGGGAGTGAAGAAGTTATTTTCTCTACAAAATGCTTTTATTTTCATTTCTTTTGACAAATAAAAAGTGAGCATATTAATAAACATAATTTGCTCTAAATAAATGTAGAAATCTACTTATTTTCTACATCTTCAAAATATGATTCATTAGTGTCAGCTCCTGACACCTCATACTAAATAATTTATTAATTTTCAAGCAACCAAAAGGGAATGGATTTACATAATACCTTGATATATAATTGATGAGCTCTCTATTGCAGACGCTTTTGAGTTAAATAGCTGGACCAGCCTGACTGAAGCGGTTTTTAGTGAAATGTCACAAAAGCATTTGCAGAGCTATTGCCTGTCCACATTGGCCCTGAGGCAGCAGGACAGGGCAAGGATGCTCAGAGTTGCCAGCATGCTTGGCTTCACATGAAAAGAGAAGTTCAGGGGCTTTTCTAGGGATGGCTGCAGTCAAAAATTCCCCGTCTTTCATATCTCTTAGAGTAGGAAGAGAGAACTGAGTGACCTGAGACATTTCCAATGCCACTGGCCAAAACCATAAAGGAAAGTATTTTTCAACTGGCAAATCCTGTCTGGATTTGGTTTTATGTAGCATGGCACAGAAGGATGGCCTAGAAGGAAAAATAAAGTGAAATTTCACAGAATCACAGAATATTCTGAGTTAGAAGGGACCCACAAGGATCATTAAGTCCAAATCTGAAGTGAATGCCCATGCAGGGACCAAACCCACGACCCAGTTGGCGTTGTTAGCACCACGCTCTGACTGACTGTACTGCAAGGTATCTTCTGTGGAAATCAAGGCCATGACTGTGGATTCAAATTTCACTGAAAAGACCTTTAGATAGTACATTAGAAACATTTTCCTAACATCAGCAACCCCCTTTTCAATTCCTCTGACAGCTCCTCTCCTAGGGACACTGAAATTTAGCTACTACAGGGCAACACAGAAATTCTCCCTCACAAATCAGGGTTTGTATTTGTTTATACTGTGGCACTATTATCAGTAGTCATACAGGGAAAAAGACACCTTTTCTATGCACAGGGTGCACTGCTGGGTGTGATGCAGGCTTTAAACAGCAGTCCTTTCATAGAGAAACAGATTCAAGTTGAATCAAATGGGGTGAGGCAAAGTCATGTAAGACACTCCACACCACTTAAGAGTTGGTCACTTTTCTTGGGTCAGGCAAAGAGGACATCAATGGGATGAGAAAGCTGTACCTTACCCCTCTTGGCTCAGTTTGGCCTGACTAGTGTAGTTTGAAGCAACAGCTCTGTATTAGCCAAGGGAAAATCCATTAAGGTCACAGGGAACTGATGATTTCACAGTGTCATGGATCAGATCCACGTTCATTAAGCTTCAGTGGTCTCCACTTACTCGACCTTTCCAAGCAATGTTTGCTCTCACCCAGGCCCCTAACGCTCAAAGTTGGTAGAAAGCCTCCTGTCATTACCCATCTTTAAGATGGTGTTACATTTTTCTCATTCCCACTGGCAAGAAAAAACATCTGGGAGTTGTTTGCACTAATAACAGTGACAAAAATGTGAATACCTTTTTTCAAAAGCATAGGAACAAACTCCAACAATGACTTGGCTTTGATTCAGTGGAGAGGGTTGCTGATGATGGTATTAATGAGAGCAGATGTTTTCATTTTCATCTGCAGTGAGATTTATTCCAAATAGTCAAAATATATTAGAATTACAGAATTGTGGAGAAGGACAGAAGGCAGGAAGGAAGGCAGGAAGGCAGGAAGGAAGGAAGGAATGAAGGAAGGAAGGATCAGGTTGGTCTAGCAGGACCTGCCTTTCCTAAAGCTGTGCTGGCTCAGCTTGATGCCCTGATTGCCGTGTGATGACACTCAAGGTGATCTGCTCCATGACCTTCCCTGGCACAGAAGTCAGGCCGACAGGCCTCTCATTCCCTGGATCCTCCTTCTGGCCCTTCTTGTAGATAGGTGTCACATCTGCCAACCCCCAGTCAACTGGCACCTCCCCAGTTAGCCAGGACTGCTGATAGAGGACTGAAAGTAGCTTGGTGAACTCTCCCAGCACAGGGAACTGTGCTGGCATTACACAAGAACAGGCACTGATAGTGTAAACAGCAGAGCAAGAAGCTCACTCCCCTTGTAGGAGCAGACAGGGATGTGATTTTTCTTTCTATGTGGTATCTGCCTCATTTTAGGATCCTATACATTCACTTCACTTGGAGCTGTTTTATTCCCACAGTGGTTGTCACACAACTTGCCACACAGCTGTTGTCAATTAATAACAACGGGATATTATAGTAAAATGAACAGCCTGTTAGTTCACATCCTGGTTTATTTTCATGCCTCACTCTTGAGAAAACCAACAGGCAGCTGCGCTGTGACTTTGAACTGGTCCCTATTCATTTCCTACTGGGGTGTGCTTGGACACCAAAATGTATTATGCATGCACACCAGCTCAAAGGAGCCTCGTTCTTGCTTCAAGCCTGTGGAAATAATACATTGGATCTGATGGTTATACAAATAGTAGTAATTATGCAGAAATCAGCCCATGTTCTCTTGGTAATGGCACCTCATTAATTTTGCTGAAACCTCCCTAAATTATAGCAATGAATTCTGCTGTCAGGTTTGGGTTTGGGGTTTTTTTGTTTGTTTGTTTTTCCCTTTCATAAGCAAATTGTGCCATAGAAGAGTAAGAAGGGGACATTTCTGCTGGGTTGCAATGGATAAATTTCCCATCAGATAAAACAGCGGCAGTGAGAGTAAGAGCTGTGATGTCTAGTGACACACTAAAATTGTGCTTGCTAACAGCTGCAGAGAAAGTATTACTTTGACAAAAAAATATTCAAGAATTAGTTCCAGAAGTTGCAGAGCCCAGTTTCCAATGGATTTCTGTCTTGTAGGCTGTTGAATTGCATGAAGGTTGCAGCATGAAGTCACCATGTCAGCAAACATGACAGAATACTCCAGGGATAAAGAAATAATATTAATTTTGAGAAAAACTGCTATAAGCCAGTTGGGGTTTTTTTATTAGTAGTAGTAAATGTCAGATAATCTCCTTAGGAGACAACCTTTGACAGAGGTGAGGACTCTTCACTTGACCCTGTGCATTGTGCAGCTGAAAGTCAGCCATGAAACACAATTCACCAGAGGCCTTGAAGGCAGACAGAGCATCCCTTGGTTCTTCACATGGATCCTCTGGCAAATGATACAATCTGAGCTCAAGCTGGAGTAAGAAAATGAGTGGAAATGCAGTGTCTTTGAGGCCTTCAGGAGTCTGGCAAATCTGTTTAAAACGAAACAGCAAGTTTGAAAATTATTGAGAAGGGATCTGATGGTTGACATGTCTCTGCAGCACAAGAGATTGAGCTTAGATTCTTCAGGAACCAGGCTAATAAAGAGATACACTTTCATTATTGTCACCTTTCATATCAAGTTTTCTTCACATTTTGTCACCCTGTCCTGTTGATGGAGGGGGTTGGTGGGCACCTGGCAGTCAACCAAGGTAACACAATCACTTTTATGTTTACTCTGTTTCAAAAGACCTTCTCTGACTATTTACTCTCATAGTCTCCATATCCAATAGCCCTTATTTTCTCTCTCTTCTGCTGAGGTGTTTCTTATGTAAATATATGATCACCCATGTTTTTATTAAGCTTTAGTTACTTACTTGTTTCCTTTTAATTCACCAGTTGTACTACTTCAAAATTTTATTTTGCTTTGCCTTTCCAAGTCCATATTCAGTCTCTACTAGTGCAACACATTATTCATTTAATTCTTGAGGTACACACAATACTTCCAACAAATGCAACAATAGTCTTTCCTCTAACAAGCTTACAGCTCAAGTGATAGATGATAGAAGAAGCCTGAGCTGGGGGCAATCACAGAATGATAAGACTTTCACAGTATACACTTGAGAATGAATTGACCACAGGGTATATATAGATCATCACATTCTTGATGGCATGTAACTGTGTAATCAGTGTCTGATAAAGGCTTCAAGACATCAAAGCAATGAGGTTTTAAAACAACCTTCTTGTTAGAGTTGTGGGAACAACAAAATAAGTCATCCTTAATCTGGAGCCTGGTGTGTTTTTGAAAAGGACTGTGAGATGCTGTTGCCTGCAGCAGTGGGAGAATGGATTTTTTAAAATTTTACTATTTTTCCGCAGTAGTTTTTGTATTTGCTTCTTGTGAACAGGGAGGGAAAGGGGCTTTTTTACAGTGTAAGTTTACAGAAGGTGAATGCAAAGCTGCATGCATAAGGGACAGCAGTCAAGGCACAGCACCCTGGGAATGGATGAAAAAGTGCCAGCACAAGATCTAGCAAGAAAGCAGGGTCATTAAATGCCTTTCCCCTGCCTTGCCCACCTGCACCTGTGGTAGCTTCTGTCCATGCCTAAGAGGTGAAAATATTTGGTTTATTGCACAAGAGATGGACATTGTGCATTAGGCTGATCCCAGCAGATCACAGACTAACCCAATGACAGCTGTCAATCTGCCTTCAGAGCGGACGGCACCTGGCAGTGCTAACTTGCCAAACCACATGAAAATAAACCATAAACTATTTTCCAAATAAGCAGTTGTTCTAGATTTTAGAGAGCAAATAAAGGCAATCAGGAGAAGGAAGGTGGTCTGCAGGTCAGAAAGAGAAGCAGGGGCACATGGCCAGAAAATGATCTCACAATTAACTGTGATCTGCTTTTGAAAAATACTTTGTTCTCCATCTGCACCAATATATTTGATGATAAATGGCATTGCTGGTGGAGTGGCTAGACATCTTAAGAAAAAATTAAAGGGTTTATTCAATTATATGGGGATAAAGCTTTTGCGCAGGCAAAGCATAATTAAATACCATGCTCTCTACAGCCCTCAGAATGTTGCTGCAAGGTTAAAGTATTATCTTTTTCCCTTGTGCACTGATTGCATTTTTCCTACACACATGCACACACACACACTGAGTCTGTCAGCTTGCTGGATTTGCCACTTTTCTCCTGATTTGAAATAGTCTTTTCTTACTGGAAAAAATACTTTTGTACCACTGCCGATAGCTTCCCAAATACTGGTAGTATTCAGGGAGCAATGACAGGGAATGGTTTATTCACCCTGTGTGTTTCTGTTGCTGATCATACCTAGAGACTGAATCCTGTTTGAAATAGAGATGTGTTTCCTGACTGCCTGTGTGCCTAGAAAAACAGGTATCTGAATGGGAAAGGCTGAACAGGAACGTGTGATATAACTGTAGCCTTTACACTTTTTACTGGATTTTAAGTAGGAAGAATTTTTCTACAGTGTTACATGGCACGGAAGTCCAGGAGTTTCTGGTCAGCACCTGCTTGATGGCTTCGGAGCCCCAGATCCCAGGAGTCAGCCTGTATGGAGTCTTCTTTCTCCCTGTTCTCTGCCATACCTGAGCTAACACCACTGAATGTTTCATCGCCTGTCACTCCACAGACGCCAGGTAACACCCTTTTGTTGGAGTTTTTAAAGCACCCCTAAGTGCTTTTGCACATAATTATTTCTACAAAAACTCTCTTCAGCTTCTCCATTCTATGCCTACTTCACTCTCCTTTTCAAGTCAGCTTTTGCTGAGTGGCAGCTGAAACTTTGGCATGGAAAAGGGCACCTGCTGTTTCTGCAATCGCTGTCTACCACCCCTACCCAGAGAAGCTTGTCAGCTTATTATATTGTCCAGTGGGGGGCAAGGATGGCCTTTGGTCAGCACCCAGCATGCAGGGATCTTTCTCTGTGCAAGCACTTCTGAGCACAACAGCAACACAAACATATTGACAAAACAGTACTTGAAATAGAAACAGGATTCTGCCACAAACACTCTCAAGAGCTCCTTTCCCCTCTCTGTTATTGTGAGGAGTTTGATCTCTCTCTATACACTGCCTTCACCACATGTCTTTCACAGCACACTCAGGGGGTTCTGGGTAATTTCAAGAGTTTCAAGTGCACTCCTCCTATGTTTTGAATGCAGACATAATAGTAACATCTCCTCCTTGATTTTCTTGAAGAGTTTTGTTAATGCATTTCATAGTGATTTGATTTGCTGTTTCTTATTTTTAGGTGTCTTTCTGGCAATAAAGATGTATTTTCCCTCATGAGAGAGTGGAGAGTGTTTACTCCCCAGCTCTTTAGATCTGCGTCACCTTACCATCTCTTTCAGGATAAGCCATTGATATCAGGGTTGGGGAAACATAGTGCATTAAACTTTCTGAAACAAGGCAGGAGAAAATAATCTGGGGTGTGATGGTTCAAGCATGGCGTGACAGAGCACTTGTGCTATTTCTTGGTGTGGAAAGAAGGATTCAGCAGTTGTCGCTGCTGAGGCCCTCAGAGACACTTCTCACTCAAATCTGGAATTGGCATCCACAAACTGTTTCCCAGAAAACCACTGGTGGTTACACACATGGCAAACTATAGCATATGCCTCTTAATTCTTGAGAAAAGTACTCAAAATCCTTTATGTAGGGATATAACAATCCAAATTCCCTGAAAGGAAGGAGAAATGGGGTAAAATGCAGCATGGATAATGAAGCAAGAGGACCAGATGGGACAGCCACCCTGCCAGCAAGAAGTGTGATCAGTGAAAGGGTCTCCAGAACATGTGGTACACCATAACCCTGAGCATCAAACATCACCTGACCATTGACCAGATGGCAGTCAGTTCTGTGGGGAGGCTTCGTCCTGAAAATTGCTTACTCATTGCTCCACATCTGGAATAAAAGCAGAGAGCCCGAGGGAAGTTTCATCCCCAGAGGTTCAAAGGCCTTCACATAAAACATGACTGGAGGTGCCATCAAAGTTCTTCTTGTCCAGCATTTGTCTGGTGATCCAGCTTCCCTCTTGCCACTCCAGACTCCATTTCCGTCATCTAGAACAGGCAATGCATCATTCCTTCATGTTCATATACAGATAATGGCCCAGAAGGCGTAGCCACTATAGTAGCTTAGATTTGGTTCCATCTGAGGTGTTTAAAAATAATTGTGGTTTCAGATTAAGCCAAGCTTAGCTTTTGTCCCAAGTATGGACCTCAGACCAACTCAAGTTACATGTAAGCTCTTTGTAAGGCTGGTTTTGAACTTTCCAGTAAGAAAAAGTCTTGTTTGGATACAGAACCGTGTCACTGCATCTGCCTTGATATGAACTGAAATGATCACTAATCTCTTGAATCTAAAACATATTTTTTGCTTCTTGAACTTAAAAACGATGGAAAAAAGGGTTTATTGATAGCTGCTGTTAGGCAAGAAGAGATCAAAATGTGTTAAAACAGAATTTCTTTAGCAGTCTGCCAGAGCCTTCAAATTTTTTTCACCTAGTAAAAATTTGGGATATTAGCAAAGACTGATTCACACTGTTACTGTAGGCAATTAAGGAATTTTTATAATGTTTTGCCACTTTTTGAAGTATCTTAAGCCGTATGTAATTCACTGTAGTTCTAACATCTGTCATTTCCTTGGGAATACTTCACTTGTCAGAAATTAAAATGCATTACTACTACTGAGATATTCTGATTTCAGATTGTCATTTCCAATTCTAAATATAAAAGTAATTACCAGCACATATGACCCCCCACAACTGAACAATTTTATCATCATTCCCAGAAGTAACATCAGTACTTTTGTTTTTTTCTTGTAAAAGAAAAGCCTTTACCATAATGACACCCTGATAGTCAAGTGGAAGACATTACATAGAGACAAAGGAATTAAATAATTGCATCAGTGATTTAGCAATATTTTCTACATAAAAGAGAGAGAAAGAAAGAAAGAAAGAAGATAGTAATTTAAGTTCTTATGTGCAGTCATATAAGGCAGCTTTTGGTTTTGTTTCCAAACGCATGGAAAAAAATACCTAAAAGCAGAGTCTCTGAAAACTGAGTCTCTGCTTAGTCTCTGAGAACTGCAGCCAAAGCAAGCAATGAAGTTTGTGCTACTTGTAAATCTCAATAAAATAAATGTCCTTTCTTTTCATCCTACCAGTATCTCACTTTGCAAACTATACAGCTATTCATGAGGCACCTTTTAAAATACAAGCAGCATATTTATAAACAAGCTGGATTTCAGGGATAAATTTGCTAAATGCAAACCTCATATCCCTCTCCTGCAGCATTTTTTCAGCAGACCCCTTCCATTAGGTAAAATTTTCTGTTGTCATCATCATCCATCTTGTTTGGCCCTGTCAACTTGTATGCTCTGTATTGGATATCCTGTATTTGATACAGAGTATAGGATGTCTTGGAAGGGAGTCAACAAGTAAGAGACATTTATAGACTCTCCCTTTGTCTAGCACTCGTAGTCGGAATTATCTAAATAATTGCTGGGTTTATACAGCCTGTTCCTGTTCTGTAATTTAATTCCTCTGCACAAGTCTATACATTATAACACACCTCTGTATAGCCCCTTCAATGTTTTGCAGGTTCTATTTTTAGATGAGTATTAGTAAATGCATTGATAATGGTGATTAAATAAGTAAGAATATCTCTTCAGTACTTACTACTTGGTACTGAGAAACTGTATTTTGAGCAGATTGTTCTGGTTTATTCCAATAGGAAAGTACTTCAGAATAAAGCACTCTACTGCATAGCTAAATAGATCAATATTCAGACAGACACTATGTCCCCTTTTCCCATTTCATGCCCATTTGAAAGATAAGAGAATTTGGTGGGTTTTTGCCCAAATTCTTTTCCTCTACCTAAGGATAAGACCATGTGAAGAGATTGATTAGCAGAGAAAGAACCTTCTTGGATCACCAGATCTAGTTTTCTGTTATCTCTATTAGCCATGTCACACATATTTTTCCATAAAGAGACAAGTATCTAAGTTTATTTTTTACTCATATCAGTGATCATCTACTGGTTAGGAACATTGGGCTCATTTCGACTGGGAAATTATTCTTGTCCTTGTTTATTTCCAGTTGTTCCTGTATCAGCATTTAGGTCTGTTAAATGCAGTGAGGTCCTTTGGTTAGCTGCCAGAAAATGGGTTTTCCTTTCTTCTGATTCTCCTCTCCTTCTTACCCTTGTTCTTACTCCTCTTCAGAAAGGACAGATCATCACAACCATGTGCTGTGTTTTGGGTGGGACCTTACCAGTGGTTCCCAGAGGGTAAATAAGACTTTTCCAGTGTCTGCTGAAAGTACTCTTCCTGATCCAGCCACAGGCCCCTTGTTGGCCTTCCCACAGTTGCATCTCAACCTGCTTGCCCTGCAGCTGCTTAGAATAACAAAGTCTTGTTCCTTCTTCCTTTGTTTCCAGCTGATGAACTCCAGCTTACAGCAGGAATTTTAGCTACTTAGCGACCTTGTAATTTTGACTTCTATAAGGTCATTATTTCTTTCTTATGTCAAGATTTAAGGTCATCCTTTTGTTCCTGTACTGTTCCTACCTCCCAGCTGTTACCACCAAGAACTCATCAGCATGTTTCTACTTTTTCGGCCAAACTCTGAGGTATTTCTGAGTCCCATATCCAGTACCTAAGGAATTCAGTTCTTGTTTTTTCTACTACTGATTAGCTCCCCTCACCCCTTGCAATCTGCTTATCAGACATTTCCTTAGTTATCACATACAAATTAACACATAAAACTTAATTGAATCATGAGGGATACACATTAGGTTAGACTGACATAGTCTACTGTCAGGAGATGGCAAATCTATGTTGTGTTTTATACTATTCCCCATCTAATTCCTTCCCTTTAATTATTCTTTTAGAATTAGGGGATGAATATTGCCTAAGTTTCTAGTTTGACTGCATTCGGCATTTTGAATTCAAATTTGTTTATGGGAATTGGCATATTTTATCATCAAGTTAAGAATTACTGGATTCAGCTGGAAACATAATAATGTTTAATTATTTGTAAGGCTTTCTGTGATGTAATATGTCCACTTGGGCACCTATTCTGTTGAATAAACTTCTTATTTGCTTTAAAGTACATTACAAAGTATAAATGAACACCATTTTTCTGCAGTCATAATCTTGATTTTCACATTGTCTTTTTTTGTTGTTGATCTACTCTTTCATTTTTGTCTGATCAGTCTAAAGAATGCCTGTTTCTCTATACAGAGCAATATACAGAGAAAATCCAGAAAAATTGTTCCTCACTGTTTTTTCCATGGTTCTTCATTCTTCATCTGAGAAGGGAATTTCCTCATTCATATTGCAATTCTTAAAATGTTTTTAATTTGGAGAAGTACTCAAATATTAATCTACTCAAATGCATTCACACAAGCAAGCACAGATATAAACACTAGGGAAAAAAAACCAGCCAAAAATGTATGTGAATTAATTGCAAATCACATAGTACAATAGTACCTTTGTTAATACTAACACAAAAAGCCTTTCTCATTGCCATTCTAACAAGTGTGTCTATAATCACCTGAAGTGTTTAGCTTCACATGTCAGAGAACTAGAGGATTTGATCTAGTTGCTAGGTTTAAGAAAAGCAAGACATACAAAGGAAGAAGCTAGTGGTTTTCAAGACAAGATGTTGCCAGGGTTACAGGAATTTTCTCATGCAGTCCTCTCCACCACACTTGAACTATTCCAGAACTGTTTCATGTGCCTGCACACTGAAATAAGTGCACACACCAAGATCTTGAGAATGTCATTTATAGAAGAGGATTGAAATACAAGAGGCTGTGTTCAGTGCTGTTTTCAGCTCATTTTGTTCCTTATACCTTATCAAAGCAAATATTCTATGTCAAAAAAAAAAAAAAAATGAATGAGGTGATCTTGGTTTGAGGAAGCTAATTGGGTGGTTAAGATATTTTGGTACTATTTCCAGAATGACATAATTTGAGCAGAGTCTTAATAGTTCATACTGGACTTCATGGTAGTACTGAAGAGTTTCAGGAAAATAAACCTACTTTTTAGGTGTGTATTGATTCGCCTTATCAGCATCCAATCAAAACAAAATACTTGTTACAAAGCAGTTCACTGTAAAACTCCTTTAGAGAAAGACAAATGTTAAGATTTGAACCATGCGAACCAGGAGCTTCCCTGGCCCTGCCTGGGCTAACACCACAGATCCCTGTCCCCTGTGGCACCCCTTGCTACTTGGCATCCTGGTCATTGTCAAGTCCCAGTCCTGCCTGGCCCTGCATCTTGTGTGAACCTCAAACTCACATTGCAGCAGTGTCTCTGCTGCTGCCAGATGGATTCTGGACATGAGTCACTACCTTGCTTCCTCTGGGACTGTTGGTGGATCCTGCCACTGTCACCAACCCACCCTTGCTCAGACCCTGTGGGATAGTGCCCATTGCAGTGGGAAAACTAAACCTGAGCTCCAAAGGCACCAACAAACAACTGACAATCGACAACTCTGTGCAAAGAAAGCTCAAGTCCTGTGGGAATTAAGATGAGAATGAGTCTTCCTCTCCATTTGATTCTTCTAGACACCTCTGATTTTCCAGGTTGGGGATCAGTTCAACTGGGCACAGCCTGTCTGAAGCCTGCCTGGTACAGCTCTTCTGTTGGACTGTCCTTTGAGCAAGAAGAATTATGGTAGCATATGCAGTAGTTAGCCTTGCAAGCCAGCGGAGAGGTTTCTTCTGCCTGGGAAGGTGCATCTCTTGCTGTATTACAACCACCACACCATAGCAGCTACCAATACTGCCTCCGAGCTTCCCTGGGCATCCACAGGGCCCAGGAGAATCCAGCAGTATGTGAAGCTTGATTTCATCTCAGAAATATCCAAGAAGGTCTCTGGATGCTGATTGCTACAGATTCTTATCACACCACGGGGTGTAAGAAACTAACTTCAGTTTCCATGGGTGCCCCATAAAGCATCCCTTTCCTCAGATTGTTCTTCTAGTCTTTGCTTTGTTTTTCATGGCCAGTCACTAACTATCCAATTGATTGATGCAGAAGGCTGTGAGGACAGGTTGCTTTTGGCATCAAGCAACTTTTAAAAAAAAGAACTTGCATTAAGGAAAGCCGGAGATGAGGTTTGTCTGAGGCCCATACAGACAGAACCAAAAGACCTGTTAGACCCCCTAGTAAGGTTGAGAGCAGAATGATGTCATGTTCTGTATTGTCATTAAGAAAATGCACCTCAGCAGAGGGTTAACATTACTTGAGCATGTCTTACCCAGGTCTTTGTGAGAGCACTTAGTGCACTACCCAGCACACCTTAAGCTTTGAAGGGCTCACACAGAAAGGGAACAGAAACAGGTTCAGCCTGCTGCAGGCACCCTGCCATTGTGACTGAATTGTGGTGTTACACAAGTGTAATCCCAACAGCCCCAGTGCTGTTCAGGCATGGACATACAAATGAAATGCAGTGTTCAGAACAGAGGCATTACGCCTTGCCTTGCATCACAGCACACAGCCCAGCCCAGATGCCTTTTGCGCAACCTGGCCCCAGAGCCTCTGAATTCCTGACTCCACAACAACTCCTAGTGCTCAGCAGCAGAGCAGAAGGGCAGAACTCGAGCTGTGCATTTGCCCCTAAAGGCAGCTTTCCTGATTCCCAGCCCAGCCTTATTACAGAGCAGGGTTCCTGTAGGGCACAGAGGAGGGTTTCTGAATCCCTGGAGGAGGAGGAGGAGGAGATGAGGTCAAAGATTATGCTGGAGCGAAGAGCTCGGCAAGAGAACTCATTGTACGACCTGGAATTGCAGTGTTCACTGTGGAGACACATCACAGGCTCACCACCTCTCCTTTGTTCCTGTTCCAGCTGAGTACTCAATGTTCCAGTTCTCTCCTAATCAGCATCATCCTTTGTGAGCAACACAGAAAGTTTCACATTTTCTAGATACATCAAAATAATGCCTTGATTGAATCTCCTCCCTATAGAGAAGCAGAGGGAGAAAGACCTTCTTCCCTCTCTGTCCCCATACTAAGAGCCCTTTAGTGCAGCCTTATAAAAAATACTCAGAAAAAAATCTAGCTCACTGCCTTCAGAGCTGAAAAACAGGACAATCGGGAATAGCATAAAATCTATGCTGTCACTGCTTTAAAGTGCCCTTTAACAGACAGCTCTTAAACCAAGCATCAGAACAGAGGCATGTCCAGGCAGAGAATGACTTAAGACGCAGTGCGACAAGTTTACAAAACCTAGGCCACTTCATCTCATTTGTTCTGAAGTTTATCTCCATAGTCTTGGACTCACTAAGTAACTGCAAACACTCAGTGAACACAGATTGTCTTCTTAAAATGAGGGTCTGGTACTGTGTGACACTCAGCACTAGTAGAACCATAGCTAAAATACCCTAGTTGGATAGAGACAATACACGGCTGCTAGGCAATAAATATATTTTTGCAAGCAGTTCCTCTTGGAAGTCTTGAAAATCATGCAATATGGTTATTTAAACGCTTGGCTTGGCTACTGCAAAGAGACAACTTCAGATATAAAAAGATAGTACCAGTTTGTGGGAACTTTATTCCATGGTCTGATGGTCTTTGGGGCAGCATAAGAGAACCTGTTCACGGAACAAGGAAACAGGCAAGTAATCGGTGATCCTGACAAATTGCATAGCCATTTATTCTAATTAACTAAATTTAATTGCTGGAGTCAGAGAAACTGTCTTTCTACAACCAGCCAACAAAATCAATACCAAGGATTTGTCATAGCAAATTTAGTAGTGAGGCCTGTTAGGAAAGTGGCTGGACATTTCATATTAGAAGACCTGCTTTTGAGCTAATTATTCCTTACACAATTTCATCTGTCTGAACTGAAATTGTCCATATGTGATATCTAATTTTGACTAATTCTTCCAGAAAATTTTATCAAGAAGAGTACAACCATTTCCAAGAATCAAAGCAGTGAACAGGATACTGCTTAGCCGTGTAACCTTCCAGAGCCTTTATTTCTACCTTCTTATCCTTTGCTTCAGAGGAGGGACTTAAAATGCAGTAGAAAGTGGAAGCTAGCATCAGAAACTAGAACTATCCTTCCCACAGGGTCTAGATAAACTCAGCTAAGCTTCACAGTCCTCAGACACTCCACAGATGCTCTGGAGAGTTTGGCAGCTGAAATGCCCAGAAGTGCAGCCCTCCCTGAGGACAGTGCACCCATTTCCCTCACTGACACAACCCAGAAAACCTCTCAATGTGCAGAAGCACTGGGAAAATCCTCTGAACAGCTGCTGTAAGTCATTTGGGACCTACCTGGGATAAACAAAGAATTCGTACTTAATTGTACCTTCAGTGGCACTCAAGCAACCCGAGGGAGGGACCAGCTCTTTATGAATAAGGATGCAAATCAAAACAACAAGAAATAAAAAGATTGTCCAGGTCCAGCAGAGTCAGACCTAGGTCTGGGACAGGAAGAAGAGGAGGCTGGGGCAGAGGAGCCAAAGGACCAGAAGCTCAAGAGCTGGGGCCATGGAAACCTCATGAGGTTCAACAGGGCCAAGTGCAAGGTGCTGCACCTGGGTGAGGGCAATCACCAGTATCCAAAGGAAAGCTGGACATGAGCTGGCAAAGTGCACTTGCAGCCCAGAAAGCCACCTGTATCCCAGGCTATATCAAACACTGTGTGACCAGCAGGGCGAGGGAGAGGCTTCTGGCCCTCTACTCTGCTGTCATGAGACCCTACATGGAATACTGCATCCAGCTCTGGGGTCCCTGACCCAGGAACGACATCAGCTTGCCAGAGAGAGTCCAGAGGAGGTCATGAAAATGATCAGAGGGCTGGAGCACCTCTCCCATGAAGACGGGCTGAGAGAGCTAGGGTTGTTAGGCCTTGAGAGAAAGTTATGGGGTGACATCATAGCATCTTCCTAAAGGGAAAGGTACCTAAAGGGAGCTACAAGAGAGCTGGGGACGAACTTTTTACAAGGACATGTAGAGATAGGACAAGGCGTAATGGCTTTAAACTGAATGAGGAAAGGTTTTGATTAGATACTAGGAAGAAATTCTTGACTGTGAAGGTGGTGAGGCACTGGAACAGGTTGCCCAGAGAGACAGTGGATGCCCCATCCCTGGAAACATTCAAGGTCAGGCTGAATGGGGCTCTGAGCAACCTGATTTAGTTGAAGATGTCCCTGCTCACTGCAGAGGGGTTTGGTCTAGATGACCTTTAAAGGTCCCTCTCAACTCAAACCATTCTATGATTTTATGTTGAGACAACTACCCGAGTGGTGGCTCAAGTCCATATTCTGTGGAGGCTCTCACACATATCAGTGTCCTCTCCAAGGTGGTTTCCGTGTGGACAAAGTTCCCTGGGTGCAAGCCAGACAGAAACTTCAGTGCAGTCCAAGAGGTTCCTCAGGGCAATGAGGAATGCCAGGACAAGGGGAAGAACGGGGACTTGAAGGAAGCAGAGGATATGGCACATCACTAGGCAGGAGAAAATACTGCTGTGAGTGACAGAAAAAAGATTAATATTTCTTATAAAAGCAAAATTCCAATCAATACATATTAAAATGTCAGTAAGGCAAAATAAACACATTAATTGTTATTAATCCTCTTCTCTTCTAGCATGTGTGCTGACTATTCCGGGCCCACAACAGAAGAGGCAACCAATCTTTATCCAACCAGGCAAAGAAGCCATCAATAACTCTGTTGCCACAATGCCTAAGGGAATTCTCTCCTAACCCATTTAAGTCCCAGCGAGCTTAGGAGTAGCTGTCAGAGCAGACCTTGATGATCTTTCTAATAATCTTTTCAGGCCACTGGGGAAGAAATAAAACTGAACATTTTATTATCTGGCTTGCTGTGGGTTTGGGCTTGGTGTTTTTTCATTTCTTGCTTGAGAAATCCAGCCTTTCAAGGACTGTCTTCAAAATGTTTCTACTCATTTCCTTGGGTGGGGCCTTCAAAGGGAAATATAACCATGGTCATACATGCTCTACAGAAATGACTGTTGAACCATTTTTTATCCCTTCCCTGCTGAGAGGAACACTTCTCCATCCAAATGAGGAGAACTGATTGGAGTTCTTTTTAATCAGTCCTGTACCAGCTGCTATGTTGATTTAATATTCACTAGAAGAGAATTTTACCTGCTCTGGCTTACTTTACCCTGAGGTGGACAAAAAGACCTTGTATTTGCTCCACCTGGGGGAGCAATCCCATCTGAAATCATCACAGGTATTCCAGCAGGACTGATCTATCTCCAGCTTCAGCTTATGTTGTGCAAATGTTTAGCACAAGTTTATGTCCCAGAGCATCTGTTTGCTGCCAAAATTTAGTCCTAGTAATACCAAAAAAAAAAAAAAAAGAAAAAAAAAGAAAACAAAACAAAACAGGTGCTGCTGTGTTTCAGTAGTTGAGTAGTTGTCAAACATTTGGGCTGGAGATGTTGGGTGGCATACAAACACTAAGAGATAAACAAAGTAAACTCCGGTCTTTATTCACATTAGGGTTCCCTGTCATACCTGTCTGTTATGGGAGAAAGCCAGCTTATTGCCTGTTTCTCCTCTCCTGTGAATCTGAATTCTGAAAACGTATGAAAAAAATCCAGCAAAAGCAATTCAAACATGAATTAAATCATGCTTTGTAAAAAAAGTGACGAATTTGCATGGACCAAAAAGGCCACACACAGAGAAAACATTAGAATGCAGCACACAGGCAATTCTCTCTTTTAGTTTAATCTCAAAATAATTTAGCTTTAGTGTTCTTAAAAAGCAAGTGTCACTGTAGAATACTGAATCAGACATGCAGAGCTGTGGCTGATGAGAAGCTCAAACAGCAGTCCAACCTGGCATTCCTGCTATTTTGCTTCATCAGACAGAGCCCCTGATGTGTCTGCTACTTGTCTATAGCAGTCATGAAAACAGCAGTGTAATTACCACACCATCTCCCTTCAGCTTCCCTATCTGCACTGGTGGGAAAGGAGCCATGAAGCAACTGGAGACACACTTAAATTCTTAGAATCTCAAATCATTCTTCACAAAATAGGTTGAAAACCTGGAATCTTGTTTCAATCTATGCTAGCTATCAGATAACCTGATGTTTTTCAGGGCAGGTTTTTAGCTGTCTCACATCTTGGAGAAAAGCCATGGTGCAAGGAGTGTTCCACAGCCACATTTAGAAAACTGTGGTTTCAGACATAGCAAAGGACTAATCCCATTTCAGGCAAGTATAAGGAGAGGGAGGGGAGAACAGAAACCCACTTTCCTTTCTTCATCTCAAAATGCAGCATTTAATGGTGTAAGCACTGCAGTGGTCAAGTCTGGCTGAGAGCCCCTCACGTAAATTGTTCCATGGAAAAGAAAGAAGTTCAGGAGATGAAAGCCCAGGCAGGCATCACACCTGTGATTCTCTTCCCTTGGGAGGCACTTCTGGCTCTAGAGAGTGTAGGGGTCATCTTAAGGAAACTACAGCAAGCAGTGTGAATAACTTTTTCCGTGCACTAGTTCATTTTAGATTTGCTGCCATTTTTTTTATTTTGAGCATTGCTATAACACTTTGATACAAGAAAATAATCACTGATGGGAGCTAGTAATTATCTATTGCAGAGATCACAAGGAGAAAAGAAAGAAATGATAAAACATCGGCTGTGTCGTAGCCCATTACCTTGATGCCTTCAAATTCTCCTCAGCTTTCATCTCATTTTTTTTTTAATACTTTCTGCAACTCATCTCTGTGTGGCCTCCTATGGTTCCTGATCTCTTCCATCCAAAAGGCATATATTAAACCTCAGAACTGTGTCAGGCTTTTTCCCAATGAACAATTGTCAAAAAAAAAGAAGAGAAAAATATGACAAATCAACAACTTTTTTAAGTCACTGCATAACCTTACCCTCTGGCTTATCTTACTTCCAGCTCCAAACATCTCTTATTCATGTAAGAATCAAATAGGGAATATCTTTTGTTTTCATACAATGTGTCTTCCTGGTCTTATTGCAACACGCATTTGTTGTCATCCTTGTAGAAATAAAAAGTGCAGCTGTTCATTATAAAAACATGAAGCTTTAGGAGAAAAAAGCCTCATGGGGCTCATATATCTCTGTTCCCTCTAGTCCTAGTCACTCCCTATGATCCTTGGGGTGAGGCTACAGACAACATGGCTGTTTGAAGGACACTATGACCTTATCTTTTCAAACCCCAGGTGGCTACACTGCTCCCTGATTAAGGCCATAAGGTGTCCTTCCTTGCAGCTGTCTTGATGCACAGATGCTTGACTCTCTCCACAGGACTGGTTTGCTGGTGACAGGACAGACCTGTGTGCTCTGTGCCCCAGCCCCTGAAAGCCACCAAATGAACCAGAGCAAGGATTTAGATATTTAAGCAGCACACACTCTCTAGCCCTGAGCCCTGTGAATAATGACGAAGTTTAAATACCAAAGCTCTCACAGCCTCATACCTTTGTCATCATGAGTTATTTCACTTTGATAAACTGTATTAGTGCTTCTGTGTCTCTCATGACCAAAGCCAGCCTTGATCTAAAGACTCAGTAATTCTTTTGGTGACACTTATGCCCAGATTTTCACAGTGTGCTAAAATCTTTGTAATATCTGGATCCAATTATATCGAAGAGGAGATCTGGCCTCTTAATGGGTGTATCATAGTGAGACTAGAGAAAGTCTAATGAAATCCATGCTGGGATATTTCATTATCTTGCAGGCAATAAAGCCATCAAAACAAAGCCATTCATTATCTTTCCTATTAGGGAAGAAAACAAGTGATCTATATCATTTAGATTACCTCATTGTCCTCCCTGTTCAAAAATGATAGCAGCATAATGAACATTAAAAAAAGCAATGTATATTATTCACTTGTTTCTTTCCACAGTAAGAAAGCAGTGCCTTAGAAGGAAGAATAAGCTTGAGGGCTCAGCTGCATAAAAATTGCCTATTTTACAGCTCATTGCATTGTTAAGTAACATTATAGTGTAATTTGGCCTTTGGGATATAGTTTTACATAGGGTAGACTAGCACTTGCAAATTTTTTAAAATATTCTTTTCCCCCAAATATGTTACACATAACCAAATTCAATATTTGGATTTTCAAATCTGCACTAAGTGGAAATGACTATGAGCATACATGACAGTAGGCTGCTTCTGGACTCCAATTCAGAAAACATAATTGTTTCTAAAGTGATATATTAAACACTTCAGAATTGCTCATCTCTACTGTCTATCTTTTTAAAACAGATTATAGGGTCTTTATGATAAGAGCTCTGTCACATTGACGCGCCATAAGGCTGTGATTGTAGTAAGAGATTTGGGATGTTAAAAAATTACAATTATTATAATAATTTTTGTCCTGTTTTCATAAGACAAAAATTATTTCTGTGACTGCAGCATTTTTCCCTATCCCTTCTCAGTTTGTCAGTTCTCACAACTTCCAGGAAGTTTTCAAACAAGCGCAACACAGAAACCTGTGTCATAAATGCTAAATTCCTCAAAATCTTGTGGAAATAGGCTAGAAATGCCTAGGTAACAGGCAGTTATTGCTGCCAAAAGAAACCAGAGAATCAGGGAAGTGCATTGGCTCCACTGCTACCAAAGCAAGCCTTGGTAGGAGCACTTCTGGCCTGAAGTCACAGGCAACTGCTCTGGGCTTTCCCCTCATCTCTGATGGCAACGAGAATGCTTAAACAGGGCATTTAATGTGCTCCAAAACCCACATCTTCCACAGCTGTCTAGAACACTGGGGACAAATAAAAAAACACCTCAGCTGCAGAATCGCCATTGGCAGCATGGGAAAGACACTCAGTATAGACACTGTAATGAAGACTACACTAGAAGTAGACCAAGGCAACAGTGAGGTAGGTTTAGCCAGTATTTGAATTCAACAAGGCTAGGATTTTACATCTAGGGAATGCCTTTTCACAGTTTCCATGGCATTTTTATTTCAATTAAGCCAAAATGAGATTCTGGTCTCCTTGGCTGTGGGAAGTAAACCAAAGCCAAAATCTATTGCTTAGAGGCAGTAACTGAAATCAAATGGAAATTCAGAAGAATGCATCATTATATTGCCCATTTCTAGATGACTAAAGAAAACAGCATATAAAAGAGCAGAATCATAACTTTTACTTCCAGACTGGATTCTCTTACAAATAAATAGCTAAAAGTCCTGTTGGTAGTAAGGACAACCAGACTGTGTGAAAGCAAAAATGTTCCAGGTTCCCCCTAATAAGAAATTGCTCTACAAAGAACATGACCAGCACACATCATTTCTTTAAAAGCTCACTTGCAATAAGGTATTTTTATTTAATAGAAGAAATTAAAATTAGGAAGAAAATAGTGGTATTTCATCTCACAAGGGGAGTGGAAAATCTGGATTATGTTCTGGAATTCAGTTCTTAATAAACAAATGGATTATTAAATAATTATTAATTCAGGCAACTAAAATGGTTATCCTGTGGTAGCACCTTAGTCTTGTATTACAGATTCACCATAATATACAAATCTTTAATTGTAAGTTGGCAGTAAAAGGTCCTTTGTGGTAACTTAGCTTTAAATCAATTAAGTTCTTAATGCCACTGTAACATGTATTTTCCCTACCATTTTCAGCTTAGCTGAAAGGAGAAGGCCAAATTTTGCCTTCGGGCACCTGAAGGTGGAAGTAAGGAACGGGGTTTAAAAAACCTCTGCCTTGGACTTCCAGAGGGTGGCCTGTTCAGGACACTGGTTCAGAGAGTTCCTTGGGAAATAGCCCTTAGGGGTCCATGAAGGCTGGACATACTTTAAATAAGGAAATCTTAAAGGCACAGGAGCAGCTCATTCCGATGTGCTGAAAAACAAGCCAGTGGGGAAGACTAGTCTGGCTAAACAGGAAGCTTTCTCTTGGACTCAGGGGGGGAAAAGAGAGTTTACGGTATTTGGAAGAAGGGGCAGGCAATTCAGGCAGAGTACAAGGACGTCGTCAGGTCATGTAGAGAGAAAATCAGAAAGGCAAAAGCTCAGCTAGAACTCAATCTGGCCACTGCTGTGAAAGATAATAAAAAGTGGTTTCATAAATACATTAACACCAAAAGGAGGGCTAAGGAAAATCTGCATCTTTGGTTGGATGTGGAGGCAAACACTGTAACCAAGGGTGAGAAAAAGGCTGAGATGGAAAGGCTGGAAAATGCCTTCTTTGCTTCAGTCTTCAACATAAAGATTTATTAGCCCCAGGGCAACTGGGTGAGCTGGAGGACAAGGATGGGGAGTAGAATAGACCCCCTGCAATCCAGAGGAAGTAGCTAGTGACCTGCTGTGCCACTTAGATGCTCACAGGTCTATGGGGACAGATGGGATCTGAGGAACTACAGGCCTGTCAGCTTTTCCTCAGTGCTGGGGAAGGTCATGGAACAGCTCACCTTGAGTGCCATCATACAGGTCAACCAGGGGATCAGGCCAGCCAGCACGGATTTAGGAAAGGCAGCTCCTGCTTGACCAACCTGACCTCCTTTTATGACAAGGTGACCTGCCTGGCAGGAGAGGGAAAGGCAGTGGATGTGTCTACCCAGACATCAGTAAAGCCTTTATAGGTCTCCCACAGCATTCTTCTGGAGAAGCTGGCAGCCCATGGTTTGGACAGGTGGACTCCTCACTGGGTTAAGAACAGGCTGATGGCTGGGCCCAGGGAGTGGTGGTGAATGGAGAAACATCCAGCTGGTGCCCGGTCACCAGTGGGGTCCCTCAAGGCTCATTATTGGGGCCAGTCCTATTTAACACCCTTATCAATGCTCTGGACAAGGAAATCAAGTGCACCCTCAGTCAGTTTGTAGATGATACCAAGTTGTGCAGGAGGGAGTGTTTATCTGCTGGAGTGTAGGAAGGCTCTGCAGAGGGATCTGGATTTTTGGGGTGAAGTAGTGTTTTTATTATATCAAGATATATTGCTGGGGAAAAAAACCTAAATTTCAGGTACACAGGCTCTCCTTCAGATGACCCAAAAGCTTGTCAAAACACTTCTACATAAATATTTCCATTTCATGAAGACAGTTATATCTGCTATCAAGTTTGCTTCTCCTCTAACTTCACAGTCAAAGTGTTAACCCATGTGCAAAGAGTCAGCACAGCAGAGGGTATTGGTTCAGACAGCAGCAGACACTCATTCTTTTATCAGATTTATGTTCCTGAACACTACAGCAAATATTACCAGAATTTTTTAAGCCTGTGCAGTAGGAACAAAAATGACATAAATTAGCAGCCTTGTAAATTAGGGCTCCTTATTGTTAAAGAACAAAACAAACAGACTGAGTCTTTTATCTTTTTCACGCTCACATATTCTTCTCACACAATGAGACGACCAACAGATGTTGAACAAATCATCTTGGAAAAAGCAGTTTCAGAGGACTGCCACTGGCACATTTTGTACCTAGATTTTTAC
The DNA here is from genome assembly GCF_009650955.1 of Corvus moneduloides. NCBI lineage: Eukaryota > Metazoa > Chordata > Aves > Passeriformes > Corvidae > Corvus > Corvus moneduloides. Next base: position 106,880,417 of record NC_045477.1, read on the forward strand.
TTTGCAGTCATATTTTAAGCTATGATCTTGGCTGAACTTTTACATTTTTATGTACATAAAAAGTACATAAGCATGAACTTTGTGTGATTCCTCTGACCCGCCCTAGTAAGCTTTCTGTCAAAAGTCTCAAATAACACAATCGCCGTTCCTCTACACACTTCTCCAATTAACAAGCAATCATGTCTTTGTTCCCCAGCAAACTCAGAGTAAAGAGCAAATCATTACATGTATAATCTCATCCCTAATTCAATTAGTTATGTGAGTAGCAAACCTCCTACTTCATGCCCCTCAGGAGGTCTGATTCTCTCTAGCTCACAGTATTACACTGCTCTCTAACTTCATGTAGTTAGAGGAGAGCTCTGTATCTTCAATGAGTTGGAGAGAAACCTTTGTTGGTCAAAACCTTTCTTTCTTAAAGGTTGTGTAAAACTGAGGAGAGACTCTCAAGAGTGATATCCCTGTAAATTTGTAAACAAATGTCTGGCAGTAAGATAACATACACAGAAAGACCTTTAGATTTTGAACCTGCTTTATATTCCACTATACACTAGTACTGACCAAACTTTGTAAAAGATGGCACATTATGCTCCCAAGACTAAACACAGGGAAAGTACATTAGCCAGCCACAAGCCCTAGAAGTCAATGTTCAAAATTTTGGATGCTTTCTCAATTTCTCAAACCTAGAGACTCAACCAAGGCATATTATTAGGCAGCTATGTCAAGAAGAGTTCAAGCTCTTCCAGGCATTGGAACGACACTGAGAATAGTTTTCTTTTATGTGTACAGGCTTCCTTCTATCCCTTTTTGGAATAAACTAAATTAAAATCCTGGGTAGGACAGATGATGAGTAGCATATCCAGCAAAGATAATAAGCTAGTGCCTGAGGCTGGCACTAGCAGAAGTACAAGCTGGCACAGGCTCTCACAAGCCAGCAGGAACAATAACTGGATGGACAAAGCAATGATGCAGCAACTTCCATCCATAGGAGAGAAAAAAGAGGTGAGGTGCTATCACTCCTTCCTGTTCAGTCTGTGCCACCCCAGAGAACAGGGTTGAAGACTTACTTGCCCAAAACCAGAAAGACTTTGTTATGGCACTGGTTTAACAAATGAGAGTCCTGTGCTCTGGCTCCTTTTCCAATCACAGTTTCTGTCTTTTGTTCAGTATCTACTTAAAATTCATACACAGTCTAAAGACATGGGCTCAGGTGCTCTCCCTCCCTCCCAAGGAACCTCTTGTTGCCTCACCATATGCTGGCTGTTTCTCCAACACAGGACCAGTGAGGAATTTGGCAGATGGTCCTGATACTATGAGAGCTATGAATGCTGGTACTGAGAACTGGCTTTAACCTTGTGGAGTGGGCAGCCCCCAGAGGAGAGGGGGCCTGGCTGCTTCTGAAACTCAGGAAGAAATTGGTCATGTCTCCTACATCCTGGGGGAGTGCTCTGGGAAAAGGATTATTATTTGTCGAGGGAGGAAGGCACTGCACAATAACTCATGACAACAGACACTGCTGCTGCTGTGTCTTGTGTGGAGCTGGTCCCAGCAAGGACGGTCAGAACATTTACCCAAGCACCCACACTGGGGACACACAGGGACAGGCGCCTGGCTGGGCTTCAGCAAGAAAGGGTTGCTAAATTCCAGACTTTGACTAGCACGAAAATGGGTTTGCGGCCCAAGAGAAGAATGAATTTTGTACTCTGGGGAAGTTCAGGCTCTTCAGGGGTGAGACTGTAATACTGTCCCTTCCTGGCTCCGTGGGGTCCCGCGTGCCCCCACAGATGCACGGGTGGGTTCAGTGCTACAGTCGGCAGCAAAGAGTCGAGAAGGGCATTTGTGTGCGTTCTGCCAGGAGCATTTATTGCTGCTACGCTGTCGAAGGGTGCAGAGGCAAATCCAAACACGATCCCAAAGCTCAGTTTTATCTGGGGGTGGGGAAAAGGCGGGACTGGGGAACAGGGACCAATGGGGAAGCTCTGGGGGAGCGACAAGGGGTAGAGGCTGACAGGCAACCGGGGAATCCAAACTGGGACAGATTAACATAACAGAACAAGCATCCTGGGAGAAGCCTTTCTGGTCACCCTAACATAAAGTGGTTCTTGTGGTACTGGGGACTTGTCTTACTGAGAACTCTCTGTCCCTTGTAATGTATGTTCACTGGCCCACCACAAGACTGCTCAACTGAGCACCCAAAAACAAGGGAGACAGATATATCTAGCTGATTAGTAACAATGAGCTGATGGTAATGACTGATTCCCAGTTCAGCACCTATACATCAGAAATAGAATCATCTCACCAAACGTATGTATCTCAGACATTTAGGCCAGGCTCTTTAGTAAGGTTCATGCCAAGAAAAAAACAATACCCACAGGTGATTGATCTGATCTGCTAAGGATGACTGAAAAGTTCCTGGTTTGTCTGCCAAGTACAAAAGGAGCCTGCGGTGAGGAGCTCATATATAGGCATCAATATTTAGGTGCTTATGTAAGCCTGGCCCACAAGGCCCACAAGGACTGTCTGTGATGCTGCATTTTGCAGTGTCTCATCACTCAAGTAGGACACTTACCAAGCTCAAAGAGGACTCAGGTCAGGGGACTCCAGGATTGTGCTGCCTGGTTTCTGGTCTTAGTGAGAACACGTCCCCAGCAACTCAGAGCATGGTGCCTGTGTGGAAGCTTGAAGAAGCTTTCAACAAGAACGACAAAATGAAACAAATCAAAACAAAACAAAACAAAACAAAGCTGATAGGAAGGTGAATACAACACCCATACAGGATAGAAAACATTTTTGGGTATCACAGGAACATGCCATGGTTTGAAAGCTTTCTATTGGCACACACTCACTGGATGCACGTCAAAGGCATCTGTGGCAGTGTTCTTTCCTTGGGTGGGTTCAGAACCGAATCACACCAGGTTTTTGAACGAATCTTCGAATTTTATTTCCTCTGAAAAGATCTGAGGTCTGGTGCACAACAACTGCTGTGGGAAATCAATCACATGAAGTAAGACAGTTTGCTCCAATACTGCACTATTTCTCCAAATTGCAAATCTATACTGAGGCAATGAGGAGCATGTTCTAAAGGTAGCAAAAGTGTTATTCAAACAAAAAGACGCCTAAAGTCGTGGTTTTATTGCTCTGATTGACTCTGTGATATCAGGGGTTTATTGAAGCTGCTGTTGGATGAGGACATGTTATGCAGAAGCTCAGAGCAAACTATCCTAACTACTCCTTTAAACATATGGAGTCTTGGATTATGCTTTAATCCAAGACTTGGGTCAGTACTTAGGTGTCTTGGTTGGAAAGACAGGTGTCTGCTAAGGAAGGCAGAAGCCTCCCTTGGAATGGGAGATGCAACCCCCTTCCCTCCGAGTTATTATAATTTTGAAATCAAGGGCTTTTAGGCAAAGATGTGGGAAATAGGAATAACAGTTCTTTGCTATTATATATCTATATGTGTATAACCAGTCAAACAAGCAGCAATAACCATGGCAGTAACAGCGAACAATCACAAACCCAGTCCCAGCCTTCGCGGCTGTCGGGCCCTTTCCCCTCGGGTGCAGTTCCGCTCGCAGCCGGCAGGGGCGCTGGCGGCTCCCGGTGAGCAGGGCAGGTGCGATGGTTCCCCCGCGGCTGCAGGGGGCGCTCCGGAGCGAGCTCGGGGAGCACGCGGCACCGGTGCCCGGGGATCCCGGGAAGAGATGGGACAAAGGCTTCACAAACCCCTGGGCAGCCGATCCCGGTGTCCGGCCGGACCCTCGGGAACAGCAGGCTGGAACGGCAGGGACGAGCACAAATCCCGGGTGGCAGACGAGATATGTCCAAACGGGGAACCCCCCGGCGGTCTGGGCAGGCAGGGCGAGCACGGCTACAGCGCAGCGAAGGCTCGAAGCAGCGGCGGGGCAGGGCAGCCACGGCCCGGCTCCCAGCGGGGCAGGGAAGGCGGGCTTGGGATCCCGGGGCTTCTCCAGTAGTGAGGAAAAGCAGCCGAAGAAGCAGACTCCTTCTCTCTCTCGAACGAAGAAACCGACTGCCCCCACACCCAGGTGAAACAAGAGTAGCCAGGCGCACCCCACCCCCAGTGGGTAGCTCTTTGTTTTCCTTAAGTACCCAGCGATTTGTCCTCTTAGCAACAGTATGGGGGGGGGGGGGGGAAATTACTTTAACAGAAAAAAACTAGAACTCTTAAAGCCCCAACATTAGGTTATCCAAACTATGCTATTGTTAACTTCTCTAGATTCTTCCGTTAACTTTCTTAAATTATTAACTTAGGGTCCATAGGAGTAGAAAAGATAGCCTTACCTTTCCAGGAAAATTCCCGAAACACAGAATGTTGTCCACACTTCAGGAATAGCTGGTTTTCTAGACTCTGATCCAAATTTGTGAGAGCATGTTACCAGGAGTCCAATAAAGCAACCAATTTCTCTAAATGAATTAGGATGTTACAAGCAGAGAAAATATTCCATATACAAACAAATCATCAAAGTGTAAAGATTAAAGTACACAATTTTTACAAGATGAAAGACATTTGAATAGACTTTATTCTAGCAGTAGGTCAGCTAGGTCACAGCAGGATGTCAAATCCTGCAATCCATGAGGTATTTTAAAGAGCAAGAAACCAGACAGTGCTGAAGATTACTTACTTTTATACGAATAAAAAACAATAGAACTGGTCCACTTTTGTGTTTTAATGAAAAGTTAATTCACATTAAAAAAAAAAAAGGTTAAAAAAAATGTTTACAGATAAAATCAAGACAATCAACCAGAGACTGGAAAATCAGCATTTCTGGAATTGCTATTCAGAGGGAATTTCCAACTGAGGCAACACAGACATTTTCTTTGGACATCTAATAGTCACTGATATAAAGATTCTGAATCATTTTAGGGGAGCTATACAAATATGAGCCTTCTACATAGTAAAACACATGTAGACTCTTTTAATAGAATTATTTTAGATGAGTTCTTAATTCATTTCACCCTGTTAGAACATGGTAGTTACCAATTCAGACACAACTGAACATCTGAAAAATCTAGACAGTACCCAATAAAGGGAGAAATATCTGAGATACTAAGTTCACTGTCATCAAAAATACAAAGGCTGCTACCTGGGAAACTGTGAGAAATCCTTGAACAAAGTCCCAGCCAGTGGGGACAGGGTGAAGTGGTAAGAGGGAGAGTTTGTCTGGAAGTTATCACAGAGCTAACAGCTACCAATTCACTTTGCTAGCAGGGAAAAACTAAGCACTGTATGGGATAAGATGCCGAGGCACAGAAATACACCACAACTCCCATGCAGACATCCCAGAGAAGAAGCCTCCTACTTGTGTGCAAGGATGAGGTGTTATTCAGCCCTAGGTACATAAACAATTGTATCATTTGTTTACTTTCCCTGTCATGTTGCAGTGAGTTTCTGCAGGATGCTGGAAGAGGCCACATGTTCTCCCAAGGGCAATATTATTCTGCTTCCCCCTTGCTCCACCTCACTCCCTTTCTCAGCAGATTTTGGTCACCTCATGTATGCAAACAGTGAAGTTGTGGGAAATGAGCTTCAGCCAGTCCCACATAGGTTTGCACAGCTCCTGTTCACTTCTGTGCTGATCTGGCTTTGCTGCCAGCTCAGAAGTCCTCTAGGCTGGAATCAACACTCCCTACTGTCATTGATACACACAGGGTTTCAAACTTTCATTTGTATTGCCATGGCAGCTGTAACACAGCTCTCATGAGGAGGTTAGCTCAGGTTGGTAAGTCATTTGTTGCTTTTACACTTGACTCTCCCTTATCTCTTCCACATCCTTTTGGGCAGCAAGCCCCTGCCCTTGTGATTGTTGACAATCTGCCTTTTCTTTCCCAAAACCTTCCTTTAGCTTGGGGCTGCAATTCCTGCTTACACAGGTTCTTGCAGAGATCTCAACCTCTACTTTTAAGGCATTGCTAAAAACCTCCAGTGTCTTCCTGGCAAGCCAGGGCTTAGATGCCTCTAGAGGGTTTCAGGAGAAGTATGCCAGAGTCCCATGAATCTCGGGTCACAGAAAGTCTTCTTTGGTACTACTCTGAATCAACAGTCACACTCTGATATTAATACAGCTTCAGAAAAACAGCAACCTAATGCATCTGGCCCACCCTCCCACAAGAACTGCCTGGTGAGGAATAGTCTATTTGGTCAAGCAAATCCTCCTCAATAGATCCAACCTCTGCAGGCATTAAACCCTAGCACATGAAGGTTATCTCTGAGCAGGTAAATAAGGGAAGGAGGAGTGGACGCATACAAAAGATCCAAAAGGATCTGAGGTCTGGTGCACAACAGTTGTTGTGGGAAATCAATCACATGTAGTAAGACAGGTTGCTCCAAAACTGCACTATTTCTCCAAATTGCAAATCTATACACAGGCAACAAGCAACATGTTCCAAAGGTAGCAAAAGCGATATTCAAACAAAAAGAAACCTCAGCTCCAGGGTAGGACATGCTAAGTACGTTAGGCAGGTGCTAAAGGACCCCACCTGTAAAACTGACAGTGAAACAGGAACCCATGCTGCTGAGATGCAATACTTGACTGGAGATACTCACTTTCTCACAGACAATAAAACTGGGACATGATTAAATGATGAATTCTCTCCTTAACACCACAGTTCACAAATGGCACCATGATTCTTTAGTAGATACCCAAACACTTCCGAATAACACCATTTATTGAAAATGTTTTGAAAATACATTTGCACATTACAGACAATCTTAGGAAATCCTTCACTTTTCACAAAGCAGTGGCCAGTGTCTCTCATGGGGGAAGACATACAGTGACACCAATTCTGCTGTCAGTACTTCTAAGGCACATATTCACGAACTACTTGAGGAAAGTGCTGCCATAAAAATACATTTTGTTTCATTACCATTAAAGCTTCTTTTAGTGAAGAGACAAATTTACTGTGTAACCTGAGATTTTCGAGAGCAATGCACAGCCCTCAAACTCGCTGTTTTACAAAGCTGTAATAATGAACATGGTGCTTTTCATTTTTGTGCAGATACTGACTTTTGATGAATTAAAGAAGCCACTTTGCCCAAAACCAAAATGAAACACAATGGTCAAAATTCAGAATTTTTCTGTAAAGTATGTTCCAAGCATCTGGAGCCCATCAGTTCAGCTGATGTGACACGTTTGATGATGCCCCACTGCTGATGGGATCCAGCCTTACACCTAGAACAGCACCTCTCACCTTACTCTTCTGTCCCAGTGGCTCAGGCTCCAGCCCTGGTTTGCAGGGCTGCCTGCAGTTGTGATGCAGTGGAATAACCTGTGATTTCTAAATTAAAATACATCATTCCAATCTACAGGGGAATAAGTGCCACGACGATGGAGTGGTCACAGGATGCAGGAAAACAAGGGTGAACCTTACTTAATTTGCTTCATACATATTTACTGCAATTAACTAAGTGTGGCACAGCTGGAGCCCAGATAACACCCCAAGTTTATGACTGGTTCTTCTACGACTTTCACACAAGTGTTCAAACTAGAGTTTAACATATGAACGTATTTACTTTCTCTCTTACAAAACACAAATACAAAACCACCTTCTATTATCACTTCTGTAATTTTTGTAGGTCAGAATTACGTTCAGTATTATCAGGCTTCCAGGAGAAATAGAGCAAATGAATTTATATGAAATGAAATTGCTTATCAAAACGAAGTGAAAAATTTTGTATCCAACATTAATTATTATAATCACAAAGAGCTGAAATACAGCAACCATTTTTCATTTGTACATATTGAACAGCAAATAAAGTAAACAATTTATATACAAGCTTAATAGGGAAAAAACCTGAAACAGTTTTCTACTGCTCAAGAATACGACAATCTTCCCTTAAATGTTTTAGTGCATTCCCCCTCATTCCCAAGAACTAATGCATTTTGTCTTCCTGTTCTAAGGCAAACTGAAACCAGTCAAATTTTCCTTCAAATCAAGAACAGCTGCGAACCAGAGAATTGATACATATTCACCTGAGATCACTCTGAAATACAGGACAAGATGAATGATGATTAACAGCTAAGGTGCACAACCGTTTGGTAATTTTTGAAGAGAAACAGCATTTATACAGAACAGTTTTTGCTACAGAACAGTAAAACTGTCATCTGTAATGAGAATTATTGAAAACAGTAGACAAAGAAACAGTATGAGGACTGCAAGCAGCTTACTCTTCTACTTTTGTCTATTCAACATTGTCCTGTTCCCAAGTTTCTGTAACATAAAAAGAGGGAGAGGAAGGAAAAATCAATGCAAAAAAAAATCAATTATTAAAACTATTTCATCTGTAACTCAGTTTATTTCATGCTTCTGTAATTTTCACTCAAATTTGTTGACTGATTTCAAAGTAGTCCTATGTAAATAGCACAAGTAGTTGCATTTCATCTGGATCAAACAGCAAAAAGCAAAACCATGAAGCTAAATGCAGTCTACATGTGTATCCAGCTCTGATTAATGGGTAGAATTAATCACGAGATAAAAATAAATGAGACAATGCTTCTATCATTCTTTTATATCTGGATTTAGTTATTTAATCCTTTCTAGAGTAATTCTGTTGAATACAATTGGTATCCACTAGTGACGTGTTCCAACAAAATCAGCTTGGCTACTGATAACCATTTAAAAGCATCACAACAGTACATTCACCCAAGCAATGAGCAAGTCACTCTGAGACTGTAAACAGAGAACTACCATTCATAAATTCCATTGAGGGAAGCAAGGGCTTTTCCAGAGGGACTATCCTGTACCTTGTGTTGCTCTCAAGAAACAGAACCATTGTGATATTTGGACATGGGAAGGATCCAGGAAAGAGTGAAAAGGAACATTTTGTCTACTTATTTATTGGTTATTTTGGGACAGGCATCAGTACTGTATGTACATGTACCAGGTCATTAACTCATTTAACATTCTGTTCTTCACTCTCATAGTTTGGGGATGGATAATTATCTGTAACACATGGTACATGAGAGCGAAAAAATTCAATTGAAAATCACAGAAGAAACCCATGCTGCATCTAAGGACTGAACTCCAATTTCTAGTATCTCATGCCACTACTTTGATCAGGAGACCATCAGGCAGAAATGCATCATTCATATGTAGCCTTAATTGTCTGCTTGGCACAGCTGCTTAGCATCTACACCATGTGAAACATAATCAGAGGGGAAAGCTGTGCCCTCCTTACAGAAGTGCTCAGAAATACTGAGAAGCTGAATGAGTGCCATACCAGCCCCAGCTCTGACGAATCTGCATAGGAAAAATAAAGTAAGACTAAGTTTCAAGTCCAGATCCTGCAGAGATCAGGTGTCTCACAGGAAATACAACCTCCAAATTGAAAGGAAATGTATTACTACCATGCTTACAGGTGAATAAACAACCAATCCAACACCACTCTGGCAAAGCCTATGGCAAACAAAGCTACAATTTTATAAAACTTGTTTGTATCTCTATCACTGCAGATTAAAACCAAGCGTTTATGTTGGGATATCTTTGTGGTATCAATGCATCAGATGTAATTACAGGTGAATATTAATGCAAAATTCAAAGTCATCTCTATATAGTGTACTTGAAGTGAATCCAACTTGTAAACTGAAGACATGAACTGTCCCCGTCCCCCCCCATAATTTAAAAATGTATTTTTAATGTATCTTCAAACTCTAACACATCTTGGTTTTGTACAGCATCCTACACATAAGATGTACCCAAAACACTTAGCAGATTTTAGCATCTCAATTGCAGATTTAAGCAGCAGAAACAAAAACAATTAAATGCTACAGACAAGAAAGAAGACATAAGCTCTCAGATGGGACTTTAAACAAAATTACAAGAATTAAGTCAACTTTATCTCCTGTTTTAAGTCTAGAATAAATCAGTGTCATAAAGGAGTACCAAAACATTTCAGCTTACCTCAATAGCATCATCCATTTCTGTGCTCTCATACAATCGTTTCAGCTTGTGTCAGAATAAGGAAACTCTTTTTCTGGAGAGCTGTCATCGCTTAGGTCACTGTAGCTGTCACTGTTGGAACCAATAAGAATTCAGAAGGATCTAAACCAAATATTTTATTACAAGCCCTCCAACCCATTATGCATATGAAAAACACTTTCCTCAAATGCAACCCATTTCCAGAAAACTTCTTTAAGCTCATGCTTGAAGTACGGTATTTTAGAACACCTTCCTCTAAAGGAATGGGGTGAAGTTTGGAGTTTAAGACCTGATGCGAAAGAATGTTCTACCTAATAAATAGTATGTTCAATTTCTTTTTGCTTGGCTCCTGTACTTTCGTTCTCCATTTTGCTGGTACTGTGTGTCTATGATTGTGGTTAACAACATAGAGAATAACAGGTATTCAGAGCTAAAATAAAAGGAATTTCTCCCTTATGGTAAAGAAAATCATTGTTTTAACAAAAAAAAAGTTAAGACAACTTTACTAGCTCAGAATTCTTCAATTTACACTTAAATTATAATTCTTGATCTTCTAGTCAGAATTCAAATAATTTTCATTGCACCAAGCAATATCCTGACAGCTTTTCTAGAGGTTTTATTCCTTTTTGCTGTGTCCTGCAAGAAGCAGACTGGTTTTCACAGACCAAACTGCCATGCAAGTGATTGTTTTGTAAGCAGCGAGAACAAGGAAACTGTGAAGAACAGGAACACCACAGTGACTGAGAGAAAGAAGTGCCCACAAACCACATTTTCAGTCAGTATGGTGTTTATTGGATCTCCAAGTTTATCTTAAACCCAAGTGCACTTCAGAAGTGCCTCCAGCCTCAACCCCTTCCTACTATACTAAACTTCTACAGTCTGCTTCCCAGATACTTGAATTTCCCCAGATGAGAAGCCAGCAAAGGGAGCCCAGGAAACTGACAAATACATTTGAGCAACAGTAATTCTGGTCAGTCCTGTGACCCTTCAGAGCACATGGTTATTAGCACAGTACAGGTGGGGATCTCAGACCTCATTTGTGTGGGAACATTGTGACAGCCTTGGGTACCAACTCTACCGCACATCTGTCTTGTCACATCTCCCTTTCACCACACACCCCTTCATCCTCCAGACAACAGGAGCCCACTCATGTCGAGTTCTCCATCTCTGGGGATCTCCTACTGAGACATCAAGCACATGACCCACGCAGACAGAGCCTTATCAGTGGATCCCAGTGACTGCCTGCTGGGTAGTGCTTCAAGGGAGCCATGCAGCCCCACAGCTGGAGATCTTTGATCGAGACTGCACTGTGGAACAGTGAACAAACTGCACTCAGCTTCTCTGGTGCTTGTTACTGAGCACTGCTTGGTAGCCTGAATTTCACCCCCTCTTCTTTGAGAGAAAAGGAAAACCAAAGAAAGAATAGGTAAAAAACCAGACACTTAAACAGAGTGGGACAGGAGAAATGGCACCAACAGTCACCTTGTTTAATTTCTACTTCTGTTAGGAAAGTCTCCCACAGTTACAGCAAGTCACTGTACCAAATTTGTGTAAAACAACACAGATATTCTGGCTGTCCTAACATTAAGACTTTGTCTACAGCACTCTGCCCTTTCTCTGCATGCCACACACACTGTTGATGTGGTTCTTATAAAGAGTGTGTCATATCAGGCTAGTGTGAAATGCTCAATTTGATCATTTCACCAGCTGGTGATCAATTACACAGTTCAAGTGAGGAAAGTGTTGTTAACAGTATGATCAAGCAGGCCAGATGCACACAGACAAACACAACATCACCAATGTTCTACTTACTTTTTTCTGAAAGTATCCATGGAAACAGGGAACAAAAATTCAGTATTATTAAAACAGTTTTGCATTTTCACATCACAGCAAAATAGCAAATACTGTCCACAGAACAGAGAGTAAAACCAATTGTAGAGAACTGCATAATCTTATGACAGCCCTGATTTAAGTCCAAAGTCTTCAGAGAACTTCTCTTTTTTAATTAGCTCTGCTGTCCACTGGCAATAGCAGCCCAAAAACATGCCAGAGCTCTGTATACAACACAGTATGGGAATCAGATGTTCAAGTAAAAGTGCCCATGGACCAGTGAGGTGAGTGGAGAACTGCCAAGCTTCATCTCCTGGAGGCAGTAAGGCGCTGATCCCCACCCAGCACTCTCATCACAGGTCCTCCCCCACTCAATGACACAGGTTTTAGAGGATTTGCCCACAGAAGCAGTCATACAGCCTGGATTCCTCTGTGATTTCACTGACTTACCACCCCAACTTCCTAAGCCTGTTTTCAGTTTGCCGAAGCTGAGGCTCACTTGGCCACTAGCACAGAGGCTGAAACACTTACTCAGCTGGTGACAATTTTGCTCCTGTTCCTACACTGCCCAATTTCTGTACAAGATCTGACACCACATCCCAGAGAAGAGCTGTCATCATCACATTCTTGACTTCTGCAGTAGTACCTCACAGTCTCCCCTACTTTAGGGCTGCTCTATGGGGTGTAAGTCTCACAAGCAGGCCACAGGGCAAGAAAGGTAGGGGAAATACCCAGGTTAGGATCAGCCCTTGGGCTTCAGACTCAGGTAGCTGTCAGTCTCTCAGTTTCAGCTGCTTGAATGATATCTCTAAGCACACCCAGAACCTGTGGCATCATCTTAAAAATAACAACTTGGACCCCAAGGAAACCAGAACTTCAAGAGTTAAGCTGCCAGTGGACTTGAAATCAAAGAGGGACTTGTGAAACTTGGCATACCTACATCTGTGTGTTACAGCTTCAAACCAGCACTGGTGTCAAGTTTCTAAGATTTATTCTGATGTCAAACATATTAAAGTCACGTAATCTGAAGGAAAACGGCAGGTGGCATTAACCATAAACAAGCCATCTTTTCTCTTTGGAATAAAAATGTGTACTTTGTTCCAAATTACAATGAGTTGTATACAGATACTAAACACAAAACCCAAATCGATGCTTCATGCTCACAGTTGGTAATATTAAGTAACCTTTAAATCTGCTTGCTGTGAAAGTGGTAGGGGTGAGAAATCAAATAGACCCAGCTTCCCTTTATGAAATTCTTTTTCACACTGAGCCAACTACTGAAGAAATATACTTACATTTGCTTCAGCAAGTTTTCTCTCAGTTTGTGTTCAAATAAATTATCTTCGGCAGGAGCCTGACACCCACTTCATTTTATTTGTGACAATTCTTACAACAGTGGACTCCAACAAAAAGAAGCTGCTGAGCATATTTGAGGCCACCAGTCCTAAAACCTAACCCAAATGGGTTGGTTTTTTTGGTGGGGTTTTTTTTGTTTTGTTTTTTTGGGTTGGTTTTTTTTTTTTTGGTGGGATCTGGAGTATAAAGAAGTGGCCAAGGATAAAAAAAAATAACAAAACTCTATGCAGTGTCACTGCATCTAATCAGTCACTTTAGTTTTTAAGATAAAGAATTTTGGTCACTTTGCTCCTGTAAAATGGGTACTCTTTGAACATTCTGTTTTTCACTTGGAAAATCCAGATCAATATTCTTTAGAAACAAAGCATTTGGCAGTTTCAGGGGAGCTTTTCTTTCATTCATTTTTAATGTAAAATTGACAAATAACTCCTTTTCCAGAAACATAAGGAATTTAAACAATTATTCAGTAATGCTATGCCCTGCAAGGAGCCAAGCAAAGTGCATTTCTTCCTCAGTGCAAATTAAAAATACATGAAGTAGAGATAAATTTAGTGCAGGCTGCAGTTGTTTAAGTTGTTTAGCTTTTGAGGACTCACTGAAAGGAAATCTGTAAATTACTATCATTTATTTCTCCCCAAAAGCTGAATTATTAAATCGTTAAAACATTATTTTGAATAAATGCATACTTGATTGTGCAATTGTTACAACTGCAGTCACCCATACCCTTGGTGTGTATTTTTATGATCATTATGTGGTCATAAAAATCATAGATATAATTTATGGTCATAAAAATTATATATATCATTTATTATGATGGTCATGATGATACAATCATATGCTTCCATAAAACATCATTTCATTTGGGAGTCCCTCACCACATACCCAAGACTCCCCAGTTCTGACCTGCCAGCCACCTGCACTCACATAACTGGACTTAGGATAACATCTTCATCTGGGATAGGCACCAGCAGCTCCCTACAATCACTGGAGAGAAACAGGCACTTGCAGCATGTAATGCATAACTGACCCACAGAACAGTTATAATGAGCTATTTGCTTCTTTAAAGTGCATTTTCACTTAACAACTAAGTGACTTGAGGTGAGTCTAAAAAGACTTGAGGTGAGTCTAAAAAGACTTGAGGTGAGTAGCTCAGAAGGGTTTTCACTGTAAACATCTAACATTTAAATGACAAAGTTAGCTGACATAACTAACCATTACTAAGTACCGGTATGGCTCAGAAAGGATTTCCTTTAAAACTTTTCCACAGTTTTCTGTAAGAGCTCGGAGGGTAACAGGGTCTTCGTTGCCCCAACAGGGTCTTTGGTGCCCTCACCTGGGACCTGCACCACTGGAAGGTCACTGGAGCCAGAGCACTTGCCTTCTGTGGTGATTGTGTTACTGACTCCTGCTGGTGAGGATGCCATCCCTACCAGGACAGCTCACACCCCCGGCTCCTGGATTGCCTTCTTTTGTGGAGCAGCCCTTCCCTTGCTGCTCTCTTGACAATCTTCAAATCACATTTCCTTCAATCATATGTCTGGATTTGGCCAATGCCAGAAGCATGATGCTGTGCCAAATGTGTTCTTGACTGGGGACAACATACAGGGGACATCAGGCACCAGAACATTTCACACGGGTTGTTTTCTGTTCTGTTCATAGGTGCTTTCCTCCACAGCTGATCTGGGAGATTAGCTGGACCATGATAATGCAGTAAGCACCATATGGGCAAATTTTCTGAGTTTTTTGGTGTTTTATTTAATGCACCACTCCTTCTGTCCTCTGGCCACTTTTGTTCCTTGTCTCTGAACACAGCTCATATGTCATCTTTCATTAATAACCTGCCCAGAACTCAAGAGTCCTCTGTGACTAGATGGCATTGGATTGGTGCCTCACATTAGCATATTCACTAATGCTTTGCGAAAGTTTCTTCTGGCAGCAGTCAGAGCTGCCCACGCTTACTTGCCTAGGAACACCTCTCACTTCCTACATTTCCTCCCATGTACTGGACATTTGTGTTTAAATTATTTATCTTTAGCTTATCCTCTTCCTCCAAAGATGTCATTATATTCAGCAGAGATGACTAAATTCCCTACATATTTTTTTGTTATTTCTTTGTTCTGAATAGCGCTTTCAGCTCTAATTCAAATGACATTATTTGAAAATATAATTAATGCACTCTGACTTACTCTTGCAGGCCATTAATAAAGGTGCTGGTTTTAGACAAAGAAGAAACAAAGCCTGCTGATGCTAAACTGGATAAGGAAAAAAAAACAAACCAAACCAAAACAAGCAACATGGCTTTATTGTACACCAGTGGTTTTGCAACCCACATTACACTGTTCCCAAAGATAAGTCAGTTTTTATTGATTTTTTCAAATGAAACTATGTAAGTCTCAGTAAAAGCCAACAACATTACATGTGAAGTTCTCCTCTTCATCCACTAGTTTCCTGTTAAAACCTTTTGTTTTCTCTTATAAAGCAGTGTATTTTTGGGTATTGTACACTTCAAGTCTCATGTGGTTTTTTCTCTGTCCTTGAAAATGCAAATGTAAACTAGCAGCCTCCCACCATCTTACTCACTTCTCTATGAAATGGTGACTTCAGTATTTCCATGGAAAGGTTTGGAAAAGGTCATGATCTAAAACCATTCACAAGGAAATGAAGTGCGCAGCATTGTTTGATGGTTGGGCACTCGTGCCATAAAGCACAAGAGGCTGAAACCACAAAGACAACTTGGGTGCCCAACTACCACTTCAGGTAAATAATTAACAATTAATCATCAAGTTACTCTGATCCTTTTGGTCAGTTCTTGACTGCCTCTATATACACCCAAGTTTCTGGGAACTAAATTTACCCCAGAGAATGCATTCCAGTCTCAAACTAGGTATGCTCATGCCTATGTAGGCCTGTATCTGTACCAGACTAGGCCTCACAAAAATTTAAGAGGGTTTATTCACTTTCATTTATTTAGGGCACTCTCCTGGAAGTTGTAATGCATCTTTAAATTTATTATTAGCTTTGCTTACAAGCTAGGGCTTCTGTCCAGGTGTCAAATATTCTAAAATTGCACCCTAATTATGGGGCTGTTAAATGTTCTGGAGTAATAGTTTCCTGTTAAGACACTCATGCTGAAATACCTATTTCCTTTTGTCTCAGGACTTCATCATTCACTCTCTTTTTAGTGTTTATGGTAGCCTTGCATAGGTAATCTGCTCAACTTGCTGGTCTCCACAAATTCTCTTGCAGCTTCCTTTGCTCTAGTCAACAGCACAACCACAACTCATGTGGGCAGTGCTGGCTGAGGTGTGCAGAAAATCCTCTCCTCAGATTTCTTTCAGCCTTGTTATGACATGCCTTAGCTTTACAACTCAATGAAATCATCAGCATTCCGGGGTTTAAGGGTTTACACTGGCAATCTTTCCACTCAGCAGGTGGGTATGTTAGTATGACTGGGTGTGCTGTAACTAGCACTGACTCCCTCCTGAACATTCTTCCCTACAAAATGTTCTCCTTTTGGCCTCAAAATGCTTTCCTATTCCAGTGCTCTTTCTCAAGCCACAGGGGTTTTGCTTGATTGCTGTGTAACTAGGTAAATAGCAAAATCTGTCATTTTAGATACTAAGTTTTGGGGTGTGGATTTTTGTCTTTGCTAAATGTTTTAAGATTTGGTAGAAGTTTATTCTACGAATACGAAGAAAAAAGAGATGGGTATACATTTTGAATGGTTAATTCAAGTAAGTCTAAGTGGGGCACATTCAGTAATGGCTGAAACTTTAGGTCAAGGTTAGATAGCATAGTTGCTATAATGCTAAGGGATATAAATTAGCAGGACACATGCAGATCACTCATTAAAAAAAAGTAATTTTTCTATATCTCAGAGAAATAAATAGGTTTACTTATGAGACAAAGCAGTGTAAGGAAGTATACTGGGAGCTATGAAGCAAGATGAATTGTGAGCCAGAGTGCCCACCAAGAGGGTAAGACTGAAGATAACTGTGATGGAAGACTCTACCTTGCCAAGCACCACAAAAATTTGATCTGTGTATTGCACCAGCAAAGATTTTAAAAGGTAGCTAACATTCTGACCACTACTAACAATGGCAGGCTAAGGTAACAGGAGTGTTTCAATCCAGCCATAGTTCACAGATCAGAAATTCATTCTCTTTGTATGTACGTCATTCCACAACTGGGCAGAGTGAATAAAGGAGTAAGGAACCAAAACAGATTGGTCTGGCCTGGCTATTTTCCCATTACTACTCAAACTTGAATAAAGTTTCTATTTCTCTCTTAACAAATGGACCTCATTTTAATAAAACACAAGACTCAGGAAAAAAAAAGAAAAAAGCCCAATCCACAGCATTAATAAGTTTGGTGTCTTGTTTAGAGGAAAAGCCAACATGCCAAAGTTGGATCTGTTCAATGTTATTATTCAGTCATTTTATGATTTTTTTTTCATTTTTTGTTATTGTGCCCAAGGCTTCCCTCTGACTTATTATTGCTATTATAATGAAATTGTAACTGCTATTAATATCATTGAAATAAACAAGAATTAGTTAACCCTGGCTAAAAAAAAAACACATTGCCACATTCAATAAACCAAAGCCTCTGTGTCTAAGAGACCAAGGACAGAGTTTTGGCTGAACCATCCAGTTCTGACTGAGATCCAAACCCTGTAAGTCTAAAGGTATCCCAACTGTTTTATTTAAGGCCTGTCTCTGAAAGACAGTATTTATTATTTAGCTACTGCAAAATAAAATCAGTGTTTTCTTTGTTATTGCTATCATCATTCAAGTACAACTAGGTAAGAATTTCACTTCATTGCTTGATCCTCTAGCAAATCTCTTTCCCTATGAAGCCATGGAAGTTAACACAGGAGGCTGCTATCTTCATTTGAATTTACTAAAGGTTTTTTACTTTTTTTCTGATTGTAATGTGGGGTTCTGGCTTTAGCCCTAATAACCTCTGAAAAGGAAGAAGTGAGGAACTGTACTTCCTGCTTACAGGTTACTTTACACCTGGGTTTATGACAGGCACACACAGCAGCAAGCAAATCAATACATCCTTTTCCTCTTCTGGGCTTCTGAACTGAAGGATGGGATAGTCCCTCCAAAAATGTGACTGTCAAACTGCAGGCAAGCAACAAAGAAAGATTACCTTGGAGACAATTTACATCCACGCTGCAGGTATGCATTCAGTGTCCCAGTTGCTGCTAGCAACAGTCCAAGGTACGGAGGTGAAGGCTTCATAGGTCTTGAGGAAAATTCTGGGTGGAACTGAACTCCCACAAAATATGGGTGATCTACAAGACAGACATGAAGGAAAATTACACAATTTAGGAAGAAGATAGTAGAAAAACTTTCAGGAAAAAACCTTATTGAAGATTTCAGGCAGGTGTCCAGAAGCCAGAGCAGCACATGTCAATTTAAGGGTGAGGCAGCAGCAAACTTCTTTCCACAAAAAGCAACTGACAATAGAGGCAGAAGGTTAGTAGGTCAAACTAAGGAAAAATCATCCTGTGATTCATAAAAACTGAAAAATAAACCTGTACCAACATGTAAGGGTGGGAGGAAGGGGGCACAAGTGGAAAAGTCACAAAGTTTACACTTATTTATTTCGATTCCCAGTATCTATTTAGGCATGTCTATTCAGAACAATATGCTGCTTCATCCACTCTTACATCTTCACCTATTTCTCATGCAAAGCACCTTTTTACTACTGCTTCTGCTTCCTTTCTGTCTTCTTCAAAAGAATAGAGGAGGAAGAAAGTTTTTGTACTCTTTCATGCTGGGAACCTGTTCCTTCTCTGTTTTAAAGGAGCTAACATTAACCACTTCTAGTTTTGTCCAATGCCCTGGCACTAACTGCAGATTCTTGTTCAACAGTTTCCAAAATAATTCCCAACATTCAAGGAAATACTCTGCAGTACAGAGTAAGTGATGAGAAGAAATCAGGGGTTTTCTTCTAGGAAGGTAATGGTATGGTCTAATATACTGTTCTCTCTGCTGCTGTATATTAAAGAGAACCTGGATCCTAGATTTATCCCATAACTTCAACAACAAAGCACCAAATATTTCCTGTGGGGATATTTTGCTTAAAAGTATGGCCTAAGCTAGCTGGTGTACTGTTATTTCTATGCTTCTACTCCAACCCACTCTACTCCCTATGATGATTGTTTTTCTTTAGTAACCCATCTCCTTGCAGCCCATTGTGAAATGATTTCAGATTTTACTGCTGCTTTTCTTTCTTCCACAGTAACGTGCAATTTAAAATTTCTGCCTGATTGATTTCTCAGTGCTCTCTACAGAAGTTTTTTCATGCAGGGCAGACAAAATAACCTCCCAACACCAGCACGTGTAACAGAGATAATCTGTCAGGAACAAACTAATCCAAGAACATCCATGACAATTAGTAGTTCACGAATTCGCATCTATCCTTTGCTCTCAGATTACTCTCTGTGGCACAGTTCCTTGACATTATATGTCAGTGTCCATATTCCAACCCTGGTTCAAAATCACAGCACTGTTCTTCAACATACCATGGAATGTACTAAATGAATTCTCAGGTGCATCATGCCACAAGTAGCACTCCATAGGCTAATAATGTATTCTGATTATGATTTTATGTTTCTGTGCATGGAATTTATCTTGACCAATGGCAATTAGGGGTCACATAAGAAAGGGGAATAAAAAAAACTTGTAGTCTGCATCTTCAGGTGCCTGATAATTATCTAGCCAACAGTGACTTAACACTAAGGAGTTAATCAAACATCCAATCAAAATCAAAAAGATAGTTTTGAAAAGCTACTCTGTGTACCATTCAACAAACATATGCAGTGTAACTCTTTTTTTATTTCAGAACCTTTTAGAGAAGACATCAAGTCTTACTTGGTAAAGTAGTACTTCCAACGTATCAAATACTCATCTCTCTGAATCTTCTTCTTCTTTCACTTCTGTGAAAGAAAGGAGCTTGCTTTCTATCTGACTTTCATACTTTCATTTATATGATTCTAACCAGAGGGTAACTGAAAGAGACAAAATGATTGGATGGCACGTTGGGAGGTCTCTATTCCCTACCTCCAGCTCAAAGCAGGGACAAATTCAAAGTTAAATCAGGTTGCTGACAGCTTTGTCTAGTCAAGTTTTGAAGGTCTCTACTGCAAGAATGAAGATTTCACAGACTCTCTAGGTAATATACTCTGTTATGACAGCTAAATATTGTGCCTACATGTTGTTTAACAACCTATAGTTTATACAGTTTTAACAGATGAATAAGTATTACAAACAAGTAAGACACTCACTCTCCAGTTCAATAATTTCCATCCTGTTCCCTTCTGTATCATGGCCAACAAATTTCAAACCTTTCTCTTCAAAGCAGTGAGTCAACTCAGGGTTCACCTGAAACATTGAAAGCAATAATAATTGTCGTTCTGTTTATTTTTGGATTTAACAAACAGTAGCAGTTAATTGTAATGTTTTTTTACATGCATACAAGAATGAAAAGAATTGGGTAAGGGTTGGGAAATTTTCCTTTCCTGTTTTAACAACTCTGGCATAAATTTGTAAAAGTGGGCATGTTTATTAAATAAAGATATTAATCAGTAAAAGTTACTATGCAACATTCAAAAATTAAAGCCAGGGTCCTTTCTGCTTGCTGCCCACCTGAATCCAAGCAGCCTGCATTCCCCCTTTTTTAAATGGCCCACTAGATGTAGGTGTAGACTGACCTCCCCTTCAAACACTGCATTTCAGTGGTTTATGACAAAAGCTGTGATTCAGCTCTTCCTTCAAACTGAGGAGCTCTGCAGTGAGCTGTCTCATTTCCTTGATGATGTTCTACCCACTCAGTTAACAGCCAAACTTTGCGCAGGTTTACCACCATCACACTTTCCTCCCTTTTAAGGAAGGTTAATACTGTCTGAATCAGTTATAGCATGCACCTATCTGATAGTTCACATCCCTTTGGAGACACTGATGGAGTCAGACCCCTTTTGAGCTACCTCAGAGATAACTCCAGAAGTCCACCTCTTGCCTGTCTCCTTGAATGACAATATTTTGAAAGTATTCAGGCACCTTTTCTCAGATATTTGCACACAGAGGAGTGGTCCCATACAAAGGAGTTGGATGGCAGGAAGCAAGTGATCTGAACCAGCCTCTGAGCTGCAGATGCCTGAAGTCTCCCCACATTTAGACCACAAAAGAATGTGCACTACCCAAACATAATCTGTGCCTTTAAATAAGCCAAACTGGCCAGCACATTTAAGCATTACAAGCCTTTACTTTTCAAATATTTCCCAGGAGGCCAAGCCAGGTAATCTCTAACACTGCTTTCCAAGACCATTTTTCTAGATACTGCATCTTCTCTCCCACAAAAACTGCATACAACATTATTCCCCTCTACTGAACAACTGCAAGAACACCTCAGCAATAGCTTGGGTGGTGCCAGGCCCCTCAGCACAAGAAAGAGATTGACATGAGTCCATAGGAGGCCCAACCACAATGGTTAGGGGCTGGACCACATAAGAGGAGACTGGATGAGCTGGATTTGTTCAGCCTGGGAAAGGGAAAGCAACGAGTGGATCTCATGGCTGACTTCAGCTATCTATAGTATAAAGAAACTCTGCTCAGAAATGCATAGCATATGACTGAGACCAAAAGAGAAACACTCAAGGAAGTCTCCTATTAGATACAAGGGAAAAGGTTCACAATGAAGTGGTTAAGCGTCGGAACGAATTGTCAAAAGATGCTGTGGATTCTCTCTTCAAAGAGATTCAAAATTAGATGGAACAAAATCCTGAGTGATCTAATTTTACAGATGGCTCAGCTCCAAACAAGGAGTTGGACCAAAAGACTTATTGAGAGAGGTTTCTTTCAATCTAAATTATACTTTCTAACCACTACTAAATTTTGGTTTATGTTTATGTAAGAAATCTCCCACTAGCTTTTTTTCTGCCTACCAAGGGAAACACAATATGTCAAGCTTTACTTTTGAGCACAAAGTACATTAGCAGTGCTTACCTCATATCGATGCCTGTGTCGCTCCTCTACAAACATTTCATCACCATAAAGTTTCTCTGAATATACAACAAAAGAGAAATTAATGCCAATGTGTTGCTTTAATAGTTACTACAATTATTTCTTGTAATTTAAACCTCAAAAAAGTCACATTTAGCACATGTTAAACATAACAAGACATTATTCATCTCACTGCACTTTTCAGTTTTTCCTGAGTGATGACCAGTCTCTTTTCATTTACTGTTACCTGAGTTTATTCAGGATCCATATTCAACATTCCTTGACTCGAAATATCTTAGGCAGACTAGAATCTAAATAGGCTTTAACTAATTTAAATTGTAAAGCTCAAAGAAATAAAAAAATGTCTGAGTGAACCAGCAATGTAAAATCCCTTTAGGGTTTTACAACAGTTGCACACAAAAGATTCAGGGAAGGAAGCCTTAGCATCTGTTCCATTTTAATAGATTATGCATGGCACCTGGCATAATACCTCCAAAGAACAAACAGAGAATATTGCTTTTCTCTGTTTTCCTGATCTCATTACCCAAATGACTCTTGCAGTCCTCTGTGCGTAATCTTGAACATTCCAAATTTCACAGCAACAAGGAGCAAGTCAGAGGTAGGCAGTAAACCAGATCTTAATCATATCTCTCACTTATCATCATGGCTCAAACTTTGCTCTCAATTTATCCTAAGATCATTAGGATTACTACCTTGCTAGGGGGTTGGTACAAGAACTAGACTGCCAGGAACATCTTCAAAAATTGCAGAATAATAGTACTGCCATTTAAAAAAAAAATGGTGTATGTCTTAATTTTAAGACAAATTACTTATGGGATAATACTTTTTTTCAAAAGTATTATTTCCATTCAAGTTGTAGAGCATAACAAAAAGAAATCAGATTTCCTGATTGAACTACCAGAACTTTTTGACTCTTTCTAAAGAAAGATCTAAACAGACCTAAACAGCTCATAACATTGGTCAAGAGTTACAACACATGTTAATTTTTATTAACTTTTCCAAGAAGTGCTTAGGCCACAGAACAACTTGGACATTGTGATATGCACATCTGTATCACATGTAAGCAAAGCATCACCCAGGTTCGTTAGATCACTACTATGGCCATCTCTAGGAACACAGATTTTTCATTAAATGTGCATATTTATTACACTTTGGTCTCCTGCTGAAGTAGATGTCATTTTTACACACTCAGAAGGATATATTCCTTAACTTCAACATAGCTAAATAGAGAACAGCTCAGCTCAGTATCAGGGGCAGGGCAATAAAAGAAATATGCACATATTTAATCAATAGACAAGAAACTACATTTGACACAATTGCAGCATCACCTGTATTACTACTGTATAAAGGGCTGATTAATAGGAGACAAGTATTACTTCAATTTTAAAATACACATAGATCAAATTAAACAATTTGTTCTATATTCTGGGGTTTTTTTATTTTGTTATCTGAAGCATCCTGTTACAGCAAATCATGTGCCTTTCCTGCAACAGATACTTTGCTTTCCAAAACAAGACTGCTTCCAAGGCCAGGCTAGAAAATAGGAAGAAAGTGCTCTGACCTTCCCAAGAATATAATGAATTAAACTGCCATGAAATGCATTTCAGTTTTCTCAACATTTTACTCATTGTTTTTAAAAAAGCATTAGACCCTAACTGACAGTTTCACTGGGAGTTACGGATGTCTCTCATTTCTTTTTTACATTCCAATTCTCAATAAATGTAAATAACAGGATCAGAATGAATGAGCTCAGGGAAGCTGTCACCCAACTGTTTGCTTTAGGTTATAGCATTTTTGATTTTCCAGGTTACAAAGTTCCTATCCAAAAGGCAAGTCATAAGAGCAGAAAAATAACTTACTTAAAACAGAATTTTCAGTTTTGAAAACTGTCCTCCTCTTCCCCAGTCTCATTGTTCCTCCCATATCTCCAGGATTGTGTTCTGGCATGTCAATAACCTGTAGAGAAAAGTTGTATAGACACTGTTTCATTCAACAAATAAAAAATCCCTAAAACAAGCTTGCCTTGCAAGCTGCACAGATGTGTAAGTGGAACTTTATGTATTTTACCTCCAATTCCCAATTATTATTTCTCTTTGGTTTTTCTAATGCTTTGTTCTTCAGTACTGGCAGTGTAATAGACTGACATTGTTAACCAATTGGTGACAAACTTTTTCAATTAATGTTAAGGTTAACAAAAGCAACTTACTAATTTCTTATTTTAATTTTTGGGGTAGAAAAAAACCCCTTCCTTTTAAATATAATACCCAAATGTTACCAGTAGGATAACTCTGCCCAAAGCTATTCTTTGTGCTAGGAGTCCACAGATTTTTAAAAATTCAAATTCACAGACCAAAAAAATCCACCAAGTGATAAAGACACCATCTCTGGAAAAACAAAGTCCCTGAACCTCACAGTGTTAGAGGCTGAAAGATTATCCTGAGCAAATATTCCTGTAAATTCTGCCATTTCTTATATTGCTCTTTCTTATGCTAAGAGGCCCAAACAGCTGTGTTATCAAGTGAGAAGACAATCTCCTTCTTGGGAAGTGGGAAGAGGGAAAGGACAGGCAGCAGCAGAGCGAAGAGGAAAGAGGACACTTGTAGAGAGACTGTAATGTTGTAAAAGCAGAGTATGAGAAGAGGTGACTCCAGTATGTGTGTGCTATTTCAGATTAGAGATGTAACTAATTTATCACAGGAAATGGAAAACAATTCCCCCCCTGCATTCACCTCTACTAAAGGGTTTCTCAGCTTGCTGAAGAGTTCACGGAATACTGGGTTGCCTTGTATGAAGAATATGCTTTTAACATAAAACTTAAAGACAAGGATATACAAATACTGGGTTTGAGGACTGAAGCAGATGGGTCAAATGGCTGCTACGTGGGTCAAGTGAAACCCAGGCTGGTGGGATTCAGGGTACATGAGAAACCACAGCTTAGTGGAAGAAGTGCACTTAGTTTTGCTCAGTTTGAAAAATCCTGCAGGGTCTCACAACCCAGTTTAGAGGAAACCCATCCAAGAGAGGTAAAACAATTCAAACTTGTAGAAAAATGAGCCGAAGCTTTGACCTACATACTTGTATTCACATATACACGGTCAGTGAGGAATGTAATTGACAAAGAAAAGTTCTAAAAATACAAATATTCACATATATGGGTAATCTAGAATGGATTTTTATTAACCTTAATTTGCCCTCTGTGAGTAATGAAAACAATTTCTGATGATACACTTCATAAAGTGAAGTTATTCAATATAGGAGGGATGGTGGAAAGTGCTTAACCTTTGGCCTTGTGCCAAAGAATTTCAGCTGTGTAATTATCTCTGTACAAGCTTATACCTTCAAAATGTTATTTATAAGCTATATACTCATTATAAAATGCTATGAGCAGGAGTTGTGATCAAACCAATGGGATATTACAAATCCTTCAATTACCACTCAAATCACAAAGGTGAGGACTGTGGCAAGACACTGAGCTACCCACCCTTCCACAAATTCAAAAAATATAAGAAAACCCACTAATTGAATCCTTATTATTTTAAAAGTATGAAATTTACTGAATTTATTTTATTTCCTTTCATTTAATTTCACTTTTTTCCTGAAGTAATGGCCACCAAAAAAAGAGGGTATCAGAAACAGAGCATCTGTTCTGCTGAAGCCTTCTGTCATCCTCTGGGTCAGACACCAACGTGGGGCTGCAAGCCCTGCAAAATGGCCTCATAAGGAAGATTCAGGTGAGTTTCAACACCAAGTGTGTGTGTGTGTGTGTATGTGTTTTCAGCTCTCCATCTTTCCCAATACTTTTAGATTTATAGCAAAAAATGGACAAGGTTTGACATATTAACTTTTGTAGTCAGGTGACAAAAGGAGCTACTTATGAAGTAACACCTTGGAACTACTTTGGCTGTGTGGCTCAGATGAACTCCAGCAACTACAACAGCACAGCCCTCAATGTTTACGTATTACTTGAGTTTCTCTGCAACAAAGTCTGTCCAAGAAGCTTTTGAAACCAAAGTGGCACTGCTGCTCTACACCCCAAAGGAAGTAACGAGAATCAGAAAAGCAACTCCTATTAATGAAATATTTTGCCATATTATACAGAATTTATTTGATCAGAAAAAGGTGAGCTTTCAAATAGTGGTCATTTTGAATAACTGTGCAACTGAATAGATTCTTCAAAGAGCTTATGCTTCCTGGCACAGAATAAATCAGCTCTTCCTATGCATTAATTCTTTGAAGGGTAGAGAACAACACAGAACAGGCACCACAAGCAACAAAAAATATCAGTAGGGAGGATGTAAGAATAGACAAGGCATCAATTAGGTCTTTTTTACCCAAACCTCAACTGACAACACTACAGGGATTTTACAGAGAACATGTATTATACCAGCCAGCAAACATGAAATTAAGAATGAATCACTGTAACACCATACAAAGCACATTCTAGATATAAAGCAATTTGATCAGTATTAAATCATGTTACTAATGAATAGTGACTTCAACTATTCATGAATAGAAATCTTCTTTCAGATATCTACTGCTTGGATTGTTTCATTGCTGTTAGAAAACATATAAAAGCTAATGAGAAAACCTTTCAAGCCCTGACACAACATAGAGCAGCCAAGGCCCTGAAAGCCCCACACCTATCATTTTAGTAATCACCCCAGGACCATTACATTTTATCTTTGTTTTGCCTCATGTCTTGCAATGCCATTTTGAGAAATACATCTACTCTGGTTACCTTGGCAGGGGAAGAGGGGGTGTGGGGGGTGTCTGGTTGGGTTTTGTTTGCAGGCCTGGTTTTTCAGGAGTTGGGGAGGGAGACGAACATTACTTGATTTGAACAACTCATTGCTGAACAGCTTTGGAAGCATGTTTTTACAAGTTTGGGGTCTGGGTTTTTTTGTCTTTTTACCCTGCCCTTGACTGGTGAGCAAAAGATTTATCAATGCTGAAATAAATTACTACACATGTAAGTGCTGATCAAAGCATCCAGAGATGCCACGACCCTGGAGATTAACTGAACCCTGAAAAGAGGCTCTAAACACTCAGCACACAAGAGATGTGTAGAGAGAAAGTTGACAGGAGCAGGGAATACAGTGACAGGTACTGATGAATACTAATCCCTGCTGAATACAGCTGTGAAAAAAAATGCAGCAGCACAAACTGACAAGGACTCAACCCAAACTTAAGGAACTAATCGTTTTATTGACTCTTCCATCATTTCTCTGCAGGATTTGTCAGGACTTGCTAGATTTGATCTGATCAATCAATCACAAGTTCATCAGTAAACAAACCCAGACACCTACAAACGGGATGTTTGTATTAACATCTACTCTGTTTTAGAAACCAACTTAGTACAAACATTTTAAAGAAAAAGCTGACAACTGCAACACTACTACCAGTGGCACTGAGAGCTTTCAACTTGGCAAGGAAACCAAAAAGACAGACTTTCCCTGTTCATTAAAAAAGAGGGTTACATTTTCAGTTACTGAAAGAATGTGCAAATATTACATCTGCCTTTTCCCCCAGAGATATCCTAGCTCCAAGCAAACCCCATCACTGCCCACCCATCTAAAGCACTCAGCCCACTAGGACTGAATCAGCTGCCAACAAAGCCACTTGCAGATTTCAGACTACTCAGTGCTCCATTACTCTGACTGACATAATTCTGTTTTTAAAAAGATGACCACCATCATGTATAAGATCAAAGCAGAAATCATCAACAGCTGATCCGTGCAGTTACATACTGATATGAGTAACCAGCTTGAAAAGTCCTGTTCTCTACTCTCTTTACTAAACTACAGCACAGTATCCAAACATTCCAGCAAATACCAGTTTAAATTTCTTAAAACTCCTAAAATCCCATAGAATACTACTGTCAATTATTTTCCAGTTTGGGTGATCATCTTCTCCACAGATTTGCTGTTTCCTATTTTAGAATTAAGTAACTGCCATGGACCATTTATTTATAAAAGTCTAAAAGCTCTCTAAGGATTCTCTCTGAAAAAGCAGAAATTCTGCTACAGAATGTTTTGTAACATTTTCTCTAGAAGAATTCATAAAGGGTGTGGCTTCTTTTCAAACAGTGCTTACTCACTTGTATGCAGAGTGCAGCGAACTGAGGAAGTTAATGGAGATGTTGATATGCAAAGCCCATACAGATATTGCTTAACAGCATTTTGAGAACTCATTCAAGTTATTCCAAATGTATGTCACAGAGTCAGCTGAAAGACTTAATCAAGCAGAAAGCTTCAGACTGTTAGCATTAGTGAAAAGCACAGGACTGGATAGTGCTGGCTATAGAAACACACTGGAGTGTCAGTCACGCCATGCCACGAAGGGCAGGATTTGCCACAGACTTGAATAACTAAAAAGAATGTGGAAGAATGTTCTCAGACTTCAGACTGGCCCATCTCACATTATCATTAATCACTGAATACTAATTTAATTTCAGAAAGATCAGCAAATCTGTAGCTAGGAAAAATCCTTCATCCTATCACATACATCTTTAAAAAATTAGAACTCTGTTACTGTTTTTGAAGGGGACTTAACCAGCTGCAATTCCTAGTAGGTGAAATTTTGCCCTTACCAAATGCCCTTAAATCTACATCAGGTATATCAGAAAGAGGAAAGCATGAAGCAAGTCTGTGTCTCTGAGCATCCTAAAGCATCCTAGAGAGTGAGATAGAGCCTGGTGCTCTCATCATCAAACATCCCAGCCACAGTGGTGAGACAGGAACAATCAAACACAGCCTGTTTGAACAGTACTGTGCTTGGATGGTCTCTGACTCAAGAGAATTATTATATCCTGCAGGCAACTGCCATGGAAGACAGCGCCACGGACAAGCCCCATTACCTAAACCACAAAAAGTAGCCACACAAGCACGAGATTGTCCCTGGTAGAGACAAAGAACAGCACGTGTTTTACCCTCAAAACTGTCCAGTGTTCTATGCTTGCCCTTCCCCGAGTTATCATGCCTGAGCAAGCATCCATTCCACTTGTTTCTCGTTCACTAATAGAGCTGTGCTAGTTAGAACAACTTCATTATCAGTTATCTCTGCCTTCTGCAAGCAAGACAGAAGGAAAATTGCTTACTTGAAGGAAAGTAAGCAGGAAAACAGATTATTTCAAGTGTCACTGCTCCAGACCTTCACTGAGGAGAATTACTGAGATCAGCTTTCAGGAAATGCTCAGTGCCATGTCCTACACTATCCTAGTACTTCTTGAAGAAATTCTGTTCATCTGTCGTAAAAACGACTATCCTCACAGGGAAGATGAGAAGAACTAGCAACTGTTCTTCATCCCATTTCCCTAAAGTAATGACACCACCACCAGACTTTTAAGAAAGACTGCCTGGATTCCAACCACTGATCCCCCTCACAGAATGGTGTCACCAATCATTCTGATATTCTGTCCACCTTACAAATGTGCTCAGTGATGATTTGGTACTTGATAACCAGGGACACAGAAACTGAGGCATTTCTTTTAGAAAGCAAGTGAATGGGCAGCAAGTAGAAAATTACAGATTGACCCATTTTAATTCTTATTCTAGTTGGAAAGTACTTTTGTTGTAGTGTAAAACTTCCCAGATAAATGTAGAGCTGAGAACAAATCCCTGAAGGAAGTCCTGGATCAGCTGAAAGACATCCGTGGACTATTTATTTTATTTACTGGATATGGAAAAACATCCTCTCAAAAGCACAAAATTCCTATTTGAATAGGAAAAAAATATATATATAAGGTACCTTAGTTGAAAAGTTGAGAAACAGACTGGAAGTTTTCAAGTAAGAGCTCTACTCACACAAGAAAAAAGTGCAAATGCTATCTAGAGCGTGAAATCCATGTCAGTTTTAAGAACACAAACATGAACATCTGTACTTTTTGTGGTTTTGCTTCAGTTTTAAGAGAAATTACTTTTTATGTTTCAGCCTGATAAATTATTTTTACATTATCAGACAACACATGCTTGATTGAAGATTAAACAACTTCTAGCAGCTAAAGTGATTTCACCAACTAGGTTTACTTGCATCTGATTAATATATCATTAAATTGAGGTTTTGAACTGAAAGAAAAAAATACACAATCACACTGGTTGGTACTGACAAAAGAAATTGCCTTACTTAAAATTTGGAGTAAATTAATGAAACAGAAAGAAAGGATTCTAGCTCCATAAGGATTTCTCTGCTACAGATATGTAGGAAGCAGCCCAGCACCACTCCTAATTAGGATATCTTGCTTCATATTATGCCCAAAGATCAGTGGCTGACCGTCAGCTTAATGGCTGATTGATCACCTTTTGAAACAGACATCAGAATTTAAAATCTGACATTTCCATATTAAAAAGAATTTTCTACTAGTTGGACTAAATTGGTATCTCTGATGAACATTCTATGAAAATCAGATGAATAGAAGGATAAACAATACATTTATGCAGAAAAAAATGCTAATTTTTAACTCTTTTAAGAACAAAATACCCATAATACAATTCAAGATCCCAGGGAAAAGCAAAGTAGTGAGAAAATATCTTGAAATGTGTTAAAGACACCACTGAGCAAGCATGCTAAACTGCTACAAGGTATTTTGCAGGCTGTATGTCTTTGGGAAAAAAATCCCACTAAAGATAACTTCAGACAGTTGTGAAAGTAAATCTTGATCTACACCCAGTGCCAAAATCTTGCACCAATCTGATTGCTTTAACAAGCAGCTCAGCTGAGTCCACTCTGGAAAACCACACAAAGCAGCCAGCTCATGCCAACCACTGTAACCTTTAATTGAAGCAATTTGTTCTCATACACACGTCTATTTTCTCTTCAAACTGTTCTTTTACATTTAAGCTGCAACTTTTTAGAAGTGAAAATAGATGTAGATAACGAAGCAATGTAGATAATGAAGGCTGGAGTAGTTCTCATATTAATTTACAGTATAGTCATGCCTCTTCCTACCTTCCACCCCATTCTTTTCTTCATTTACATCTTTGCATTTTGAAACAGCATCTCACTAAGGATCACAACCAGGAAGAATACTGTGCAAGCTAAAGTAACTGGTGTGGAAAGGCATGCAGGATCACTTCAACTGTTTAAACCAATTCATAACTACCATGTAGATATCTTGAAATATTTTACATGCATTTTTGTATTGTCATCCTTCTCTCTTCCTCTTTGAACCCTCCTGGTTTGGTTTAAATCCTGTGTCATGCCAGATGTCATGCCAGTTCCCTCTGCTACCTACTCCCCATAACAAAGCATACAAAATGAAAGGCCCTCTAGAACTGAACCTGACCACTCCATTATTTAGGTCCTCCCACTCAATTTACTAATTTGAGAAATTCTAGTAATGTTAATCTTATGGATTAAGAGCAGAACAGACATATTATAACAGGGAATTTCTAGGAAAACATCACTCTGGCACAATCACTCTAATTTTAATTACTATTCTTGTCTTCCATTGCATGCCCAGAACAATAAATGTACTTTGACCTATCGGCTCCTTCATGTCTGTAACTTTTCCTAAATTACAGAGAACATGAATGCTGGGTGTCTTGTTAGGCATACAGTACTGACATTTATTCTTCTGGAAAGCTCTCCAGCAACAATGAATGGGATTTTCTTTCCCCTATGAATTCAATAGCAGATTACTTCCATGAGTCCTTACCCTCCCTCCCACATATACATCATCATGTCTCTCATTCCAGCTGAAGAACTGGGAGAACTAAAGGAAGAGCTGGATATCATATAATGGCAGTCAAGGTGCTGACTTGTAATTCTAGGATTTTCTAAATCCTATCGTTTCCTATTGTAAACTATATTAGGAAAAAAAGATAGCATAGGGGGATAATTACAGTGCCACAATTTTAAACAGATTATCTTGCAAGTAAGTACTTTGGCATTTTCCTTACTGTCTATCCAGTAACAGTAAACATCAGCTTCAGAAAACCAAAAGTAATGATATATCTTAATATCATAGCAGAGATTAATTACCTTGATTACCTCTGCCAAGCATTTCAGGGATGCTTTGAGACACATGCTCTACTTTACAATTAATAGCTTCCTGCTTCCACTTCGGAAAAGCTTCAGTTGGCCAAAGACCATTGTGTCTGAAAGAATCTTAATTCTGGTAAAATACACTAATTTTTATAAAATTCTGAAAAAAACCATTTATGACCTACAATCCAATTTTTTTTTCTTTCAAGTAGAAACCATGATGTTTTCCTTCTGAGCAGGATCCCTCCTGTCTCACTTTGTCTGTCCTACTTCCTCCAAAAACCTGATAAACATCACTGTTCAGATCACAATTTAATTCTGCACTTCCTGTGATCTTTTCCACCAGCACATTAACTCTATTTCCTTCACCATGAAATGACAAGAATTCTTTGGAATTTGCTTTCCTTAACTGTGTTTATAGGGTACATCAGGGGGTCAAGTTCAGACAGCATTTAAAAGGACAAGTGGCTTGACCAGTTGCACCCGTGCCACCTAGATCAAACACTAATCGCTTCCTCCCCCAAAAGGGCACCAGTCAGCACCACTGGGATGCCTGGATTCATGTAACGAGGTCCAGAGTTAACATGACAGTACTGACATGCCTTTGCAGTTCTTGTTTGCCAACAGAGCATAAAACCAGAATTGCAAATCTTCATATTCATTTTTAGGGATGAACATGGTACACGCTTTTAAAATATAAACCAATAGGAAGAGCTACATGTGAGGAAGTAAGAAGAGAGAAGCAGAGAGGATATGTGCATGCATATGGCAAAAAGGTCAGAGAGGAGGAGAAATGGATCTTCAGATCACTTCTTATTTACCAACGAGATGGTGAAAGCCTATAGGAAAAATTTTACCAATATTGTTTCCAATAAAGTAACAACTATAGAATCAACTTATACTAATGCAGATCAAGCAGGCATTTAATTAGCATGACATCAGCCCAACACACCCAGCAGAATTCCAGACACCCTCTGTGAAAAGTGTGGGTGGCCAGGTACAGATTAATTCAACAGATAATGCAGTGATCTACTCAAATGCTACAAATGTTTACTAAGCAACCAAAAGACATTGCCACACAGCCAAAGTTCCAGGCTGTGTAACCACAGTGGCAAACAGCAGGCACCTAGCACAGCCAATCTCACAAAGACGAAGTTTTTCAATGGTGCCCATACAAAAATCATTTTTATCCTTCACCTGCACCCCAGATAGTCTCCAACAGCGGAATGAAGAGTCAGAGAGCATGAGAAAAAACTTACTTTAAAAGCACAGATCTACAGTGAATCACTGTCAAACCCATTGCAAATGCAGTTCTGTTGTTTAGTGCCTAACTCTCCAGTATGGAACATCATATTATCACATACCATGAAGGATGGAAGGCAAATAAATACAGAATTAAGAAAACAGAAAACCTCACTAACAAGAAGGTCTTCCTTTCGGGGAACTTTCATACTTTTATTCTATTTCACGTTAATTTTCTTCCATCAGATTAATTCCGAGGGGGGGGGGGGAATGGGAGAGGGCAGAGAATTTATTAAAAATAAAACTTTAGCTACTAGCTTCTCATTCATTTTTAATAAAAATTAAATACTTCACAACATAATGTACAAGCTCTTCGCATCTCATAAAATACACCCTCCGATACAACCATTCAACTGATTTGAATCCCTTGGTTTTTATTGCCCATGCACTTCCAGGCACATGTTCAATTCCAGTACTCACTCCCAGGTGTCTACAAGGCTATTAGGAAAAGGGTGGAAGTCCTCAGCTGCTGCACAGACCTTCCTCTGCAGCTACCAAGCCACTTTACAAAAGCAAGTGTGTTTCATTTCCTCCATTTGGTATGGGAAAAATAAGGTAGATAAAACAAATTTTTTTAACCTAGCAGAATCAGGACTTCTGTGATATCTAATCTTGTTCCTACACTTTAGAAACAAGGCAGCTAAGAATACAGAAACCACACATTCCCCAGTGAGCTTCTAACAAGGCCAGTGCCTTAATATAACTTCATCCCTTATCTAGGTAAAGGAAGCTTCTACAGAAATGGCATTCATAAAATTGGAGAAGACTTCACGCAGTTTTCAACATATGAACTCCAGTAACGTATTGAATTATGCAGAAATCTGTGAACAGGCAACCTAGTTCATGTTCCTTAATTTTTAAATTTTTCAGTAATACATAATTTCTGCAAGCTTGTTTTAAGGCCAGTGGGTGGAGGAGATGTTTTGGAGGTGTTACATTCATCATTAAGGGATCTGGACAATCCCTTTCCAAACTTCCTTTCTTTACATTATTAACTTGTCAAACAGGACAATGGTGAGGAAGTTGTCACTAGTTAGACTGCTTCCCCTGTGTATGGGAATCATCTCACATAACTTCAGCTGCATAACCTTTAGATAAATAATTTAAGGGAACCACCTGAGTGCTTCTCTCTGTTGGGACCAGAACACAGACAGGGGCCAATACATTCCAAATCACACCAAAACATGTGGCAGCTTGAAATGCTCATCTAAGCCATGTGGTAAGGAGTGCTGTTCTGCCCTAACATGTACTACACGCTTGCACAAAAACAGATTTGTGAATGTCCCTTCAACATCCATTCTTTGTCAACACTATATATACCATCCCAGAGCATCCTTAGTTCATTCTGAAGTGACACACAATATATTGCAGCATTACCAATGCAGACTTGGGCATACAGCTCTACATTAAATACAATGTTCTCTGCTTGTTAAATCAAACACTGAGAGACACTCACCTATGTCCACTTCATCCAGAAAAATGTTTTGTACGTAACATAAATTTCCCTATTTGTTTTACAATTAGCTACACATAATTCGTTTTGTAAGTACTGGAAAGGGCAAAGCTTTTTTGATAATTCGACATGCAATTCTTCTTAGAAAAATGCTTTTTTATGAAGAAAATCTTAAGAAAGGAAAAAGGTGGGAGGTTATTAACAGGAAGAAGGCATTTTTCACAGAAACTGAATGTCTAAATGAAGAAATGCAAATACCTTTAAGTTAAAGATACAAATACCAAATCATTAATCTCATCCCCCAAATATTTAAGAAGAAACTTGTAAAAGGCATCAATAACTGAGATTTTTAATTATTTTCATTTGTTTTCATTTAAGGACAAAAATGGCATTG
Source organism: Corvus moneduloides (assembly GCF_009650955.1). NCBI lineage: Eukaryota > Metazoa > Chordata > Aves > Passeriformes > Corvidae > Corvus > Corvus moneduloides. Next base: position 106,915,698 of record NC_045477.1, read on the forward strand.
TGAAGTTAATCAATTATCAGGACTAAAAGATCAAACTCATACTCAGAACTATGACCATGGCATAAAAAACATGAGCATTCTGCTTGTGTGCAGTGTCAAGGAGTTGAAAGACATTCCCAAGCTAAAACCCATCCTCAGGGGAAACTTGGATGTGCCCATCTCAAATTGGAGTGTTAAAAGAAGTGGTTCCAAAACAGACAGTAAAGAATCACTGGAAACAGATGGTACTCATTCAATTTTGAGGCAGTGGAAGGGTGAAACAGCTGATCCAGTACCTGTGGTGAGTTAACTGCCCATTGGCCTTGTCACCCAGAGCTGCCCAAGTGGCAAATGCCTCAGTGGAGACACAGAGACCCACAGTCTGAACTACCTGATGGCCATGCCAGGCAATGTAGCTGATGCTTTAACAGAAATGTAGAAGTACAGGGCACCTCGGCAGCTATAACAGTTTGGGACACTGCCAACATAGATTTTGTAAAGGGAGAGACAGGTCATGGGCCAAGTGGGCCTTTGGTCTAGATGGAGCTGTGGTCTTACCCAGTGTGCTCTTCTTAAAGTAAAGGGGGTACCATAATATGCCCTGTAGAACACACACATTGCCTTTCTGTGATATAATCATAGGTGTGCTTAGACTCATCAGCTCAGTTTGGGTTCTAAGAGAAAAGCAGGGTTCTCTCCTTTTAATTCCTTATCACAAATAAAGGTCCTCCCAAGCGCTGTTTGTCACTTGACGTTCAGGTTTTGCTGAGTTTGCAAGTATGTGGTGGAATGAAGAAAATAAGTTCACTGACAAAAGGATTTTTAGAAACTTTTTCAGTTGTTTGCTTAAGTATTGGCTCTCTTAATGCCTCCAAGAAGACAGATTTTATTAAATGTCTCATTACTTAAGTTTCAGCTCAGAAAATGCAGGTAAAAATGAGTTAAGTTATATGAGAAGGTAATAATATAAATATATTCACCCCATAACGGTGTTAATGATACTAAATCTCAAAAATGGTAATTTACTTTGTAATAGTGAATTCATGTATTTTCTTTATAGTATCACTTACAATTCCACATTCACAGTGAGAGAAACAGCAAGACAACACAAACCTTGCAAGAACTCTAATTATCTCTACTTAGAATGGATTATTCTGAGAAAGATTAGAATATTTCTTTGCCACAAGACAAAAAAGTTGTGCACAAAGTCAAGCTGTGCAAGAAAGCACTGTCACTGATCTGTGTTGATTGCAGACGCAGCATGTCTGCTGTGATTTGTCAAAATTAATTTTTCATTTTACAGATTGAGCAATACTGAGGTTTTGGTGTTTTTCCCAGGCTCTTGGGCAACTATTGGGCTTCCTTCTCATCAGTGAAGACCAAAGTTAACAGTTTCATGGCAAGGTTACGTCTCTGATGCCTACACAGGCTCTCCCTAATTAGCCAGGCCAAATGACAATGTCAGTAGAAGCCACGGCTAATAAATCCTATTATCTTTCAGCTGAAATGCAATAATCACCAAGTGGTTTTAGACATATATTTTCCTTATTTTCAAATTTATAATTCCAGACTCTTCACAGCTAGATATTAGGGCTTTTTAATACTAGGATCCAGTGGGCAATGGAAGGTGACTGTGCAGAGGTGCTGGGAAAAATAGACTTTAGTAATGCCTCAGAGGAAAACCAATGTTTCTCCTTTTTTGACATTTTGGCATAGCATGCACAGGTATCTTGGGGTTACACATCAGTTCCAAACTGATGCCAGCCTTAAGGCTGAGCTCCACATGGCATCTGGTGCACAGCCTTACAAGCTACAGACACTTAAAACTTCCTTATAACATTCTCTCCACGCTTGATTTTGAATCCTAATAAATTACTTAAGGCTCCAATTTGTTACAGCTTAGCTCTGAACTCCTGTGTATTACAGGAAGAAAAAAAAAAAAAAAAGCAAAATCCTTTTGTGTTGAAGTGAAGACTAGTCACTAAACTGGCTTTAAGGTAAACTCAACTTAATTGATAGTTGGTTTCCCCACCAGCACAGCCGAGAAGTGACTTATGGCTGAGGTGGATAATTTGTTAATTTCAGTTTACAACAAAATGCAAATTTACTTCTTCAGAAGTTCTAGTTTACAGATGTTTATAAATTCCTCACTTGATGCAGTTGTGTAAACTGAGAAATTCCAAACTGCTACTGCTGTTACTTATTGAACTTAGCATAATTTGATTTTGATTTAATAATCAAATTGGGTAATTAGAAAATCTAAAATTAAGATAGGTATACAAGCATTATCCTTTCTTGACTACAATTACTGTAAGTAGCAATAACTTAATTTCTTTCAATAGGCCATAATCACTTATAAAATAGTTAGAAAACTGATTGCTCTATACTGTTAGTTAGACAACTGCTACTCTTCTCATAAGCCTCACTAGTCCCTCTAATTTCTTCAATTTTCCCTCATATCCCACTCTTACTTGGTCAAAACAGAGGATGGGGGGGAGACTTTTCTAGCAGCTTCTTGCTTCCATTGTCCTAAATTCCCTTATCAGAGAGATCTGAAAGTTATTAATGGTAATTTTGACAGTTTTCCTTTGGAAGTAATTTAGCAAACATCTATTATACCTAGATATTGATACATCAAAATGCTAATAGGTGAGGGATTTCTATGCCAAAGGTAAAGCCATTAGTTTGTAGCATCATTTTTGTTATGTTTCCCATTGGTAATGAAACATACCCCAGAATAGCACTAACAATCTGATTTTACATGGCATGGCTTACTTGTAGACTACTGACTGAGAATTAGTAACTTCTGGAGCTCTACTGGTGCATGTAAGTACCTCTTTCTTTGAATCAAAGAGAGAGCTCCACAGTTCTTACCACTGTCCTATTTATTCCCCTGCCTTTGCATTTTGTGCTGCTGAGTCTGATCAGGCCAGCAAGGCTGACCATGCAGGTACACAGCGCTGAAGGTGAAGAAATTGAACAGAGATTCAGATGTTTCTAGCCAAAAATGACCTCCATTTCTTTCTCCCTAAGGGCACCTCTCATGGTTGCTGCTGTTTTCCCAGACGTACCTGTTCGCAGAGGAACGCAGGCGGTCATTATCTAGCACAAGCGCCTTTAGCTCAGTGTTGTGGCACTATCTCAGTAATTCCCTTCCACTTCAGCAGCAAAGTCAGCACAGCTCCAGCAGGGTCACAGGGACTAAAGGGTCACTGCAGCACAACTCTGATAAAAGACCTCAATCTCTGATTTCTAGGGGCTTGAACATTGTTAAATGTGCTGAGAGCCCCCTGTCCCTACCCGGTCTACACCCACAGAGGAGTGCACACTGGTCCATGGGGTCAAAACACCAGAATACTCATTCTCCTAGCTTCTGCTGTTTAATAGAAAAGCCAAAATTTTTTTAGAGAACCTAGAATCCAGGATTCCCCATCTTTCCCACATGCACACAAAGCGAATCAAGAGCATCCTATCATGTCACCATACCATCATCTCAAACTGTAGGCTTTACAAGAAAGTTACACAAACTCAAATGGTATCAGATTCCTGTCTGTCAAATCAACTTTAAATAAATCCTAAGGATACAAAATGGATTATACCCTTCCAGGATCAAGACAACCAGATACAACATTTCTGACTCACTAGTAGGATTATTACATTAACAGACAGTAGTCCTGGATTCACATGAAAACAGATTATGACTATTTCTAGCTAAAAAGTATGTTGGGCAGGGGAGTTTCTTAGCAGTACATTTCCCCTTTTGAGAAGAGGCATCTCAGTGTCATGTAATCCCTAAATTATGTGCCCATGTGCCTTATTAGATGCACCTCTAGACCTCTTTTAAATAATCCATCAGGTTTGCATTGTTGAGAGCAACAACATGCTCTGAAAATGAATTACAAACTTGATTCCAACTCTCCTCATCGATTCTTTCTTCAGGATGAAGAAAGGTTTTCAGATAAAGCTGTGACATCTAGAGACTCCAGGCATCTCCAGTGTCAAAGGAGAGCTGAGAAAAGACCTAATCTCACCAGAAATAACAAACTCACTAGTGCCTCTTGTACAGCATTACCTTAACTTTGCCCTACCTGAAAACTCAACCACAGTCACTCCTCCATAAATCCATGTATGTTTTGCCGGAATGGAGATTTACACATTTTTGAACACTCTAAAGAATTTCGAGAAACAAATCCAAGTTTAGTATGGAACAAAAAGGTTTAGGGTTTTAGCAACTACATAACTGTAAATTTCAGCTGTGGCAGTAACAACCATATTGCACTGCTGCACAAGTCAAGGTTCACAAAACGGAAGGATAAAATCTGTTATTGAAACACATTCTCCCTCAAAACTATCTTGTGCAATATAGAATACCTACCTCACAGGGAGTTTCAGCAATAAATTAGTCTGCCAGATGTGTATGTATGGCAGCAACAGCTGACACATATAGCTACAATGAATAACACATCACCAATTTAAAGCTGACTACAAACAATGCATCTTATTAAATCATTCATCCCCGTAGCAGTCGCACCCAGTCCTGGTTAGGGAGACACCTTCAACAGCTCATTAGGTATATGTCACAAGGGAGGGTCTGCAAGAGACTCTTGTCAGGATAACCCATATAGCTCAAGTTTAATTTGTGAGATGAGACAACCCTTTTACACATCGCCACTACAGGTTTTACAAACAATGACAATTTTAACATAGGGAATGCATCACCTGTGACACATAAAGGATTTTACAACTCATCCAACTTCCATCTAACAGTTCCATCCCTCAAAGCAATGCCATGTTCTCTACAATGGCTGTGGTGCAGTTTGCTGAACTTCTCACCCGTAATTAATTCATCTTTTTCAGAAAGTTTGTTCACTGGATATTCTTTTTCTCTCAGTCAGTCCTTTGTCTCCTCCTAGACTAACAGTAAGAACCAACTGACAACACTGAGAAGTTCTATCACAACTCCCCTATTTCCACTACAGAGCTAGTTCCCACATCTGCCAGCCACCACACATCTTGAAAAAGTTACCCATGTGTTAGACTGGCTCTCAGTATCCCAACTTTAAAGCCTTTTCCTTTTTGCAGACAGGTCAAGAATGTCTGAAGATGACTGCCTGCAGTTGCAGGACTGATTCTCCGCAAAACTCACCAAAGCCCTTAGAGCTGAAATGAATACATCCCGTGATAGTAGCAGACATCTGCATCTCCATGGTGTTCATTATTTGCAAATTATCTACAGTACAGTGCATCCCATATTTAACTTCAGATGCAGCGTGGGGATCAGTAATTTACACAGGCACAGACACATGTACATTGTTTATACTAGCCCTAGTTCTATACAAATTCTGCTCTGCTTTTTCACTCAATAAGAACCAAACTTACTTGACACCTGTGCAGGATTTCTTTGCAAATCAGATAGGACTCGTATGTTCCACAGAGTCCCTGATCCAACCCAATTTACTTTAATTGTCCCATCATCTTTTTCCCACTACAGAAAACAAGCTAAGTCAACAAAGGGCTTTGATCTAGCAATGGATGTCTGCAAGCTTGAGATGATGCACAAGCACTACATAAGTAGAAATAAGTGAACACTAAGCACAAAGCTGCTTCCTGCTCTTTCAAGTGCTCAGCATCCACAAAGGTATGTTCTCCATTACAGCAAACTTCACCTTGACAGCAGGTATTTCAGTACAGTGGCCAGGCTGTAACATAAACCTCACAGAGATTCCTCAACTAGCTTTAAAGCTGCTGGGGTCACATACGAGTAAGCCTGGTGCTGCTACAATAAAATATACCAAAGAAGGTGGAAAAATACTGGAGGGTTAGGGCGTTAATCCATCACCAGGGGATTAAACAAGATAATGTGAGATAGTTGCTGCCCTCAGGTGACGGCCCCACCCCTGTGGACAGTGCCCTGTCCCTTCCAACAGTGTCAATGAATGGCATAGAAAACCACTTGCAGACCAACCCAATTTATAGTCCAGTACGTTAAGGTAAACAACAAGCACAGATCCACATAACATTCAGCCATCAGTGGTGGCAGGAAGGATGTGACAAGGGCAAAAGAGACAGCACCTGAATTACCATCCCATTTAATCTATCGTTAAATGCACATGACTGTGATGCCATAAACTTCACCCCTCCTACCACTAGTGGTGTTGCCCAAACTTCAGTCATCCTTGCAGCTTGTGTTCTCTTAAGTCTCCAATGTGACTGGAATTGTTTACTCCAAATATGCCAACAAACCAGTTTACTAGAGAAATATTCACCAGTGGCCAGTCTTGAGTGAATACTGAATCTGCACACACCATCACTGAAAGAAAATTACACACAACCATCACAGGGACATGTGATGTGCATCCCTAAACAAACTTAGAAGACATCACCCACTTAGTCCTCTTTTTGCTAATGGCTTTGTGTCTAAACTAAAATAAAAATGTCAATTCCAAAAGGATACTGTGCTTACTAATACGACTTCTCTAGCCCAGGGCAAACTCAATTGAATTATGTCATGGAATGATATATTTTCATACATGCAGGAATAATATATTTTCATACAAGCGAGAAAGAGCAGCAAGGCACTGTAACCAAAACTGGATTGCTGCTTCTATGCTGGAAGTCAGCTTGCACAGACTTAAAAGCTCCAAGTGCTGTTCTTTAGCACAGATAAATGCTGCTGTCTGCTAGTCACACATCATCTAACAGCAGCAACAGTAACATACTATCTTCCTCTACTTTTGTTCAAATTCTTAGTGAGCAACCAGAATTCCTTACACCTGGATATCATTCTGCCATTGCTGGGCTGTGCTGCGTAAGACGGACGTATTTCAGAACAGCACTTAAGTCCTACAAAGAGGTCTTCTGGAAAAGACAATGTACTGGGGCCTGTCAAACTGAGTTCTGTGGCTGATTCCAATACAGAGTTCAGAGATGCCACAAACTATTGGAGGAGGGCACTGCAGGCTAAATAAGAATGAAGAGAACAAAGAGTCAGGAGATCAAACTCTAAATCCCAGTTCCACCAGTCTTTCACTCAAATAGCCTCATAGATTACAGTGCCTTGTGAATAAAGCTGATTTGAGGATACTGGATTCATCCCCAGATTTCGCACACAACTCTTGAGGAAATCACCCAAATTTCCAGACGCTAGTCTCTCACTTTCATGGGAAGATGTTTCAGTCAAACCGGTTACGCTATTTTGCAATTAGGTGGTGTTCTTTAATCAACCCTTAGCAAATTAACAAGGCTAATGTGCTGAATTTCCCGAGTTGTGATCCCTCGAAATGCAGCTTTTCCATACTACTAAGCATCTTACTACTACATTTTATACTCAGGGAGGTGCCTTAGGTACAAAGAGAAGTCATTTGAATACTTAAAACAAATCTTGCAAATACTGTAATGTCAACAATACAGAGCAGGCACACCAGCTTGCCAGCACTGCTTCCAAAAGGGATAAAGCAGTAAGGATGGTGAGGCTACAAGACAGGAGCTGCAAGGAGGAATTAGCAGATCACCTGGTCATGCAGTACTACTAAAATTTCACCACCTACCAAAGGTGGAAAAGAGGATGAAAGGAGAAAGAGACAGATATTTCTTTTTCATTTTGTTGGCAGAAAGAAAAAGAAGACAAAAGGACTTATGGTTATCTTACTGTCATGAATGACCACAGAGTTCATGCCCCAGTTTGATGTATGGGACTCACCCTAACCCATACAATGCATTCCAGGCCATGAGTCCCACACCTGCTTGCACTGCTACTCCCATATCCCACAGCAGCAGGAGAGGTTCTGCAAGTATAGACAGCAGAAGCTCCTGAATTTCTGTAGAGCCAAAAAGCAAACACTGGAGAAAGTGTATTTCCAGCTTTGTCCCTCAACAGGACTGGACAGATACTGGGGGATGCCTTGCCTCAGTTCTGCGAACCTCAAGCTAATGCCAAGCTTTTGCAACGAATATGAAATCAGTGTATTTGTTCTCTCCACAATCTTGAAATTAAGTGTCAAGAAACTTGACAAAGTCTTCCACTGTTAAAAACCTGTAGCTGGATACCTCTGTGTAAAATAACATAGAGATTGTTCTTATCAACCAAATGCCTCTGAACTATTTAAATCTGCAACACCATCAGCACCCAGAGTGGTAAACGAGTGGTACAACTTTGGACATGGCATCTCAGGCAGAATAGGAACCAACGGAATGAAGTCAGGAAGAAATTACCAGATCTAAGCAGCAGAACTCACAAAGGAAGCCCAAACCAGCAAGGATTTCTGAATCAAAAAAAAAAGAGGACAGGGAATTTTGCTGATGTCAAAGGCCATTTTAAGAAGGAAGATGATAGGTCTGTTCTGCCTATCTGTGGAGACAAGGAGAATCAAAGGGCTTAAGTGCAGCAAGGCTTGTGGAAATAAAAAACCCACAAGGAATAGACCAGATAAGGAGGTTGTGGATTCCCCATTATTTAAGGTACTTAAGTTCAGCAGGCATCCAGCACAAATATTGGTGATCCCACTCCAGGTAAAAGGAAAGCATTAATTATATGATCTCTAGGGACTCTTCTAATACTCTTCTGACACTTGGAAGTCAGTACAAGTACATTCAAATGGGCAGCTAATGCAAGGTATCTATGTAATTCATCTACCAAAGTTTGCCTGGTCTTCTCAGGAAGACTCTTACTATTATGGAATCCTACCTCCATGCACCTGCAGTTCCAAAAACAACCCTTCTATCCTATCCATCTCCTACAGACCCACAAAGCTCTTGGTTTAGAGGTGTAAGTGATGCAATGACAACTGGTTCTCAAGAAGTGATGAACAGGGTGAAAAATCTAGTCAGTGGGTCTGGAGCCAACCATAAAAAAATTACAACAGACAGCAGGCAGATTACAAACCACAAGGAGAAACCACAGCCAGACCCAGCAACTCAGTAGTTGCAAAATTAACAGTGTTGGGTCATGAAGCATCAACCACAGGCTGATTATCAACTCCAGGATGTTCCACAGAGAATCAATGGAACATGATAAAACCACTGGAGCATTTGGAATGGCACATTCAGAACCTGCAGAACACAATACTCAGTTATAAAGGTGTTCCTGAGAAGGGACTGTTTTTCTGAACCTTACATTCAACTCTCTCATTTAGAACGCTTCTGGCTTTTTCCATTAACATCATGGAATATTTTGATTCTTAACGCTAGCAACCAGAATTTTATTCCAGAGGAAATTCATCTCTTTCCAGTGCTAAGAAATAGTACAAAATTTGGGTAAGTGTGATTATCTACTCATACAAAGAGTGAGTAGCTTCTTAATATTTTATTTACATATCTGGATATTTTTAAAAAACCCCTTATATTTGCAATTTTCCAAAAGACCACTGTAATAACAAATGCTATACATATCCCCGTAGGAGTCTTCTTCACAACTCTTTGAGTGTAGTTCATCTTGAAGTGAAGAATACACAAATTCAAGCAAGAAAACCTCTCCAGCATCACCTATAAAGACCAAGTAAATATACATCAAGTGCAGTGGAGGATGATGACACATTTCAGAGATAAAAAAAATATTACTCATTTCTACTGCTAAAGTATCCAATTCCTTTGACTACTGAAAACACAATAACTAGTGCACTGACTCAATGACACATGCTAGTTTCATAATTAGGGTGGAGCATGCAAGCAACTATAAAGGTTGCCCCAGTCTGAGACTCTCACTGCTGGATACATCTGAAAGCTCCGGACTCTGAGTGAGGTAAGCATAACCCAAATATATTGGGTCTTTCAAATCCTTAAACCTAACTTAGATCATTTCCTTTCTTGGGAAAGTTGATCAATTTTACAGAAGAAAAACCCCAACTCTTTTCATCTAGGTTAAGTATTATTCATTAAACGGTTAACTAAACAATGGAAAGAGTGTCAGATATATTTCAAATTCTGATTGTTATTGTCTGCTTTGTTTGCAGTTATTCTTCAAGACAACACCTGAGAAAACATGGAACATCTACTCAACGAAAACCTTCTGAAGTATTTTACCCAGTATGCTTTACAGGAGGGCAGCACCAGTGCACTGTCCATTGATGGGCTGAAGAATCTCCTTCAGAATCAGTTTGCACAGTACCTGAAGGTAAGTTTTGCTCTCACTGTATTCACTGTGCTTCCATGAAATGCATAGAAAAAGGAAATACAGGCAATGATGTTCAGGGCAGATTACTGTGCCCAAATGGTTTCACTAAATCCCTAATTCTTAAATAAGGTTTGGCTTATAAAACTTCATTTACAGTGATGAACAGTAGCTCCAAACAGATATTTGAGCACAGAGTTTTAACAAAGTCCTATGAAACAAAATGGAAAAAATCTAAGAAGCTGTTCTGTTTGGGTTTGGTTTTTTGGTGTTTTTTTTAATGCAAGCCAAATTTCACCTGAAATATTGTAGCTGAATCTTATAAAGTATTTTTCATTTCAGTCTAATTAACTAATCTTGAATCTATACAATATATAGGAAAAATATCTATAAATCAAGTAAAACAGTAGAACACATTTAAAAGCAAGAGACCTCAGCCAATTTCTATCTAGGTTAAATTACCACCATCACAAAATAAAAAAAGTTTTGCCATTCCAGAATGATGCCAAGTAAAGTAATGAGATGCCACCAAGCTAGAGAGAGAAATACTCACTTCCTTTAGCTTGAAAAAAAATATATGTTCTGATTTTAAATATATCCTCTGCCAAATCTTTCCTGAACTGCATTAGGACTCAATTTAGATTCTTTTGCTAGACAAATCTGTAAATACTGTGGTTTGGATATCTCACAAAAGCAATTTTTGCTGAAGATCTGAAATAAGTGGCACTCCCATAGAAAAATACGTATTTTGAGAACTACAATAATCCAATTTAGTCATTTCAATTAACGTGAAATGGCTTATTAACAACAGACTCCCCAAAAAACTGTAATAAAACACAAAGGGTTTTTTCTTTCCCTTAAAAGACAGCTTAGAAATTAACTGCCGAAAATTAATAGAAATGTGATGGCAAATTCAGAAAAATAATGCTTTTTGTGTTAGCTGAAGACAATTCAGCATCATACCCATTTTCCCAGATATGTGGAAATGGAACTGTTCAGAAAAAGCAATACTGATGTTTTCTATCTGGACCTCAGACATTTTCAAGCAACCAGTCTGTTTGCAGACATTTATGGCACCATAATAAATCAATATCAAAACATAACAGGATGTTACAAAACATGCAGAGATTCATGGTATGAAAAAAAGAAAACATTTTAAGAATTTAAATTATAACTCCAGATTTGGTTGATATTATTTAATTAGCCTGATCAGGGTTGTTATCAGAATATTCACTGCATACATAAGTGCTACATGCACTCTTACCAGACACAACAAATAAAAGAAGCTACTAATCTAAACTAGATTTAATACATCAGCAAGATTTTTTTCAACAGTGAATACAGTATTCCTACTAAAGAGGGGGGAAAGGGAGGGAAAGAGACCCTCAGATCCTGGCCCAAAGCAGAAAGACAGTAGCAGTATGTTTTTCAAATAGTGCATGCAGGGCCCAATTTAATACCTAACAAAGGATTAGGTGGCATGCATATTAATTTTTACTGGTGATTATGTACCTGCTGCAGCTATTTCACCTGCTCTGTTTCCCATATTCCAAATTTACCCAGAAGACTGAAGTAACCCATCTGAGTAACACTTCATATTTCTCAAATGGTTATTTATCTTTGTTAACATTTTTGGCAGGCAATAGCAGACACTGTCCTACTAGTTTAACCAGTCAAACTAGTAAACACAACACCACCAGTAACACCTTCAAGTAACACTGTTATTGACTGAGTCACTTCTTGGCAACACTCTTCATAGAAAAATGCTCATGGAGATCTAATTATTTCATTCTTTCTTTTTTTTAATTCTCTTCCCATAAAAACAGGATCAATTCTCACTTGATAACATAATTAAATCGTTGGACAAAAATAAGGATGGATCTGTCAGCTTTGAGGAGTTTATGATGATTGTAAAAAGGATAACTAGCACAGGACAGTGAGGCATCTGCAAGAACGAGTATCACTGCTTTGAAGAAGAGCCTGGCATTTGTTTACATTGTGTGTACATCTAAACCCACAGATTTGTTATTATTTTGAAGCATATGGAATAAAGATTTAACAGATAACACAGTATGTCTGTATTGTGTTTCCTCCACAGTCACCAGCCACACATTCCAGATGAAATGCCTTCCAACTAGCTCAGAACTACTGTTTCTATTTCACGCTACATTTGAGACATTATTTAACAAATCCTGCTTCACCTGGGCTATTATTTGGACCTCTAGAGAAATTCAAAGCACACAGTTTCTAAAAAACACAGTAAGAAAGGTGCAGCATTCCATTTCAGGAGTGTTTCCTAGTGTATACTATTCAATTGTCCTCCCAGTTCAGTTTCATCATTCACAAAAGATGACACTTCATACAACAAGCAGTTCAGATTTTTAGAAAATGAAGTACTTATCTTCAATAGCAATGTAACAAGGCCAAGTATGATAACTGCAACATTAGATGCTCATTTTAAATTATATTTACCTAAGTATGTACTTTTTTTGTTATGACTCTGTAAATGGGAACACGAGTATTTATTTATAAACTGTTGTTGTAGTTAAAATTCATTAGCTTTATTTGGTGCAGTCTTAACCTTTTCATTGCATGATGCCTGTAACAGATGTGTTTTCACACATGTGATTCATGGGCATTATTATTTACTTCAAGAAGAAATTAGTGAAAGAGAAATATGAAGAACAGACATTTTGAAGACAAGTAATCAGTGGATTAGGCACTAATCCTACTAGATAACGAATTTTGGACTGAATTTTAACACCAACATCATCCATTATCTTGATAAATCACTTAGATCTCAGAGTTACTTAAGGACTTAAAGACTCAGCTTAATTACAAAGCCTGTCAAGTGCATTCAATATCCCATACTACTGTGGTTCCTAACCCTGAATTTCTCCCCCATTAAATGAGAAATATAGTACTCCACACCAGTGATGCACGAATAGAAGCCCTAAAAATATGATCTTTAAACATGCTATGAATGTCCTAACATGCTCCCAGGCCATTCTTTTACAAAAGCCCTTTAATTCATGAAATGTATTATTTCTTGGAAGAAAGAAAATCATATTTATTACTTTTTTTCTGGTTTATGAAAATACTCTAAATTAAGAATATGCTATGATTTCAAAATTAAATACACTACATGCACATCATGTTAACTAAGCTCCACTAGGGACTTTACACACACACCTAAGTACAGTAACAGAATTTTAAGAGGTGCTTTTGCATGTGTGAGACATACATACCTTTTCATCTCTTAGACAACCTTAGAAATTTTGGAATTCAATCAGGTTACTGACACCCTGAATAAGAAACATGGGCACCAGGAAACTAACATGTTTTAAGAGTGTCACCTACTGGCAAAATATACTTCTGCACAATTTCTTGAACATACAGAAAATGCAGTTATTTTACCCAGTGCACTTAAGTCCAGGTTCATGATCCTATACAAGGTGGTCATGAAGAACAACAGTCACAATTAAAATTAGTTTTTTAATCAAAGAAAAAAAAAAGGAAAATTATTTCCAGGAAGAGTCTTTTTTTATTTCAGAACAGTATTAGATGCAGTTGCAAAAAAATTGAAAAAGAACATAATTAAAAGGATCATTAAAAAAAAAAAAAAAAAAACCAAGTTTAATAGTAGAGGAAGATGAGGGAAATGGAACAAAACAAATAACTCTTCATCCATCCAGCGAATCCACTTCACTAGCAGTTCAGACTATACAGTTTCCCTTTTAAAGGAGCTCTTTTTGAAATTACCATTTGCATGAGAAAATTCATACCAAGCTCTATGCTCAAGCAAATGCATTACTTTTCTGAACAGCCATCCTCTCCTGCAAAGAATACTAAAAATTTTAAAAAGGCTAGAAAGCAAAGCAGAAAGCTTAAAAATACATAATGGGAACATCACCTGCAAATAACCAACCAGGATGAGAACACGAACTTGGGCTGTGCTCAGAGCTCACGTACTTCCCTCATCTTCCCTACCGATCTAGGGCAACACTCCAGGCTTGGGAAAGAGTGGCTGGAAAGCTGCCCTGGGGAAAAGGACACTGAGGTGCTGCAGCATGTCCAGAAAAGGGCAACAGAGCTGATGAAGGGTCTGGAGCACAAGTCTGATGTGGAGCTGCTGAGGGAGCTGGTGCTTATCCTGGAGAAAAGGAGGCTCAGGGGTGACCTTATCACTCTCTCACAAGTGCCTGACAGGATGTTGTAGCCAGACGGGATCGGGCTCTTCTCTCAGGCAGCCAGTGACAGGATGAGAGGAAATGGCCTCAAGCTGTGCCACGGGAGGTTCAGGTTGGAAATCGGGAATAATTTATTCATTGAAAGGGTTGTTAAGCATTGGAATGGGCTGCCCAGGGACATGGTGGGGCCATCCTCTCTGGAGGTGTTCAAGACATGACTGTACGTGGTACTTAGGCCCATGGTCTAGTCAACAAGGTCGTATTTGGTTTAAGGTTGGACTTAATGATCTTGGAGGTCTTTTCCTATCTAAATGATTCTGTGATTCTGTGTAATACTGAGTTACGTGAGTACTTCATAACTTGTAGTTTTTATTTGCAACAAAAAGGTTCAAATTTCCATAGATGCAGACAACAAAGGAAAACAAAGGAGACTGAAATATTTTCTAAGCCCTTTAGAGGAAAAGATCAACTTCAGTAGTACAGTTCTGAGTACCTGAATGCTTAGCAAATTAAGAAGCAATGTAAGCAGCTGCATAGTTTATGATGCTCCTCAGTTCCCCTGCCAAACTACGTTTCAAGTTTTGTCTCTTTTTAAAAAATAAAAGGGAATGTAACTACTGCCTCACCAGTACCTTTCTGCTCCCTCTTCAGTTTCCAAAGGAGGGGAAACCAAAAGAAAAGTACACTGCTTCAGTCCTAAATTAGCACACAGTGGCATCACAAGATATTATCAATGCTGATATATTCCAATTAACTTTCTTGGATAATGAAACATCTACATCAGTTTGGTAGCTCACAAGCTTCAGTAATCTGCTTCTCTCCCAACTGTTTTTATTGATTATATAGAATATCCAAACAGCTTTCGCACAAGATGGACTCTGCTAAGGCAGATTATTTAGCAGCTCTAATTACTGGCAGTGCAAATCTCCCACTTGGAATGATTTACATCTGTTTCTTGTCCAGAACTGAGGTGTCAAAGATCAGATTAAGATGCTGAAATATGACTGTCGATAACCAATTTCAGAACCTTACTGTAGCTCAGAAAAATAGAATATCCATTATACATACTGCAATGATGACACTTCCATTGTAAACAATGTATTACTCTTCTACAACACATACCTTCACTCCATTATTTTCTTAACTTTATGTCCACATAATTTTCTCTTTAACATATCTACCTTACTTGCCCTTGAATGCAAACTGCAAATCACCCAAACACAGTTAAATAAAACTGGCACTCAAAATGCTCTAGAAACAAGGATGCCCCAGAATCAGTTTTCTATTTTGTCTCTTCTTACAACCTAGAATTTTACAGTAAGCTTTCAACATCTTCCACATTTTACAACATATTGCTGTTATGAAATTGACCCCTGCAGTGAAAGAGTACATGTTTGTACACATTCAAGGAGGAAGGAAGAAAGCTCTAACTATGGCAAGGCCACAGATTTGATGCCAAAAGCAAAGTTTACCTTCACACACCTGAGGATTTCTCCAAACTCCACCAAGTTTTAGCAGCAAGTCTCACATTGAAACTCTGAAGGTCTTTAATTTACCTTCAAAAGTTCAGACTAGATTCTCTTTTCTGTGGAAACAAGCAACTTTGACAGACAGGGCAAACGCTCTGAAAACCCTCCTATTTGCAAATTTCAGACTAAGCAGACATGAAAAAAAGTATGTTTTACTTGCAAATCCCAACAAAATTCTTTTGAAGGAAATTCATACAGAAATAGTAGGTCACTGTGAGCAACCCACCTAATTTGTCTCTAGAGCAGATGTTTACATCTCACACCAAGATAATTGTTTTATTTCTCATATTTATTTCTGTTCATCTTCTTAAAAACCGTCTTTCACTGATCACTTCTAAGTTTTACTACATTAATAGTGTGACGAAATCCACTCTAAAATCCTACCATCAGCCTATGATGCAGAGAGCCTTGCCATATCTGGGGCATTGAAATTTTTGTCAAAAAATAAGATGCATGGGGAGGAGGGGTGTAGTGGTTATTTATACTATATATGTAAAGGAAATATAAGAATTTTTTTAACCCATTCCATTTAATCCTTATCTTGTCATATCAATTTTTATTTTGGTAATAGCTTTGTGCTACACTTTTCAGTTCCCTTTTATATTTTATTCCCTAGTAAAGACAACCTAATCATTATTGTCTACTCCCAGCATGAGTTTACAGACAAGGAAACTATTAGAAAAATAACAACAATAAAGCTAAGGCAATTCACAGAAGCAAACAAACAATAGCAAGAGACTATCAAAAGAAAATACCTTTTTAAATAATATTGAGTAAGGACTGGCACCATGAGATACCACCTCATGTCCTACCACATAAAAATATAGATAGATTTTAACTAACACAGAGGTAACTCCTTTTTTAACAAAGATGTATGCTCACAAAACACATGCAGGAAAAAAACAGTACTTACAACGGGGTTTTTTGTGTCTGGGTCAAATTCTGTAGAATTTGCATCTGGAATAGAAGTTCAAAGTAAACACAGTACATTTGCTCTACATGCACTACAAACTCATAACAGCTCTGTGGCATTTCAAGGCCTGTCCACATCTATGTTACAATGTCATGTGCTGAAACGCATCCTGCGCCACGTTTGAAGCGACCACAGGAAGCATATGACCTCAGACACATACGTTCCCTTTCCTGCTTTACAAAACACTTTCCTCTCAGCTCTTACTATTAGAAATTCATTGATAAGTTAAATCTCTTCATACTACTACTGCAATTGCTCTTGTTTGGCTACTCTGGGAAATGAAGGCAAGTGAGAAAACCACTTCTCACATTTTACTCCTCACCGCCTGCCCACTTCAGAAAGAGACTACAGAGGTAACTCTAAGCACACTTTCTTCTACACTCTTTAGATCAAGAAGCAGGTTTCAAGCAAACTGCATAACAAAGAGTTCTTACTCCCTTGCACAGAGAGGTAGCACAGGGTACTTAGCTGAAAATCATCTTGCTGCAAGAGCTAAGTATCTAACAACCACAGGATCTGTAAATGGTTCTAAAAATAGACATACATTTCACATAGAGAATAAAAATTCTTCTAAATAAATCATATCCACACTAGCATACTAAGCTCACCTTCCCAGTTCAAACAGTTTCTTGCAAATTCCACAACTGCTAACTGCATTCCCAGGCAAACTCCTAGAAGAGAAAACAAAAACTCCAGAACTTACCAGGACAAAGAGTAGGACTAAGTACTTGCTGTTCTGTCTTAAACTTGACTGCTTTGAAATCTTGGTATTCATTGCATATACACAGACTTACAAAAAGTTAAACCAAAAGTGGCTGCTCAATGTAAAACTCACACTTCAAACTTGGCACACTATAAATACATGTGATACAATTATGTGCTTTAAGCCCTTTCAAAGGTATTTTTTTCCTCTCATCTATTTTACCAATAATTACTGCAAAGACAAACAGAAGCTGAAAGCCTGGGTATATCCAGATTCAAACTTTGCTTTGGCAACTACTCAGACACTTAAAAATAAGTAAGAAATGTGGAGTAGGAAGCAAAGCCTCAGCAGCACTTACACAAACAGCACTTAGCTTATAGGCCAGTGACGCCTTTAGACTTTCCCATAACATAAACCAGTAAATAAAAAAAAAAATCACTTAATATAGCAAAAGTGGTCCAAAGATACCTGTGATTTCTGCACACTGTTTAATAAAGGGAATGATACTGATTTAATTACAATGAGAAGCAAAGACTCTCCATTTTTGTACGTAGCAAATTAAACCTTTGCAGTAGGGATTGTCTTTTTTCCTTCCTTAAACAGCAGACGTGGTACACAACTATGATCTTGGGGATTCTTTACATGGCAGATAGTCACAACAGCACACACACTTCCCAAAGACAGGATCCCTCCCTAATGTGGGGATTTGGGGGGTTTTTTTATCAAATCAATTAGTTTGCTATACATCTCCTAAACACAGTCATTTCTCACACTAATGATCTTACCAAGAAAAGGTTTTTTCTTTGTTCTTGCCCAGGAGATAGCTTGGAGTTTGCCTTCTGTTCCCCTAATTCCAAAACCTCCTGGGACCAGAATGCCACTGTAATGACAGCCATATATAAAAGAACCAACATGTAGAATAAAGCCAGCAGAGTAATCCATACAACTTGAAGGCTTTTGAGATTATAACTACGCAGGCACAATGCATGAAAGGCATGTTTTATATGACCACTCAGAATACAAAATTAACTCGAAATTTGGAGATTTGTTTCATCTACCCACCCTGATTCTCATCTGACCAATACCACACTTCACAGTGAAATTCCCGCTGCTTAAATAAATACTGCTCAAATAAACTAGCTACATATTCACTACTTAGAATCTTAACACCCAAAGTTTAGATCTTCTAATACCAAAAAAACTGAATGCATCTACCCAAGAAACAACATCCCTTTAAAAATACAAATTGAAATCCTGGCAATGATTCTTAACAGAGACATTTGCAGTGTGTCACTAGCATTTACAAGCACCTCTCAATATGCTGAACGTTGACAACAAAACCTTTGTCAACTGACCTGCACTGTAAAGAAAGTCCAGATATCTCAAAAAGCAAAACAACAACAAAAACCCCCAAAATCCTTAACCAACAAACTAAAAACTACTTTTCCAACGATATTAGGCAGAGTTTGAGGATATGGGTTGATATTTTAATTTGCTGAAGCTTGTCACCAACCATGAAATCTATCCTTTAGTGTAAGTAATAGAAGTTTGGATGCATTGAGAAATTATTTGATTTATTGAAGCATTTTCATCACATGAAAGAAATATCATGGTCTGCACCTGGGATACAGAATGCCCAACGTCACTTACTCTGCTTTGCATAGTTTGTGCCATGCCTGGTGATATTTCACTGAGTTCTCTGCTTCTGTAGAACGTTCAAGTTCTGTTGAATCTATGTACTAACAAAAGAAAAATACGCAATGAAATGGTTTCTTCTTCCACAGAAAGAGAAGCAGACAGTATATAATCAACATTAAGAGAAATTATTAAGAGTTTCAAGTGAATTGGCCAATAAAGCTGTAACGACTTCACTGAAGACCCAGTATTTGCTTTTAAGACCGAGTGTTTGCTCTAATTGCAGCAAGCTGTGCCCCTTTCTTTGCACATACCTTAGGAGTTCTGCCTGCCTTCAGCTCTGTCTGGCACCCTCCAAGCAGGCAGACTTACTAGAATGCTTTGTAACTGTGAACCCAGGTTATCTTCCTATGGCAACCAGGGCCAAACAAGGAGTGGCGCTGACCTAACTTATCCTGTTACCCCAATGGGATGTGGCCAGGACGTTTCTTTCCTGGCTTTTGGGTGCCACAGCTTATCCCATCTTATTATGAGACTGGAAAAATCTGTATTTTCTGTGAGAAAGGAGTTCCTGAGGCCTCTTCGGGAGAAAGAGAGACAAACTCATTATCTATGCCCTACTAGAAATACTACATTAGAATCCCCAGTGCCATTAAAAAGCACCGCTCCTGAGGCACCCCTAGAGCGAAGTGAGGGGATAATGCACTGCATTGGGGACACAAAAGATCAGAGTCTGATTCTGGGTTTTGCCAGTCTTTTTCTCAGATTAACATAATTAACCACATCCTGATGTAGAGTCCATCCTCTATAAAAATGACATCATCTGAAATGGCAGAACTCACCTGTGTGCAGAGAAATGCAACTGACAAGGAGATTGCTGAAAGTTTCCCAGACAGGACTGCTTTCTAGCAAATATTTTCTACTTTTTCCACATTCCAGAAGGCATCAAAAATACAACAGAAAAATAACTACTTTTGAATGTTGCTATTCTATACTAGAAGGATATTACAGGATAAAAGGACAATATGATACTGCAAGGTTGGAAAGAGAAACTAATGACAGTTGGAGTTAATTGTATTTTCTTTGCCAAACATACTGAGAAAGCATATTTATCAGTTCAAGAAGTATCAACATTTCATCATTCAGATTAAGCAGTTCCTTCAGAGCAAGGGATTATACTGAGAGCCTTTGGGCATAAACACTAAAATGAGGTTTGGACACACAGGTAAGTACAGTGGGAGTTGTGTCTGTTAACATTTCAACACTGCACTGGAGCTCAGCAACCATCAGTTCTCATGCTTGTTAATGCAGAAGCCCCACCAAACTTAAGACCAGCTGCACATGAAGCTTGCCATGCATTTGCAGACAGGGCACCTTTCACCTTTTTTGCTATAAGCAAAGCTATTTTTCATATCATAAAAATTTCCCACTCTGCAGCTGTCAGTACAACACACTACAGTGACACAATAGCTCAGAAAGGACCCTGGGAAGTCTCAAGCCCCCCTCCCTGCTCAAAGCAAGTCAAATTAGAGCAGGCTGCTTAGGGTCATTTCCAGTCAGGCTCTAAAAATCTCCATGGATCAATTCTAGCTGTTCCCACTTTCTTGTTTTTTCATGCACAAAGAAACAACTTTTTGGAGTATTTGGTACTAATCTTTTAGGGAACAAGGAAAGGCTGACCACCTGCCACTTCCCCAAATCCTAATTTTTGCGCTATTTTAAGATTGGTACATTTGCCCTTCTCTAGTCATAATTAGACTGGAAAGGATCTCTAAGATCATTGAATCCAACTGTTAACCCAGGATTGACAAGTTTACCATAAAACCATGTGTCATGAAAACAAGTGAAATCTAACTTTGATAGTAAATACAAATTTGCAGACAAAGTCTGCTTTTTCATCAGATCCAGTTTTGGGTAACTTCAGTGTTCCTTTCAGATAAGTTTAGTTACAAATAAAATAATTAAACCTGTAAACATGTGTTTTTAAAAATTAGATGCTTGGCCAGTCTATTTATCTGCATGATCCATTTTCTAATTTTCACATGAATTAAAACTGCCTCACACAATGGGAACTAGTAGGTTACCAAAGAGTGATACAATAGTAGATTCAAAGTATCCTTGAAAGCAGAAACCAGAAATATCCTCACCATTAAATCCAGTTTGTAATTAATTGCCAGCGCAGAGTGTTCCAGAGCTTTGAAAACAGATGCATAGCAGTCACTTAGTTTTGTGTACTTGCCAACGAGAGCTATGGAACACACCTTCAGCAACCTTTCGTATCTGACAAAAACAAGTTCTTCAGTTACTACACCAAATTTCACCAAAGAAAACCATTTTAACAGTGTTTGCTTTTTCTTTAACTCAACAAAACATCTCCTAAGATTTCTGAACTGCCAATGGTTTTAAGCCCAGGCCATTCACATGTGTTGATCAGCACTATCCCCTGTCCAGTTTCGTGACTTCATAGTAGCTAAAAACTAAATTAAAGCACTTCTAGAGAAGGCAGCAGGATGTAGAATACCTGCAAGCCATTTTCTTCCACTTCATTAGAAGATCGCTTGGCTGGTCATCAATAGGTAAATTTAGCCTCTGTTTAAAATACTTAATGATGCCTTGCTCCTCCAATAGGATTGGTACTCGGTAAGTAGAAGAAACATCATGAATAAATATCACCTGAGAAAAAAAAAGCAGAACATAAAAAACTTACATAAATTTTTCATAGGAAACGTTCATTCTATTTTTGGATATTACATGCATTTTTTTATTCTACACACATTCTGATTTCTAAATACCTTCTTTCTGAATGAGCCAGACAGCACAGCTAATATTGTAGGCTCCACTAAATCTACAAGAACAAAGTTACTCGAAAGGCAAAAATGTGTTTTATTTCTCCTTCATAACATCATACAGGCTTGTCAAGCCTATCAATGCATCAGTTTCAATGCAAACATCTGGCCCCACAAGCACTCATGCTTGCTAGCACTTCCTCCCCCCTCACAAACTTGAACAGTTATTAACCATGATAGCAAGAAAACAAATTAAATCTAACAAAACAGACCCAATTTGATTGTGATAAAATCTCCTAAATATATTTTGTTAGTGAAGTAGGCTATGTAATTACTGAGTACAGCCCATTTAAGGACCTTTTTGTTAAGAACACATTTATAAACTGCATCCAAGCTGCCAGCAATTAAGGTGATTGTGCTTGGCTTACCTGAGATCACAGAGCTCAGAATCCTGAGCACAAGTGTTCTCTTCCCTGACAGATATGAGCAGTAGAGGACACTCGCTTTGTTACACTTGAGCTGCTTCTGTTCATCACATAACTTTGAACATGTGCGTGCTGCCCCATGCCTCCCTATGTGCCCATTCAATTTGAAATGCCACATAACCACTTGCATCTGTCCTACCTTTAGTATTACTCATTATATTGAAGAGCAAAATGCTCTCACTTGCAAAACTATTAAAGAGCAGTCAATTAATCAAAATTAATATTTGAATAGCAATTAACTGTGAATTATTAAGGGAAAAAATCACACATGAATTACAAAAGGACATCTACCTACATATTGGATGCATGCTTAAGGGCATAAATAGCCTACTACATGTTATCACAGTAAGAGTGCCCATGTGACTGTGACCATCTGCGGACATAAGCAAATCAGTTAGCTTTAACCACACTTTGTTCATCCATTATGATCACCTGAGATGATTTATGGGCAATAACCAACCACAGTTGTGAAAACTATGCAGTTTCATGCTATGTATAACAACTAACCATGCACTCAAAATCTATTCCTTTTATTAGCTTTTACACAATATGCATTTAAATCATAAATGACGGTTTGACATAAAACTTAACATAGATACTCCAGATATTTTGAAAATGCTGTAACATCCATAATAGCAAGACAAGAATTATAACAACAATTACATAGTTATGAAGCAGTCTGAAAACAGAAATGCACAGAAATATTTGTATACTTTCCCACATGTAGTATTGAAGTACAGACCTGCTCAGGCTCCACATGACAAAACATGGAAATCTTCTCCTTCACGGCCATCTCTATAGGTTTTGCACTTCTGCAGACTATCTGTCGTAACAGAAGGAAAAACTTCAAATATTTACTAGGCAAACCAATAGAACATCCTCAATACTTCACAGAGAAAGTAATCTCCTTTGGAAGCAGAGCACAAACAAATGTGCCTTTTTCTACTCTTTCCCCTCTTTTGGAGCTCTATGATATATCATAGCTCATAAATATCTACCTAGCCAGGCAGAAGTACATCAGTCACTTGCCCATACGGACCCATTTTCATTCATCTTTCACTGACATTCTCTGTCATACTGCTTCCTCGTGTTCTCCTTTCTTGCAGCTACTATTGTAATACTCTTTGCCTCAAGTCTAGCAGCTCTGTAAGTACTAATATGATGAATCAAAAGGAATACTGTAATCATATTGGGATCAGATTTAAATTGAAAGCAATAATACTTAGCTTACATGCATAAGTATTTCAGCATCTTTTTAATTTACACATCATGACAAAAAGGAAGCCAAAGAAGAGAAAACTAACTCATAATTGTATGGAGTTTTTACTGGTGCAATTATTCTGCTAGTATTTTGCTGATACATTTAAACCCGAGTAATTTTAGAAAATACTGATAATTTTTAACCAACGAAGAAAGTAATTATATGTTTTGGTGTTTCTTGGAAGGGGTCATTTTTTACACTATGTACCTCCAGGCAACTAAATCAAAATGCAGGACTGCTCTATCAAAGTGCCTATTGATTACTCAGTCTACTCCCTTAAGTTATTTTGAAACCTGAAAGTATAACAGAAAGTAGGATGATCCTGTTACAAGATTAGTTCATTACTTTCTCCATCCCTCTAGCAAATTCAACTACTTAACGCATTAAGCCCTTTTGTTCAGAAACTTGCAGCTGACCTTTGATCACCTTGTTAATGCAGCTTTACTACACTGCTACTGATGGAGTCTAATTAACTTACCCTACCCTCACAAGTAATTCCAGAAACAGAAGAAAAATGCTAAGTATATGGGAAAATTAGCACACATTCAAATCAAAATGTAATTAGGAAACAATTCGTACATCCTATTCACTTAAGCACAAGTCATACTTAAAAATTTTGTACAGTTTGAAGCTGAAGGTATAATTCATAAACCTTGATAGTATGAGCACATGACTAAACCCACTTTGAAATCTATCGTCCATCTTGTGGAGACAAATTTAAAGTTAATGCAGACACAGAAATCAAAAACATCACAATCAGCATGAAAATAACAAAACTACAGTAACAGTGGCAGAGATGCACCACAAAGGAACGTAACACACAGAAGACGAGGAACAACTGAATCCAACCAGGCAGCACTGACAAGCACATACTCAAAGTGCTGCATCAGAGCACATGATCTCTGCAGCTCCAGCGTGTTCATTTGGCACTCACAACACCCCACAGAACAGGATGAGCCAGGCTCAGCTTGGCAGCACAGCTCACCAAGGAAGCTTTCCTGGCTGCTGCTGTAGGAGCTGCCCCATGTGCTGCCCTGGCAGCAAGGATTTAAATATTGTCCTGAAGCAGAGCTCAAAGACCTTTATGAGGGCGCCCAGAGGCTGCACCTCGAGTGAGATCTGTCCCTGCTTCAGGTGTCAACAGCAGCAGTCAAAAGCCAAAAATGATACTGTGCTCCTGGCAGTCCCAGAACTGGCCTGTGCAAGGACCCAAGATGCAACACAGTGACTATGTTTGTCTATTCTCCTTTTATTATACACACCCACTTAGCAGGCTTTTTTTTAAAAAATTGTTTTTTGGAGGGGAGGGAGAAGTCAGGCCTTAAAGGCCTTCAAAAAGCACTTGCAACTTTCCCTATGCAATTAGCACTTCAAGAGGGATTTTGGAAATTAGGCCCTGAAACTTGGAATACAGTACAGCATTACATTAATAAAGGTCTCTCCTTCCACAAGCTGGTTACAATTACCATGTCACAACCATCTGACACCAAACACATCTTTCACATATCCTGTTTACAAATCCATTCGTTTTTAGTTAAAAACACACTCATTCATAAATGTAAAATGCAAGAACTCAAAAAAAAAAAAAACCCAGAAAGAAGAACACAAAATTTAGTTCTGTGACTATCTTCTTAAGAATCATTTTTCTGTTTTGAGGATATACACATTGCTTCTTCTTAATAATGCATTAAAAAAATTCTGAATGTTAGAAGACAGAAACATTCTAGGTCTTCCTACAAAGTGAACTGAGATTTCAATTACTTTTAGCAGTGAAGAACTATTTTTGTAAAAAGATGCCTTAAAAAGAACATAGCTACAGTCCCAAGATATTACAAGAAATTAGTTGAATTAAGTTAGCTTAGAGTGATTTTGAGTAATATGATTTCCTGTGGCTTTAATGGAGCTATGCAGCACATACTTTGCATTTTTTATAGAAGTATCTCCTGAGAGACTACGGCTTGTTCTATGAACACAGGTTATGCCAGGACATTTCTAGATGACCTGTAAATAAAATTGACTCACCAAATAATAAATATATTATATTATATATATTTTTTTATAAGTACTTATATATAATAAATATATTTATATATTTATATATATTATATATATTTTTATATATATATAATATATTTATATATAATAAATAAAATTAAATAAAATTGACTCACCAAATCTGGAGACAAGCCTAGACCCCTCAGTGCTCGAACACTGTTCTGTGTTGGTTTTGTCTTCTGTTCACCAGTAGCATTAGGCTGGAAAGGCACATTTTGAAAGCTCAAATATCAACTAACATCTACTAACAAAGAAAGCAGCTACAGATTAAAAGAGAAAATCATTGCAAGTAACAATATTTGCAAGAAATAAACATATCCAGAGAGAGCCATAGTATGCCAGAAACAGAAATGGCACCACTGTTATTACTCCTACATGAAATAATGTGAAGAAATCACAGGGTCCCAATTCAGGTCAAGTTTATTTTGTTGTTTTTGTTTTCACAGAAAAATTTCCATATAATTGGCTCAGGTAGAAGAAGAACAATATTCCAAAAGTTGGATTTGGCTAATAAAAGGAGACTGTCCAACACAGCACAAAGCCTTCAGTGACTGTCCTTGGAATATTCAGATGTAGTAAATAATTCTGTTCTCAATTACATAGAATTAATCGTACCAATTGCTGTTCAATCCTCTAATCCACAGCTGTAGTTGGTATCTTTTTATCTAGAGGGTGAAATCTATCATCATTACAAACCTTTGCTTACCAAAATCTCCCCAGTGAGTAGTGAAGTAAAATTTAGAGTTCAAATGAAAAAGTACTTTTAGCCCTGTACAAAGAGTTACAGTGGTCTTGACTTGGCTCCAGCATGAAAGGGTTAATGAGACAAGTAAACAAACATAAAGCCAATATGGAGCAAAATTTATTTATTATAATAACTTACCTGTGGCACTAGGCTAACATGGATATTACAGAAGTTCTCTCTTTTTGCTTTGAACTGAAACTGTCTAAATGCTTCAACAAATGGCATTCCTTCAATATCTCCAATGGTTCCACCCAGCTGAAAAGGAAATGGATATGTCAGAGTGGCAGAAAGCAAAAACAAAAGAAAAAATATCTCTTACCTGTTTCAAGATGTTTTCTGAAACTTTTATCTCAAACCCCTGACAGTTGAAATTTGCAAGCATACTCTACAAAGTGTTTTCATCTACTCTGCACATTTTGTTTCTTGTGGAAAACATTAAACAACTTTCCAGTTTTGTTATGTTCACTTTACACCAGATACATAAGCTTCCCATGGGAATATGTGTGGTGCTGCTGAATAATACATGCTTCACACTGCCTTCAAAGTGGTGAACCAGTAACCAACAGTTAAGCTGATGTGAAGATTTTCATATGGAAAAACTTTATTTCCTGTCAGATTCACAAACGTTTGTGATTAACAAGAGACAGACATTTCTCAGTATTATCACGGCTTTCCAACATCAATAATTGTTTATTACCAAACCAAAATGCAAGACTAAGTCCATGCTGAAATTTATTTACAAAGACAGAAATCAGATGCCTTTCGAAGACACAGTGAGCTATACTAGACTAAGCACTGAATAAAGCAGCTTTGCACACAAGTCTGATGAAATAGTTTTATTGCAGAATGATCTTTTTGTGCCACCAAGTGGTTTTTGACAGAATTACATATTCCTGTTCATCCAGTACCAGAAAAACTGACAACTGCATTTGTACATCACCCACATGTTTAGTCTAACTCCTTCAGGATTTTATAACGGAAAAATGTTACAATTATTTTTAGAGTACTGAAGAAAAATAATTTTATCAGGCTGGAAGTATAAGTGTGTAACAAAAAAAACCCAAAACAAAACAAAAAAGCTGAAGTTAAAGGACTGATATGGCCATCACTTATTAATGTTCTTGTGTGACTTTTGTATTTACTTTTTCATATTTGTTTTAAATGAAATAGTTGACTCTCACTGTGCACATCATAAAAAGATCTATAGCTATACTGGTAAGTGTACTTCAATAAAGGCAGATTCTTCTGCATAAGAAACACTGAGCTGGGTCACAAAGTTTATGGCACTACTGATTACAGTGGTCACTCCTGGCATTAAATCTGTGACATATTCTTCTGTCAAATCCTTAAGTATCATCTTTTTCCATTATTATTCCATTATTCTGTGATTCTGTGATTTTCTGCTGTAGTAGTAATACTAGCAATTACTGGCTTTCATCCAGTTGTCTCAGTGCCCTACAAAGGGTGGGTAAAACTCATTGTTTCCACTGTGCAAAACATCAGCAGGTTAGGTGATTAACGAAGTTGCCTCCAAAGATCTTAAAGATAACATTAGAAAGTGGGAAACTAACTTACACATTGTTCAAATGCATTCTTTTAAGCATGACTACAAGCAACAAGATGAATATTTGAAGTTCTATGGAAAGCTAGAATGTGAAAGGCTGTCCTACTGACCATAGGAGATTTCAGGTACTACACAAGTTTTCTCAATACTATTAACATTATAAAGCTTCAGTCAAACATCTGGATCTTGGAATAGACAGTTCACATTACAGTAACTGTCTGCTTTAATTCTCTAAGTTAATAAACTCTTAAGCAGCTCAATTTCAGCCGTATTCTAGAGTGGATTTAGTCAAGTAAATGGAAGCTGTAGAGATAAGACTATGCCTATCCCTTTCAGAACAAACCAAAGAATATAAAATGTGTCTTGAATTTCTGCTCTCCATAAAACTTGAGTCTGACCTTTTCACAGTAAGGAGCAAAGAGAAAGCAAACAAGCTCGTTGTGTTCACTGCAGATATACAACCTAGAAGGTTCCATACTTACCTCAATTACACAAATTTGTGGCTCTTTTTTGTCATCATCCACTGGAACTTTTGCCTGATTCATTACCCATTCCTGAACTGCATCAGTAATGTGTGGAACAACTACAAAACAAAACCAGAGCAGGCAAGCATAGCTTACTTTAGGCCCATACACTAACTTTTGCATGCAAAAGGGGTAAAGAGAACAGAAAGCCAAGAGGAAACTACTAAGTCCTTTCTCTAGTTCTTCTTTCCTTGAGCCCAGAAGCCAAACATTACAGGAATATGCCCATATCTTTTGGAAGAGAGAAAGGAGTAAGGTGGTGCAGCACAGAGCAGCCTGTTTTAGCTGATCCCATCTTTTGTGAAAACTGAATAGACTAGTAGCCCACAAAATTAAAAATATTACCTTGAACGGTTTTTCCCAAATAATCGCCATGTCTTTCTTTATTAATGACATGCTGATATATCTTTCCAGTGGTAATATTGTTATCTTTATAGAGATTGATGTCCAAAAATCTCTCATAATTTCCTAAATCTAAGTCAACTTCTCCACCATCATTCAATACAAAAACTTCACCTGAAAAAAGAAAGTGAAAACAGTGAAAACAGACAGAAAAACAATAAAATAATCAGAAATTATTAAACACACAGCAGGAATATCACAGACATCTTAAAATAGAAGAAAAAAATTTTAAATTATATATGACAACAACACATCAATAAAGCCCATACTGGAACTCAATCTGCACTGTCATTCTATATGATTTAATATCCAAGTCATTAGTTTTACATCTAATGTCTATCCCTCAGACATATCTTGTTTTGCAAGTAAATGTAAATTATATTGCCAAAATATTTAATCAACATAAATATTTAATCAGCATTTCAACAGCAGAATAATCCTTCATAGGAAGAAAACAATCTCTAGGAATCATAAATTGGAAACAAATAAAATATTAACTCACTTGCAGGAGACAAAAACTATGCTTTTATAAGCATGAATTATTATGCATGTACAAAGTGTTTCACTATAAATTCTTGTTGTTTGGATCTATTTTAATGATTAAGGCTTGCATCAGGAGTAAAGTTATGATGAACATAAATGCTTCTTCAAACATGATCACCGTTTCTGAGTTGGCTGTTCCATCCAGTATATTTGGTTCACTATGTCCACAGCAAGGGTTACTGCTGACCCTGAAAAATCTACTTAAAATACCCTTCAGGTTCTGACTTTTCTTAGCCCTCTAAAGAGTCTCTAAATTCTGAATGTAGTCAACTTCCGACAGAACTAAAGTTGCTAGATCTTGAGGTAAGGCTGGAAAGCTCTTCAGAAAAACTGTAAATATTTTGCCATGACCCAATAAATCAATGGCTAAACAAGTTATGTGACTGATGCATAAAAAAAAAAGTGGACTACAGAAATATATATCCCACCAAAGTACAACACTACACTTCAATGAACTGTGTAACGAATCACCCCAGTGTGTGCAACAGAGTGGAAGAATTATGCCTGACTCTGTGAGGCACTTGATACATCCTCTACACTAAATCATCACTTAAGCCAACAGAAGCAGAGTGGAATCAACATTTCTCTTAAGCAGGCCTTGGAAGAGAAGAATCAAAAAAAATATTATTAAAAAGCCTCTACAGTTAACTGGAAACCACTAAATTAATCATATCAGTCATATTTCTGTCAAAATGTTAATGAAGGAGGCTTGCCATTCTGGGTCATGTAACTTCCATGTACTACCCAGCAAGCGAGTGTTTCTTTACAAGTAGTAAGAAAATTTTCAGTGAAAAAAAGAATTACATGCCACAGTGTTCCCTCCTCCCTGTACCAGGTCTAGGGAAGGAATACATCCTCCCAATCTCGAGTCATCACAGGAGTCTTACAGCCCACTCAACTGCCTAAGTAGCAGCAGATGTGCTCCTTAAAGTGCATTAAATTTTGCTTTTTAAGAGAGGTCTGATGTGCTCTGCTCGGTCTACTTAAAAAGCAAAGTAGTGTTTTTTCAGTTAAGGAGATACACGTATTTATCTTCAGTACCAAAAACTGTGGTGTGGACTAAAAGTAAGCAAATAAAATCCAATACATAAAAATAATTAGAAATGTCTTCTGGCTGAAGGCACTTTCAAAACCATTACTTTTAATAAATGTACAAGTAACAAGCCACACAGCAGAAAGAAAATTCAATATTATAAATGCAATGTCTTGTAACCATCAGCAATAGTCAATACAACCGACATGGCTTAGAGAGCCAACCAACCAAACTCGGCATCTACTTTAAAATCATATCACTAGTAGGCGCTCTAAGCTTCACTGATGTTTTTGACTAGATTCTTTTTTCCTAAAATGAGAACTTAAGCTAACTCATGAAGGCACTTACATTAGAAAGCACTGATACCCAGAGAACAGCATTCTCGAGTAACTGTTAAGGACTCAAGTTTCAAGTAAGTTTTATAGCACTGTTTAAAAGGGGTTTTCAATAAAGTTGAACTGAAGATAGCACTAACTGAAAAAGGCTTACAGCTAGGATTTTCCCAGTAAAGTGGTATTTTAGAGAAAGGAAGCATCTGCTCATAACAGTATCTTCAAAAAAAACAGGCCTGTGTTTCTTAACTTAGAGCAGTGTCCTTGAGAACACACAGTAAGCAATAAACTTTCAAAATAATGATAAAACAACTAGTCAACACCATACTATTGGTTTCTAAAAAAAACCAAACCAAAACATGTTATTGTAAATACCAATATTTTTGTGACAGAGAACAGCACTAATCTTCATACCATGTTCGTATGGTGAAAAGGTTCCAGCATCTATGTTTATGTAAGGATCAATTTTGATTGCAGTGACACGTAGACCACATGATTTCAGAATGGTGCCAATGCTGCTTGCAATGATCCCTTTGCCAATGCCCGAGATGACACCACCAGTTACCAGGATGTACTTCATTGGAAAATCAGCACACACGCACAGACCTTGAGCTGGAAATCTAAAACAACGAAGATGTACATCTGATGAACATAAATTCATGTCTGGGAAGATTACAACTCAATCTGCAAAGAATCTAAATTGAAATGACCTTCAGCAATATACAATAAAAATGACCATTTTGGAATCTGGGAGCAGGATTCACCTGTCCCAGCTTAAATACTAATATGTAAGATAAACACCTATGTTGTCCCTAAACAGGTTCTGATGAGGCTGATCAACACACAGAGTTGAGGTATTAATTTACAGTTCTATACAGAAAGGGCTGCTGGGTGTGAAATGCACAAAAGGACTACCAAAACTTTTTACTATTTATACATTTTAGCAAACAAAGGCATGCATTTTTCCACCCATCTGAAACAGGATGATGTGTATCTCATCTGTAAATGAATTCACATTCCATTCAGGTGGCTGCGGAGGCTAATCACTGAACAATTTTCGAACAATGGCTCAACACAGAGCAAGAACTCTAGAGTCAAGAAAATCTTTCCTTACTTAAACACCCAATTGATCCAAAACAACATGCAACAGCACATGATTTAATGGCCCTCATATAAATATGTAGTGTAAATCAAAGCACTGTGGCTCTTCAGCTGCTGGTATCAAGCAGTAGCTAGTCAATAACATTTTAATGCTCCCCTTTACTATACTGAAGTAAAATAAATAAGGCCTGGATCTCCAGCAGACTGAGGTCAGGAAGGTAACAATGGTTGTTATCGATGCTCTTACATTTCTGGTAATAGGAATTAACAAACTCTTTGCTTGTCAATATGGTCAAAAGGATGACCATAACCAGCAAATGTATTTAACTCAGGAGAAAAAGGAACATCAGGGATTAACTTTTCCCTGCCATTTAATTTTAATATGTATTTTTTTTTAATAGCAAAGATTTTAAGACTTGGACCCTAATACTGTGGGGTATGCCCAGTCTACTACCTTTGTTTCAGGCTATTCCTTCAGACCTCAGACAACTTAGTTGTCAACATTTACATCATAAACCTCTAAGCCATTTTCAAAGCTCTTTTCAGGAAAACTGGGGGTATAATTTCAACAAGGGTATAAATCTTGAGTACATGCCACTTTAGAACTCTTAAACCTTGCTTACAGGAACCAAAATGAAAAGCTCGCTCTGATTTTAGCAAAAACAGCGATTTCGCAGCAGCTTCAGGAAACGCGTTTACTTGAAATAGATACAGAGAACTCCAGGCGGTCTGACAAGCCACTTGTAAAAGATGAAGGAAACAGAGTTAGGAGAGGGAGAGCTGAAAGCGAATACTGGAAGAAATCATTTTGCTGGGAAGTGGCACACGAATTACTCTCTCCAGCCTTATCTACAGGAGCTGCCGCCTCCAGCAGGGATTTGTGGGCGCTGCACCCCAAACGTGCCGCACCACGGGAGCGCTCGGGGCGCTGCGGCCGAGCAGGAACAGGCCTCCGACTTACGTAGGGGTTAGAGGCGGCTGCTCCGACCAGAGCCCGGCAGCGCAGACGAGGAGCGGCCGCTGCCCACCGCGGGGGAGCCGAGCCCGAGCGCACCGCCGGGGGGGAGGGGGCGGCACCCGCCCGGGGGGCGCAGCCCCGCGGCAGCGCCCTGCAGGTACCGCGCCTCGGAGCGCAGGCCCGGCAGCCGCGCGGGCGCGGGCACGCGCGGGGACCGGAGCCGCTCCCGGCGGGACAGGTGCCGCGCGCCCCGCTCCGGCCGGGCCCGCCCCTTCCCGCGGCCGCTCCCGGCGGAAGTGGCGCACGCGGAAGGAGCGCGGAGCGGCCGCCCGGGTTTCCGCAGCAGCGCCGGCACGGCCCGAGCGCGGCCGCCGCCCCTGAGCCATGTTGCGCGGCCTGGGCAGCTGGCTGGGGCTGGAGCGGGCGGGCGAGGAGCAGCTGCTGCCCGCCGGCAAGAGGGGCAGCCCCGCGGAGCAGGAGCAGGAGGAGGAGGAGGCAGGGCCGGCCGGCCAGGAGCAGGGCGAGCTGCAGGGGGACTCGGAGGCGCTGCTCAGCCAGGCCAAGGGAATCGGCAGTGAGTGTCCCGGGGCTGCCGGCTTTCAGATACAACTTAGGAAACAAGGCTGCAAATGTGTCGTTCGGTTATCGCCTCTTTCAGAGCTGTTATTAAAGGAGCAGCACTTCTTTAAGTATCTGCTCTGTTGGCACTATGGGAGGAGGTCTGTCTGTAGAGAGAATAGGTCTGTCTACGTAGAATAATATACTTCATTGATTGCTGTGGGGTTTTGTGATTTTTTCATATGAAAATAATGGGGATTGATGATTTTGTTGAACATGTGTGCACTGTTAGAATCATAGAATGCTTTAGGTTGGAAAAGACCTTCAAGATGATCTCGTTCCGACCCCACTGCTATGGGCAGGGACACCTTCTGCTAGACCAGCCTGCTTAAAGCCCGATCCAGCCTGGCCTTGAACGCTGCCAGGGATGGCGCAAAGCTGTAATTTGCTATAAGTAAAATTCCTGCTTTACCGTAGTGGATTCTTGGATAAAATTAATCCGAAGTACAGATCTAAAGGTTTTGGGGTTTTTTTAATTGATGCTCTGAAATTCTCAATCAATATATTTCTGGGACGTTAGTCTGAGCTGGTTCTTACTGTGCTTTGTCTTGGGCAGTCTGAACGGCAGCAGTTTAGTCTGTGTAGTTTGGTCAAATATGCCTCTAGTTGTGGTAAAGTGATTCTAATCTGCTAATTGCTCTGATTGTTCAGGAAGGAAAAAGGGCTTTGAATTTCAGGGGAAGAATAAATATTGACTATTATCTATATAAAGATTCATCCCATAATTTTCTCTGTAAGTGAAAATTTGATTTAGTGGTCCATGGGTTCATTGTCTGTGACACCAGGGTAGATTGTGGTGGAAAGGCTTTCTTGCTGTTTTACCACATAATCCTAGAAATCCTAGAAATCTGCATGGCCTACAACCTGGGTAGCTGTATGAAAAGAATCCCCTGGCAGATAAAGAACTTTACTGGTAAAACCGAAGCCTTATAGGCATTATTTTTCAGTCATTATCATGCCATTATAGAAATTATGACTGTTTTGCCAATGTGAACTAATAAAAGAAATCTTGCTAGATACACATTCTTAATACAGGCATAGGCTTGTAAGATGGAGGGTGAGTTTCTTAGTCATTTGAAAGTGTTATTTTCCCCCACTAATCCTATTTTTTTAAGACTAAGTACCACCCCTTCAGCAGCCTTATGAGTACCTTAGTTCAAAAGAATATTTGCACTTAGTGAAAATAAAAAGCATTTTGCTCTTCAGCCTGCTTCCAGGACTGGCCAAAACCACTTCATGCAATAATGCCAGAATATCACAGCAAATATCTCTACATATTTTGCACCTAAAACAATTGTATATGAGAGAGTTTCCAGGGCTACATGAAACAACCAATAAAAGCTGGTATGAAGTAAGCAGTCCAGTAGGCTGCTGCTT
The DNA here is from genome assembly GCF_009650955.1 of Corvus moneduloides. NCBI lineage: Eukaryota > Metazoa > Chordata > Aves > Passeriformes > Corvidae > Corvus > Corvus moneduloides. The sequence goes on from NC_045477.1 coordinate 106,950,596, forward strand.
CCTCTGCTCTCATAAGGGGAATAATACATGTCTATATCTAAAGTATAGAAGTTAACCTTTTTTTTTATACTTGAATCATGTGATGGGTTGTAAACCCTGATAACAGGCATAAAAGATGCTAGTCAGTACTTGAAGGATGTTTGGTTATCCCCATTCTGTGACTTGTAAGTGAAAGTTACATGTAAAAAATTGTCTTGCTTAAGGATTGGCTAGACCTCTGCATATTTTGGTATTGATTTTGTGATATCATAACAAGAGAACATTTTATCCACTACAAAGAATACTCAGCTTTCCAAAAGGTGACATCAGTGTTCCAAAGTAACTCATTCTACCAGTGGCTAACAACCACATGTGTTAAAGGAACTTTTTTTTTTAATTCTTTTTTGCATTATAAGATTATTTTTTCCATTTCTAACCCATAGGGAAGCTGGATTTTTTGAGAGTTCTTGAGAAGGAAGGTGGTTTTTTGTTTGAAACAGAAGTGCTTGGTTTGTTTGGTTTTTTGGTTGTTTTGTTTTGTTTTGTTTTTTGTTTGATAACCCCCTGTATAAAAGTCAAAGGTGATTTTCTGGAATAACTGAAATATGTGACTCCTATTGAGCTGACCAGCAGGTAGCACCCCCTTGATCCCTTTCTGCAGGGCTGTTCTCTAGACACTCCTGTGCCAATTTATATTCATCCCACGTGCAGAATCCAGCATTCATTCTTGTTAAATTTCATTCCATTGATGTTTGCCCAAATGTTCCAATCTATCTAGATGCCTCTGCAATATTTTTATTTACTGCAGCACTGACATAATGTGTGTACTGTAACTGAGGTACTGCAGTCGTAATGAACCATTCAGATAGGATAAAGTGCTTGTGACATCATGTCATCTGAGAAATAGTACCAGTGTTTTAAAATCACTTGTCTATAAGCTGATCTTTAATGTTTCTGAAGGTTTATGATACACATCTTGCTTCTTGCAAGTTTGTTCTCCTTAATTAAAACAGAATAACACAGTGCAGATGGCCATGCTATGTATACGTAGTTCTTTCCCTGCCACCTCTCATCACTTCAGCACTGCTAATATAAGAAAAGTGAGTCTTTCAGAATATTTGTCGTTGTTCTTCTGACACTGAATATATTCAGAAAAATGAGCCAACAGGGCCACAGTGCTTTTCATGGAGATAAAGAGAGGAAGACAATGCAAAATAGATAAGGGCAAACATCAAGAGCAAGCTTCTGTGCTAAGACTTTCAAATGAAGTGTTACCTTCCTGAAATTTTTCATGGATTTGCTGCCTCAGTTTATGAGACTTTATTGTGCATGTCAATTTTCTTAAAAAATAATATAATTCTGTTTTAATACTGTGGCTAAGTTACTTTATAGCGTAATGTCTCCAAAATACTTACATGAAATCAGGAAAGACACATTGCTTCAGAAAACTCATTGGAAAGGAGTATTTCAAGGACCATTAAGAATGTTTGATTTAGTAAACAAGGTTCATGTATAAATACTTGATTTACAGAAAGTTGTGATCATCATCATCGTCGTTAAAGATTGTAAACTAGAAATGGATAAATAGAATTTTAGGAGTTTTTTGTAGGCCAGAAGCTGTGTTATTTTGAAAGAAACTTCTAAGTAGGTATCCAAATGTCTAAAGAGAAGGAAAAATAAATGTAAAAAGGGAACTGGATGTAAAGAAATCTATTCTCGGGTCTTTCTTTTTTTGTCTATGAAAGGTTACCTCTTCAATTTTGCCTCTGCTGCTACAAAAAAGATATCTGAATCCGTTGCTGAAACAGCACAGACAATAAAGAAGTCTGTAGAAGAAGGAAAAATTGACAGTATCATCGATAAGGTAATTTATTTCTAGATACTGGATCTGAAAGATCTGTTTGCTTACCATTGTTACATGTGGCAAATCTGACATTTGGTAACATTTCTTTAAGCTGTCTTTAGATATTGCCTTTCAAGAGATATTATGTATCTCCTGTCATGATGATGTGACTGAAATGTTTATTCATGGTAGACTTGTCAAAAAATCGTCACCTTGCTTTTCTCAGTGCTGCACCTGTGTTTGTTCAGTTCCATCAGGACGCTGATACGCTGGAGAAAGACCAGAAGAGATGATGAAAAATGCTGATGTAGGTGGAAGGGCTGGAAGAATTTGAGACAGGCAGTTGGGGAATACCTGTCTCAAGATGTGTGGACTGGTTTCTTTTTGCTCCACAGCTTATTTAGTTGGAAAAAGGGATGAGGTAGCTTGCATCTTAAATGCATCTCTGCAGCAGAAGTCAGAATTAGCTCGGCATTGTGGATGTTGTATCCTAAGACCCTAGGGGTATACAGGTACAGTTTCCCCAGAACCAGTGAGCTAATGGAACACCTTGTTACTGTCCTGTTCTTTTCCCCACCCTGACCCTGCCACGTACTTCTTGCCCTCTCTGTTCCTTTCTGTCAGCTCCAGTTGCTTAACTTGTGCCAGCAAGTGTTCTTCCAGTGCTTTAAGCCACAAACTTGGCAGAAGGCAAAGAAAAAAAGAAAAAGGCAGCAGTAAGTGCCATGTAGTGTTCTGTGTTTGCTATTGAGAGTAGCTTGGAAGGGAAAGGAAAGGGAACTGGCCAAAACCATCCCAGCTGTAGTAGGGTTGTGCATCCAGGAATGTCTCACATAGGCAAACCCCTTTTCCTGCTCCCATCTCTCAGACAGCCCTTCAGGGAAACTACAGCATTGCCTGGTTTTTTTTAATACAGTAGAATTCTGTTTCTTGATATAATTACTGTTCATCTTGTCTTCCAAACAAATCATCGAATGACATCAAATGAAACTCTATTATGATCACATTTTACATTTTGTCTTCAGATTTCATTGACAACTGTCTGTATGATAATAGCAGAGATTTATTTCTTTCTGCAGCATAGCAGAGTCTAATGTAATTTTGATCCACGTCAAAGAGGAAAAATCAAGTAACAAGGTTATTTGTTAATTTAATACACTATCAAGAATGCTCCTAAGAAACTGTAGCTAAGTACCTACAGCGTATTTTATGCCTAAAATACCGTTTTCTTTTTTCTGTGAATGTCTTAGAGTAATATGAATTCCCTGTTTCAATTAATAAGTATTACATATAGGAGAAACAAGATCATAGTTGTATTATAATAAAGCTTTCTTCTTATACCATATAAATTGTTTTATTGCATAAATAGAAAGAATTCACATAACTTAAAACCAGAAGGAACCACAATGATCTGTTGTATAACTGACACTATTGTAGTTCTCTCACTGGTAGTAATCTTAAACTGAAATACTGGGACACTGAAGGGAAAAAAAAGTATAGGAATTTTATCAGGATTTAGCTTGAACACTTCTGTGCATTTTGGCAGCTTGTTGGTCCACAGACCTCACTGCATAAAATTTGTATTTTGTGAGTGGTTTAAGTATTCATTTCTAGCTTCATCTTTTTTGCCTCTGCTTTCAACCACAGAACATTTGCATTCTTACTTCTAGATTGTGGCATGCCAAATTCTGAGACCATTCTCCACTTTTTAAAATTCTAAATTCAATGTAGGATATTTCTAAATACGATTTCTTTAATAAAAATTTGTCAACAACATAAATGGGGAAGTATTTTGTTTCAACTAAGCAGTTTGATTCTGAAATCCAACTTTACAGTTTTGGAAGTCCAGTTTCTTGAAATGGATCTATTTCTTAGGCAACTCTTGAAACTTCTGTAAGGCCAATGGTATCTTTCAGTGTTTAGTGCTTTAAAAATACTTTTAAATAAGTCTGAACAGTCTGTGTTGTCTGTATTTGATATGGTAAAACAGTAAGGGGATATGCATAGTATGCCAATGTTCAAGTTATCAGCTAAGATTTTCCATCTTTTTTCCCTGTCCCCTGAACTTGATAAAACTATAAATATAATTTTGAAGCATACACAATAGTTTTAAATGTAAAATTAAATGCTTCAGTAAAAGGAAATGTATGATTGACATGAAAGACCTTTAACTTACAAGAAGAGCCACTATGGATATAAGAATATGCACTGTATTTGAAAGCACTGACTGAACATAAAATAAGAAGAGTGAATTTTTATTTTTTTTTTAATTGTGATTCCCTAATGTTTATTTTAGACAATTATTGGAGATTTTCAGAAAGAACAGAAGAAATTTGTCCAAGAGCAACAAACCAAAAAATCAGGTAATGTATGCTTTTATTGGGGATGCCTGACATCACATAAGTGAGACCTTCCAGAAAGCTGGATAATTGAGCTATATCTGAAACTAATCTATCGAAACACGATTTAACGAAACCCATTGTGGCAGAATTTAATGCATATGGTGGAATAGAAAGATCATATTTTTAAGTGAGGCTATTATGTTATCTAGTTGGCTTAGATTTGCTTTTTTAAGCAAATTCTGCTTTATGAAATAAACTCAAAGATCACCGTGCTAGCAAAGTTGTTTTCTCACATTGTGTTTCATCGTTGACTTTTATCTTTTTTAATGTGTTACCTGAATGCAGTAATTTCTGACAGTTTGAATATCTAGTGACTGCTAATCTTGAAAATGAGCTGGTTTTAAATGGATTGTGATAAAATTTTTCATGGTGTCTGTACTTAGTATGTTAGTCTGGTTTGTTCTTGCAAGATTGCTTTTGGGATTGTGTTGTCTGTATTTCTGTCTTTTTGTCTGTTAGTAAACTTGGGCTTCTCTTAATATATTTCTGAAAGCTTCATGAAAATAGGTAGCTAGATTGGCCAAAGGAGGAGTAACAGATGAAAGGAGCATTAGCATCAGATACGAATCCATGTGGGTGAAAGATCTTGCTGATACCAGCTGCACGGGCAAATAAGCATTGTTAGTTTAAGGGCACAAGAATTACTTAACTGCTACAGATGCATCATATTGTCTCTGTAGGCTGAATTTGCATTGACAGTGAAGAGATTAATAAATATCTATTCATCTATGTTAATTTGTTTTCCTCTCTGTACAGCCTAAAGAACTATTTTGAAAGTATCTGCATAAAGATACAAACCAGCTGAACTCAAGTAGGCTTCCTCAGTGTATAATGGGTTGTAATTCGTAACAGATTCATAACATTCTTCTCCATTGTTAAAGAATTGGTGTCTTCTGGGTGTAAGTTACTTTGCAAGCTTAATTTAGATAAAGTTTACACATTTAAAGTGAATCTGGGTATACTATTTGCAGGCAAGTTAACCAGTTGTACAGCACTACCTCAGTAGCTAAACTAAGAGGCACCAAGTTCTGACTGGTGCAAAGAAATCCCCACAGTTTTATTTTTACAATAACAGAGATCAGCAACTATTTAGTTACTACTTCTTTATCTCTGATAAGCAAAGATCCATTCCTAGGGTTTCTCTCTTATGCCATGGACTTAGTTTAGGAAAAGGCACAGTAACGTGTCCTACTGGTGTAACTCTGCTTACTTTTGGGACGCTATATGTTACCTTATGTAAGGTCTGTTATTTGGAGTGGGGTTTTTTCTAGTGATACATATGCAATTATCTTCCTCCTTTCAACACTAGAAGCAGCAGTGCCTCCCTGGGTAGACAGCAATGAAGAAGAGACAATTCAACAACAAATACTGGCCTTATCAGCAGTAAGTATTTAATTTCCTCTAAGCTTTGAAATTTTCTCTTGGAGAAATTAAAACTACTGGGGTTTTTTAAGTAAGTCTATTAAATTGCATGTTTTCAAGATACTTTTAATATGTCTGTCACTGCACTGATCATGTGCAAGAGTAAATAGTTCTATCAGTTTCAGCTTGAACCAAAGCAGATCCTCAATATAGTTTTTGTTTTTATAAAGGCTTTACAGATTTCTTTGCTGCTCTTGTGTGTGAAATAAGTGTCCTTTTTCTGATATCATTTAATGACATTTAATATGTTCTTCAAAGGATAAACGGAATTTTCTGCGGGATCCTCCAGCAGGTGTGCAGTTTCATTTTGACTTTGATCAAATGTACCCTGTTGCATTGGTGATGTTGCAAGAAGATGAGCTTCTTAATAGGATGAGGTTTGACCTTGTTCCCAAACAGTAAGTAATTTCTGCTGGTAACTGTATCATCATGCTTTCAATGTGTCTGTAAATACTCATAAATTACTCCCTGTTCTTTTCACTTCCTTCAATTTTTTATGTTCTTACGATGTGTACATATACTTTTATCTGCTAGTGCCTAACACATGGGATATTGCATGTGCATTGCAGTTTAGCAGTTGGAGGTAAGAAAAGAAGTATATCTGTGAGACAGAACTAATAAGGACCTGTTGACTTCAATGTGGGAGAGGCCTTCAGTATTTCATTGCCCAGTGTGCTAAATTAACTGATTTTTTTTTTTCCCCCTAAAGACCCATAAAGCAACAATAAAAATGTTCAGATCTCTTGGTGTAACTGACATCCCAAAAAAGTGATTACAGATAGTCAGAGACCCACCCCCCTCCCTCTCCAAGAAATGGTAATAGAATGTGTCACCAAAAAAGCAGCAATGCAAGCAAGAGAAACTGGATTTGGATAGGAAATGGGAAAAGCTCTGTGTTGCAGAGCTTTATTCCAGAGCGGTTTTTCCTTGTCCAGTCCCAGACTCTCCTCCCAAAGGTTGTTTCACAAGTCAGCTTCCTATTTAAGTGGGATTCCCAACATTAGTCTCTTTCTTTAAGGAAAGAAAATCTTCCCTTGTTACATGTTCTGTCTTAAATCTCCTCCTTTTGTAAACCTTCCCAGCTCTTCGTTCTATTTACCTTCTTCTCTATTGTCAGTTCTGAAGATCTTTCCCTATTATTTGATGCTCTGTCTTCAGCCTCTGGTCATGCTATCCTTGCCTTTTCTACCACATTGCTTAATTTTTTTTTTTGTCTGTTCTTAGTCTCAGTGGTCACTGTTTGCCTGAATAGCTGCAAAGGTGACTTCACTCGTTTTTAACCTGCGCAAGTTCCTCCCCACAGATGTTGTCATTTCTGCCTTCTGTTGCCTCTGGGTTAAAGTTGGGTCTTTTTTTCTTGCTGGAGGGATTTCGAGGGAAATGTTACCTGAGGCAGGGGATAGTGTTCCACCTATCAGAGCTGGTCATTTCCACAATGGCAGTTCCTAGTTACTAAAGGTTCTGTGGACGTGCTGAAAGACATGCAGGTAGTGAAATAGTACTGCTGCAATCTAGGAATGGCTTCTGCCACCACAGATGTTCCAGTTCCACCTGATGTCTAGGGAAGATGTAGACAATTATAGTTTGACAATAATAGAGTGTTTGGCTTAGAGGGGAAGAGAATGGGGTTGTTTGGCTTGTTGGGTTTGTTTACATAATTTGTCAGGAGAGATGGAACAGTATAATATTTTTCCATACCATGTATTGCTGCATGCTGTTAAGCTTTTCCTAAAGTTATAACATTACTATTATATGTTCAAGTCAACTGCAAATGCCTTGTGAAAGATCAAGAACTTCTAAAATGATGGACTTTTTAAGGTGTGTTAATGTCACAGATTTCTTTTTTAAGTTTTTACTTAAATAACAGCTGTGTCTACTCCTCCTCTCTGCATATTTAATTTTATTTCACTGCTAGATGGTAAAAGGAACGATATTCCAAATGTAATAATCAAAATCTGTTTGTTCTCTCTAGTGTAAAGGAGGAGGTGTTCTGGAGAAATTATTTCTACAGGGTGTCCCTAATTAAACAGTCTGCACAGCTCACCGCGCTTGCAGCTCAACAGCAAGCAGTAGGAAAGGAAGAGAGCAAAGGCAAAGAGGATAGTGAACTGAAAGGTATGGGAAACATTTGTTTTAGCACAGTTCATTAACTTAGTGTCACGCTGTTGCCTAAAATCGGGAAAAAAAATTTCAAACAATATTAAAATTGGCAACATAAAGATAAAAGATAAAGAAAGCTTTTAATGAAAGCTTTCAGTTGCTCATATAATACATATCTGCATGTGCAGCATCAAATTTTCACAATTTTTATAAGTTTAATTAATTAGCATATCTAGCAAGTACATTCAGTAGGAGAACAGTTGCCCTGGTAACCCACCTTTGGATCTGCTGCACTGGAGCCCCTCCAAGGGTTCTTAGCCCTATATCTTGTTGTATCTACAAAGTATCTTATTACTTCAGCCCAGGTGCTGGTGCAAAACAGGATCTCCTTGTTAGAAACCCTTTGTCTTGAAAATAAGACCAAACAGAATTTCAATACTGTGGCATGATGTATGAGAAAGGGTAACTACTGTCCTAAAGTGTGAGGAAGTGCTAGAAACTGTACAACTATATATTAAGAAATCTACAAAGCTACAAATATTTTTAAAAAGCTAAAAATTTTTAGACATCAACAAATGCTCATTGTATACATCAGGTGCCATCACATTTTTATCCTGGATTGCCTATTAAATCAGGGCTTCTCTCACCATACTTGGTGTCTTTGTGTAGACTGGGGAAGAGGAGGCTCCTGGTGCTTTTAAGCTGTTCTCCAGTTTCAGCCAATTTTGTCAGAAGAGTGGAAATCTCAAGAGGAGAAATGTTGTACTTAGCTTGTGACAGCTCATGACCGTTATTGGTCCCAGGTGTGATTTTTGACTTGTCAAAAAGAAGTAGGAGATACCTTTGGTTCAGTTGATCAGACAGCAAGTACTAGCCAACCCAGCCAGCTGGCATGTGGCTTGCTCTTGGCTTTTGCTCATCCCTCGTGCCAAACAGAAGTTAGCGAGTGATACAGGAGTAGAATGACTGTGATGCTGGAGGCAGAGACACATGCAGGATGTGGAAACAGAAAAAATGGGGACCAGGAGGCTACCTGGGATACAGCCTTGAAATGAAAAAGCTTTTTCAACAAAGGTATCTTCAGTTACATTGATCAGTTTCTACAGGTGATTCTTACTGACCCTCTTATGAACCACTGGACCTCTTTGCATGTTAACAAATTCTGCAAGCAGGAATATTTGCAGCTTAAAGAGTACAAAGCAGTTACTGACAGAAATGCAAAAGATAACCAGTAGCTCATTAAATCTAGGCTTAACCTAGGTACACTCACCACCCTTGGTAAGACACCTGAAGGATCTTGGCAGGCTGGGTAGGCATTGGGCAGGAGGAGAAAGCCTTTGCTTCACCTTGGAACTGTTCTCATATCCCCAGTATCAATGAATTGTCATCCATGAAATCCGCTAATACTTATGTCCTGTTGACACTGCTGGCCTGACTGACAGCCAGCTGATCACTGCCAAGTTAACTTCTTTTTCCTTCTTTTTGAATATAATATCTTTCTATATAGGTATTTTTCCTCTTGAGTTGCCTTTCTTATTCTTTTTACAGACTTTTTCACAGGTCTTTTGCACAACTTGTTTTGCACACTCTGAGCTAAGGTTACTCAGGTGGGCCTTGGCTCCTTGGACAGGCAGCTGAACTGTGGGGTGAAGGGGAGGCTACAGATGGCATTACAAAGCTGGGCTTCCATGTTGCATATGTGCCTTTGTTGTCAGTTTGTCTCGTGTTTCTCAAGGATTTTGTTTGGAATGTGCCTGTGTCAGCTTAGGCAAGGTCCCCATGTAGAGTGAAAAAAGTAGTTTTCTAAAAAGTAGTTTCTTGAGTTAATATCCATGCAATGCTGACAGGACAGACTACTCCAGAATCTACTGCAGACCAAGAGGCACCCATTCCCACTACTTTTATTCAGGACAGTTGTTTATTGTCCCAAAACTATGGCTGTTTTAACTGAAGTGTCTCAACTTTACAGGAGATATGGCATCTGACCCTATTGAACAATAAAAATGTTATGTTTGAGTCATTCAAACCCTTGGAAAGTACCATTCAAAGTGAAAGTTGCTGGATTCTAGTAAAATTCCCTTTGAGACTAAAGCAAAACATATCTTCATTTAAAAAAAACAAAAAAACCCCACCAACACTGCCTTTTGGCCTGTTGCAGCTTTTCTACAGTTCAAACCACCAGTGTGGGATATGCAGATAGATTTTCTGTCCTAGTGACTGTATGTGCTGTAATGGCAAAGATACATGTACCAGACTGTAGTAAATGCATGTTTTGTTTGACTCAGAAATTGCATCAATTTGGGAAGCTCTGAATATTACGTGTTATTTTTGGTTTAAGTAACCTTTTTGAGGGTTGGATTCCCTAATTGGAGGCTAAAACTGGAAGTAATTGCCTGTTGGTAGTTCTTCATAATGTTCAGGGTTTCTTCTCAAAGCTGAGTGTCTATAAAACAGAATTAGCCTTCCGTTTCTCTGTCTCTGCCTTAGCTGCTCTTTTCAGAAAGTTAAATTAACGTGGTTGATGTGAAAGGAAGAGAGAAGAGACAAATGGAAGATATTCCACGTTCTAGTGTAAAGGCTATGTAAGATCTATAACAAAATGCCAAGTTCTAGCCCTTCTCTAGATATTAGGTAGCTCTGTAGATGTAAACTGAGTTACCTTGGGATGAGAGCACACCAGCAGTGGAGAAAATGATGCCAGGCCAGTATGTCCAGAATAATGCTAATGGTGCATCAGTCACACCTGACTGGGGCATGGGCCAGTGCAGAGCAGCCGTGTCCCATCTGCATGAGAGCAGCAGGTGGGGCCTGAGGCACCCCTCTTGAACAGCAAAGAGTTACTGCCATGTCCCGCAGCTTCTCCAAGCAGGGAGTGCTAGAGCCTCTTTGGGTATGGTGAGAGATCCTCTGGAGATGGGGAAGTGGAAGGAAGAGAGAAGATGGGACAGAGGAGTGGGCATTGAGTAGAAGAGCTATACAAGCAGTGACAGCTACCAATTAGGGAATGATTTTAATTAAAACTGGTCTTAATTTTAAAAATTAAACACAAAAAAATTCCCCATTCAGAAATTGCTGAGTTATCAGGAAGAGTCCACCTGGGTACCCTGGAGGAAGCAGAGCTGCAAGCTGAGAGCTGCTTTGCATGTTTGAGCAAAGAGAACTGCTAAGCAAGCACTCCACCAGTACCACAGCCTCCCCTGTATGTTAATTGTTCTTGCAGCCACCTGGGTCTTCATTGTAAGTCCTCTCTCGTGAGAGTTAACACGAGGAAGAAAGCTGGGGTGTTCCTTTACCTGCCAGGGAAAAGATCTAACCTTGCTTGTAAACAATCGTTGTCTTCCTAGCACCATGCTCTAAATACGGAATGCACAGTGAGTTTTCTTAGGAAATTGGGACCAGCTTCTAGGGTTTGTTTGTTAGTGACTTCCTTTGGCTGTGTGAAACAGGCCTTTGCAGAACACTGTTCTCCTGTGCACTTAGCGTTGTGCATAGTACATGTGCAGTCTGGTGTGCCCGAGAGCTAACCAGTGCCCATGTCAGTAGTAGTACCCAGCCAGGGGAGTGGGAGAACTGTGATAGACAGTGACTGGATTTCATGACCAAGTCTATGCATTTGTAGCTTTAAAGATCTTGGGATGTCATTTTGAGGTTCAGAGAGGTCCTGTTCTTTAAGTGGAGTCATAATGAGGAAATGGCTTGCTAAATTTGTCTTAATAAAGAATAGAAAATTGCTTCTCTTTGTTTTTGAAAATGGTTCACCTGTGGCTAAATTCAGCCTTTAACCACAAGGATTCCTTAAAATACAGTATTTCCTTGTATATTTAATAGCTATGCAAATTAAATGAGATTTTTATATATTTAAATGTAATCTACCTTTTTTTTCCCTCCCTTGACAGAAACAGTACGGCCAAAAACACCACCTATTACAATCAAGCCTCAAATAAAATCACAAGAGGTAAAAATGCTGTTATATTTTATCTGGTGTTTAGTATGTGAAGCTGTTCCTTAATAAGTAATTATGCATCTTCTTGAGTAAGTTCTGCTATGAAACCATAATAATATAGTATCTGACAGTCCTAACCTGCTGCTGTTTTGCTGTATTACTAATTTTTAGCATATAGGCTTGAAACTCATTTTCAGTAGCAGAAACAGTAGTTTATCTGAAGAATGCTTTCCTTAGTATCCTGCACATTATGATAAGATGTGATTTTACTCTCAAGAGTGAAATTCTCAAAATGTTTGGAATAGAAGGTTAGCATTGCACTGAGACACTAGCAGTACCTTCATAAAAATATATTTGTGTGCCATGTTCTGTCCAACTCTTCAAGCAGTGGTCAGGCTGAAGTATTGGAAATCTAAATTATGCATTGCAATAGCAACACTGTTTTATTTCACTTTTGCTTGGTACTGCAAAAACCTTTACTTTAGACACATAATGACCCTTGTTCATTTCTGGATTGTAAAGTTGGTGCCAAAGAACACTCTTGGCAGAAGCAGAGCTGTGCATTCACTTGCCAGCAGGCAAAGATTTCCAAAGAACAGTCCTCTCTTAATCTCACTTTGGTCTAGAAAACTGTTACTGAATTGTGGTCAAATTTTTAATATTTAGGTCCTGTTCTAAACTACTCAGGAGTTTATTATTGTTTCTGAAGATTACAAAATCAGAATTAAAGTTGTTAAGAGAACACAAAAAGACAACCTAGAATGTAAAGCAGAACATTTTCAGTACAGCTGTCTTACCATTTTTGTTTGTACAAAAATACTCTTAAGGACAAATAGCCAATAAAGAAAAATAGTTGTGAGAGTAATGCCATAAGTTTGGGTTTTGCCAGCTCTATTTAAAAGCAGTCACGAGTAGAAGTATGTATTGGTGCCTTTTTTCACCCTGTCTGGGTAAGTTTATACTAAAATGTCTTGTTGCAGGATGAGGAAGAGATTTCCACAAGTCCAGGTGTATCAGAATTTGTGAGTGATGCTTTTGATGCCTGTAATCTGAATCAGGAAGATCTCAGAAAAGAAATGGAACAACTAGTGCTAGACAAAAAGAAAGAAGAGACTTCAGTAGTAGAAGGTAAAGCTACTATTACCTCTGTTTCTTACATAAAGCAATTCTAAGACAGGTTGATTTAAAAGAAAAAAAAAAGTTGCAATTCAATTTAGGAAAGTAGATCTGTGACAGTTTTTTCCAAAGTGTATGAAATGACCATCAGTGAGATATTGCAGAAATTAATGATAATCTTCCCCATGGTCAAACCACATCTTACACAGAATGTTAACTGTGAGTGGTTTAAATCCAAAGTACCTAAGAATTTTAGATTGCTCTTCTATGAAAGGGAGTGTGGGGTGTTTTTTCTGTTTATCTCCTCCTTTCCTTGCCTTCTCTTCCATAGGTTCTTCTGCATATTAATTTTTTTTTCTTTAATTGACATCCTTGTAGGTAAAGTACAGTATTTGGAAGTCAGACTCTGTTTTTTTTGTTTTGGCACCAGCTAAAAAGGCAACATTTGCACCAGACTATGAGCCTGAAGAGGCCTCTGCCTATAAAGGTTTACAGTTAAAATGTAACAAATAGTTCTGAGAATCATGAGAAGAGATTAAATGGAGCTTAATATTTAAAATAGTTCAGATTTTATAAAATAAGTATAAAGAGCATAAAAAGAGTCTGTGATGATGTGGCTCTGGCCATACACAATTTACTATGTCAACACTTGTATATGTAGATGCTTATCACAACATTTGCAGAACTTTCTTAAAATGTGCTTTGGATTTTGCTGAATCATTGTTTTCTGATTTTTTTTTTCCTTCTGTTCAATACATAGCCAAGCTTGAGGAATTGTAATGAGTAATATCACTTTCTTGCATCTAGTTCTTTGATGGAAGTGTTTCAGTAGGTCATGAATGTGTTACTTGTTCAGAGAAATCTCAGCTGGCCGTACTGACTTGGACTCTGGAATTGCGTACCTTCTTATCTAGGCTGAAGTACCAACCAACATGGAACACATCAAACACCCATCTCCTCCCCCACACTCTTGCCTATGATAGGTAGAGCTAATTAAAACAGAGATTAACAACACAGGAATGCCTTCTGACTAATTTTTTTCCGTGAAGTATGAAATATGGTTACCTTTAACCCTGATTAAATGACCTTGCCTAGCTACAAAAGTCAGTGAGGAGAGTACCTTCTTCTTTGTTTTAAACTAGCCACAGTATTTGATCTTGATTTTCACACTTCAACACTTCTACAAACTTCTTTTTTTTATGGAGATTTAGAACTGGAAAAGGAGATTCAGTTGATAGTAGAGTAGAAAATTATCTTGCAAAGAGACATGCATAATGACTTAGCTGTGTATTTGCTCTTTATATCTTTATTATAGTATGCATATAGAAATATAGCCTTGTATATTAATTAATTCCTACTTGTGATCAATAAGAAGGTGAAATTTCTGATCTTGAAGTTTCTTTCATTTTTAAGGAGACTAGCCCATGAAGTTTAGGGGATATAAGAGCGATTCAGTGCAAATTTATCTAGTTTTATATAAATAAGCAACATTCAGTATTATCAGTTAAATTCTTACATATCATTTATCTCTTGTAGAAGAAACTGCTGATTGGGAAAAGGAATTACAACAAGAGCTTCAAGAGTATGAGGTGGTGACAGAATCAGAAAAGCGTGATGAAAACTGGGATAAAGAAATAGAAGAAATGCTGCAAGAAGAAAACTAAACATTTTCACAAAATCACTATAACCCAGAGCTTTTTCGGAGGACTGACATGGATTTCTGCTTTCATATTTTGCTTACAAAAATATCTTCAGAAGACATAAAAGAATCTAAAGTCGTTATAATTCCATATGGGAATACAACCAGTATTTCTGTTCTTTATATGAGCAGTTTCTGAACTTCTATATTCTTCAAAAGAAAAAAAGAGAGGCAGACACTGCAGGTTATATCTCATAATTAAAAGTGATAACATTAGTAGATGAAGCAATGGTTCAGTTTGAGGCATTTTTAGGTGATCAAGAAGCTCTTCAAAGAGATTTCTAAATCTAAGAATCGCAATTTTTTTTGTCTACAGCCTTCTGTTTGGGATGTAAAAATGGATGTTGTAAGTAACTTAGTCCTTGAAAACAATTCTCTCTTGACATTTGCACTCTGATCCCTGTATAATCTGTAAATGTGTACTATTTTTAAGGTACTCGTAGCTGGTAGATTTCACATGTATTTAACTTCCTTAATGTATGTAGCCAAAGAATTTATAGAAAACCTTATCAAGTAACTTTCAAGGATTTAGTAAAACATACTAATGCAGACTCCAAAAGAAGCTGATTATTTATCAGTCAGGCAGCAAACATTTAAGCATTTAAATTGGGATAGAGTTAATAACTGCTTGAATTAAATTTGGTTTTGTTAATCATACTGAGATACTGCCTCTCCCACAGAGAGGAATGGTTTAATGCATTCTTTCTGCAGAAGGCTATTATGTTTCCATTTAATTTTACTGTCTGAGCTGAGAGCAAATTAAATGCTTCTCCGTATTTTAAGTGCTGAAACATTTATGTAAAAACTTTTGCTGATTTGGACATCTTTATTAAATACTGTAAATATGTATAAAATTGGCTCATTTATTTGGAGGGAGGACAGTGAGGAGCAAATATACTTCAGACATAGATTTTAAAAATACAGTTTTTCACAGTGCTTAAAACATAGAATTTAAGTTTAAAAATAGGGGGGTTTTCTCTAAAAGGTTTTTGATTCTTCATAGGCATCTGGATGTTTCCTGTGGTTATACCAGTAAGTCAGTATCTTTAAATAGATAAACGAAAATTTTATGTTCTGTTTGTCACCTCTTTCATAAACTTCTATGACAAAGCATTCATGAAATTCCAGATACAAAGGAAAATAGGTAAAATTAAGTAGGTCAGAGCCATTAAGCACAATTGAATTATAGGCATGCTACGTACAGTAAGCTCTGTCTTAATGACATAATTCCGCAGAAAACTTTTGTAAAGAGACTGAAGAGATTATAGCTGTAATTACTCAGTCAATAGTCATCTGTGGGAAATGAAAAGAGCTAAGTAGTTTCAACTGCTGTTACTGTAAGAAAGGACTATTTAAAATTGTCTCCATTAGCAACTTGGACAGAAAGTTCTCCTCTATTTCTCACTGCGAAAAAGGAATTGTTTTAAACCTGCATACATTTGGCTTCTCAAATTAGTTTATTGCCATACACTTTCTCAACTGCAAACCATTTTAAGCACAATTTGTGCTTTTATAGTGTTTTTCACTTAGTTAACAGATGCAAGGTAAGTCATGGTAAATAAGAGGTACTTAAGGAGCTTTTTATATCTGGGATTAATTAAAGACCACAAAAGTTAAATCTGTTATGCTCATAAAAATAAGACTATTCACAGCTCAGTGGTTACTCTTGTCAAATACAACTGCTGTAGATTTAAGCTGGAGGTGTTAGGATCTGTCTACTGTACAGTTTGACATGACACCTTCTAAAAAGATGGGCAGTTCTATTCTGATTGTGGCAAATCTTCCCTGGATGACTGAGAGCTCCAAAATAACTGCTCCAAAAGTCCACTTTCTTAAAAAACAAGCCTGATCATTCCTAGCATTTTCAGTTGTATGATGACCTTATTTGCATGGAGCCTCAAGCTTCATCTTTCTTTTCATGTATGCATAACCTATATAGTGGTCATAGATATTAAACTCCATTTCTCATAAAAGATGGTTCCTTCATATAAAATTGTCATTTTTCAAGTCTTGTGAAAAGCAAGTACATCTATAAAATAAAAGAAACCAACCCACTGTTTACATTTGCATTTAAAAAGACAATAATGTAACAAGGCTGAATCTGACTTTAGCTCTGATATTTAAAGTCTCTTATCAAAAGTCATATTAATATTTTCAGATCTGGGGATCTGGTTTTAAGCTGGAAAACTGAAGTAAATTCTCCATAATCCTGCAGTTTTCAGGCCTGGCCTATGCCTTTCATTTAGGTAGGTGCTACAAGTGCCTAGCAGTTCTTACTGTACATGGGAAGAGGGAAAGTTTCTGCATTCCACTTGCTACATGAGATGAACACAGGTAGACCTTTTCACGTTCATGGTGAATTTTGCATGCCTTTGTACCCAAATGTGTCATAATAGTATATTACATGAGCAGGTGTGCTGGTCTTTTTTTAACAACATTGTTCCAAGCGCTGGAATGGTGCAGATGCTAAAATCCAGAAGAACAACACTGTGAAATCAGTGACCAATGAAACCAAAAATGAATGTAAATACCATCATCCTGTGGATACAGTGTGACAGAAAGTACAGTTGTTCAAAACATTGAGAAGAAGCAAACAACCAATCAAAAGATTGTTAACAAATTTTCTTAGAAGATAAACTTGCAGATTTTTTTAATTAACCTTTGAGAAGCAGGGCAAAGATCACCCAGGAATCATGTAGGTTAGCTTAGAATAGCTCTGAGATACCAACATCTCCAGTTATTCTATGTGCTGAAGAATCACCTTCAGCTATTCATTTATAATTCCAGCTGGTATTAGTTAATACCTGTATGGAACATTTTGTTTAATAATCTGTCTGGAGGAGGAGGAAAGATTGTAAAATTCTGGAATAAGAAAAGTGTAGTGAAAAGTTCCGCTTATTCAATCAATTGCAGGTGATCTCTTATCAAAGTTAATCAAAGCTTTCAGTTTCCTGAATTGTATCAGTAAACTTTGAATTTTTTTAGTTTGTTGCCTCAGTATTTTATTTTTCCTTGCTGTTTGGTGATCTTGGTGTTCAGTGGGGTGATGTATGTAGTACTGAAGTGCAGGATGTCAATTTTAACCTCATGCATTTAAAGAATAACCCTATGTGCAGGAGCCTGTTGCAGGACTGTGAGATGCATCCTTAAACTGTTGGCCACTCACATATTATTGACTTTTACTTTGCAATATCTATTGCATAGAAAGGAGCAACGTGTGTCTGGTTACTTCTCTGTGCACTGCCAAGCATTAGCAGCCGCATCGGGCCCTCAGTCCCAGGGCTGTGTCAAGAGTGTGGGTGTACCATTGATGCCTTTTCTCTGGTCCTAAAAATATGAGCCAGACACAGTTAGGGTGATAAAAAGGGGTACCTTTGTATAAGGATCCTCAGGTGCACAGCTTGTTAGGTGGAAAATGATGAAGATACATACCCCGTGTGGCGCATGTACAATTTTTATAGATCCCGCGCATTAGCATATTTGACAAGAGTCCCCCAGTTAGCAACATGCCCTGTGAAGTAATCCCTCCCAGTTCTAGTATCATCTAAATTCTCCCCCCATTCAGGGGAGACCAGGCCCTGTTAACAAAAATATGTCTCAAAAAGCTGGTTTCAACCGTGGTTTCAAAGGAGAACCAAGATAGCACAGGGGTCCTGGAATTTTTGTCTTTCTGCCTAGGAAAATGCTACAGCAAACTACAAAGCTGCAAATATATGTGTAAACAATACAGAGAATATATAAAAGAAATATAGGTAAAAACCAAAACAGCATCATTTTCCTCTTTTTAAGAGACTAACAAGACTCTACCTTGTCTAGTCTCTATTTCCACATTTAACCCCAACACCAGTTTACACAACCAGCTATCCCACCAGCTATCACAAAGATGCCAACTATACAGCTATTACGAACGCTTCTTTTATCCAGGCCCAGTTTGGTAACCATGAGGTGAGGGTATGGAAGATACGGTCGAAATTCAAGGTGTTATTTCTGGAAGCTACTTCATGTAAAATTTGAGTTCCCTTCCAAATTTCAGCCAAATCCTTCCTAATTCTTCCACTCTGGGCCACATAAGAACAACAGGTGGTATTAATAATAGCACATACATGTCCATGTGCAGCAAATAGGAAACTGAGAGCTATTCTGTTCTGCATAACCACGGGAGACAGACCATGAACTTCTTCCTGTAAGGCCAAAATTGCAGCTGTAGTATGCTGTTCAATATGTTCAATAATGGCTGAGATGTTTACAACTGCCCTCTCCAGTTCAACTACTCCGAAAGAGGGAAGCAGAGCTCTGACTATACTATGGAAGAGTGTGGGACATGCAATAAGGGGATTAATAGATCTTTTCCTCCTTCTGCTTGGATTTTCAATATGATCAAATATTGTTATATTTGGAATTACAGCCCCAAGGGCACAAGCCTGATCTTCATCTATGGGCAGGATTTTCCAGGCCTCATTGTCACATACCCAATACCAGCCTGTCCCAAGTGGTAGACCTGGTCTCCATGATGTCAGTTCCCTCTTTCTTACAGTTCTTGGGTTTGTTCTTTTCCTGAATCTGGTCTTGCAGCAATATGAAGGAAGAATGACCTTTCCTGTGGCATTTACGAGTGTGCAGGGAACAGTATTGTTCCCACAATCTATTAAGCTGCTCAGGGGTATAGGAAGCAGAAGGATCTCATTGATTCATTCCCACCGTTTGGTACAGTTCACTTCCATTAAAATGCCAATCAGTGGCCAGTTACTACTCCCATTGAGAGGTGGCACTTGGGTACAAATCCAGCAATTGTTGTTATTAAGAGCTTTGGATACATTTTGGACTAAAGTCCCACGCAGATCATGGGCCAACCCTGAGTCATGGTTACCAACTGGGCGGATGACAGACATGTAAAGAACAGTTTAAACCATATCATCCTGATTTGTATCAGTCTCTGTTTTTCTGATGGTTTCGGGAGCAGAAGCCTTCTTCACTCTGGAGTAGTGGATCCACAGTCCTTTGCCAGCAACCTTGACCGCAGTAAGAGTGGTTAGCAAAACTTGGAATGGTCCTTTCCACTTGACTTATGAGGGTCACTGTCCCACCATTTAATATAGACCCAGTCTCCAGGCTGGAATGGATGAGCAGGTGTGTCCAGTCCTACCAATCTAGATAACACGATAAGTCTCTGGAGCTTCTGCAAAGTTTAACTTAAAGCTGCTAAGTACTTCCGTAAATCATTTCTACCCTTCATGTGAATTTCCCCGTGGGTATGTGGAACCTGATACGGCCTGCCATATAATTCATTGGGACTTATGTTGTCTCTCTGCCTTGGTTGTATGTGGAATCTCAGTAAGGCTGTAGACAAGGCCTGATCCCATGTTTCTTGACAGATCTTACTGATCTGGGTTTTAAGTATTCCATTCATACGTTTGCCACTTACTTGGGGCCTGTATGGTGTGTGTAGGTCCCAAGTAATTCCCAGAATCCTGGTAACTTCCCTGACCACTGTTGCAACAAAGTGTGGTCCCCTATCTGATGACATCCCCAAAGGAACCCCAAACCTTGGAATTACATGTTTGAGCAAAACTTACCACCTCCCTTGCTGTGTTGGTGCAACAGGGGTAAGCCTCAGGCCATCCACTGAAGGTGTCAACCAATACCAATACATACCTGTATCCCTCCTTACATGGCATCTCAGCAAAATCTATTTGCCAATAATCTCCCAGGAGATCTCCTGTTTTCATTATTCCTAACACAACTCTTTTGTTCATGTCAGGGTTGTTCCTACAATAGATTTCACGCTTGCTTGTTATAGAGTGTACAGTATCAGCCATTCCTCTCCCTATTACTACCTTCCTCAGATTTTAAAAGATTTTCTGCTTCCCAGTGGGTACTTCCATGCTCTTGCTGCACTACTTCTTTAAGGAGCAGGGGTGGAACTACAACCTGTCCCCCTGGGGTGACAGCCCACCCACTTTCTTTAACCTCAGCCTTAAGAAACTTAATTAACTTGTGGTCGTCCTGAACGTATTTGGGGGTAAACTCTGACAAATCTATTTCTTTCTGTGATATCACTGCAAGAATGCCTTTTTCTGCAGCCCTTTTTGCTGTTTCATCAACAAAGCGATTTCCCAGTTCAGGAGGTGTTTTCCCCTTTTCTGCAATGCATAATGGCTACCTCTGAAGGCTTCCAAATACTCTGCAGGAGCACAAGGATCTGTTCAGCATGCTTAATTTCATCACCTTGAGCAGTTAGTAGCCCCCTCTCCTTCCAGATGGCTCCATGAGCATGGGCAACACTAAAGGCATATTTAGAGTCAGTCCATATATTCACCTTCTTTCCCTCGGTCAGTTCTAGAGCTCTTGCTAGTGCAAGGAGTTCAGCTTTCTGTGATGATACATCTGATGGCAAGGCCTCTGCCTCAATCACCTTATCCGTGGTTGTCACTGCATAGCCTGTCACTCGCTTACCATTCCTCATGAAGCTGCTTCCATTGGTATGCAGTTCCAGTCTGGATTCTCCAGAGGCACATCCTTCAGGTCTGGTCTGCTGGAATAGGCCTCTTCTATTGTCTGTAAACAAACATGCTCAGGCATGTTGTCAATTAATGTAGATGACAAAAACATTGCAGGGTTTACAACAGATGTTGTTTTTAGGGTAACATCATCTTGTTCCAACAACACAGATTGATATTTAAGCTTTCTGCTCAGAGATAGCCAGTGTCCCCCCCTTTTGTTCCAGCACAGTTATCACTGCATGGGGTACATACACGACAATGTGCTGCCCAAGGGTGAATTCACGGGCCTCTTGTATCAGGATGACAGTAGCCACCACAGCTTTCAAACATCCAGGCCACCCTTGGCTAACATTGTCTAGCTGTTTTGAGAAACAGGCCACAGCCCTTCACTGGTCTCCAAGGTGCTGCGCCAGTACCCCCAGAGCAACATTCAGTCGCTCATGTGTAAAGAGTTCAAAAGGCTAAGGTAAGTCCAGCTGCCCCACAGCTGGGGCTGACATCAAGGAGCATTTCAGCTGTTTAAATGTAGCCCATGTGCTCTCTGTCCACATGATGGTTCCTTTTTTGGCTGCTTTAAGGGCTCCATACAGAGGTTTTACCAGTAGCCCATAATTTGAGATCTATAAGCAACACCAATCTACCATTCCCAGGAAGGCTTGCATCTCTCTCATGGTGTGGGGCTCTGGAAGATGGCAGATGGCTTCCTTCCATTCCCTCCTGAGTTGTCAATGTCCACAGAAGATTTCTAGCCCCAAGCAGTTTTTCTGGCAACCTGTGCTTTCTCTCTCAAGGCTTTACACCCACTTAGTCCCAAAAAGTTCAACAGACTTACAGTGAGCTGGATGCAGTCATCTCGCATTTTAGCTGTTATTAGGATATCATCAACATACTGAAGAATAACCACTCCTGGTTCTTGTCTTCTCCACTCCTCCACTTCCTTTGCCAGCTGGTTTTCAAATATTGTTGGGCTGTTTTTGAATCCCTGGGGTAGAACTGTCCAGGTGAGCTGGGTTTTCCTCCCTGTCTCAGGACTATCCCACTCAAAAGCAAACAGTTCTTGGCTGTTCTTATGCACAGGAATACAGAAGAAGGCATCCTTAAGATCTAAAATGGTGAACCACCCTAATTCATCTGTCAGTGTGGTGAAAAGAGCGTAGGGGTTTGCTACAATTTGGTGTATATCCTCTGTTATTTTGTTAATTTCCCTTAAATCCTGCACTAATCGATAACTCTTACCATGAGCCTTCTTTACTGGCAGGATGGTGTGTTATATTTGGATTCACATTCCACTAATAACCCAAATTTAAGGAACTTCTCAATAATAGTTGCTAATCCTCTACAGCCTCCTAACTTCAAAGGGTGTTGTTTCTGCCTTACCAGTGTAGCCCCTACTTTGAGTGTGATACTCACAGGCTCAGTTCTTTAGGATCTCCCAGGGAAATCATTGGCCCACACTATTGGAATGACAGCATCTTCAACTTCTTTGGGAATTTCTCCATAATTCTTCTGTATGAAAATAGCAGCTGCTTCGACAAATTTAGTTTCAGGAATTATAACTTTCACTCCCCCTTCTTTGGAAAATTTGATTTCTGCTTCTAATTTCTCTAATAAATCCCTACGCAATAATGGCTTTGAGGAATCTGGCATATAAAGGAGTTGATGAGTCACCCAGTGTTTTCCTAACTTCAATTTTAAAGGTTGGAAGAAAGGCCTTGATTTCCTTACCCCTGTGGCACCGATCACATGTACAGTATCTTGACTCAGTTTCCCTTTTAAAGTATTTAAAGCAGAATATGTTACCCCCATATCCACCAGAAATTCGGCATCATCTTTCCCCAGCTTAGCTACAACTGAAGGCTCCGCTGGGGGTGACGCCTTCAGTCCCCATCAGTTCCCATTCACAGCTAATTCAGGAGCTGGGGGCATCTTTTTCACCTGCATCAGACACTCGTTCTTCCAGTGTCCCTTCTTCTTACAAATAGCACATTTATCTTTGTCTAGAGGAAAAGGAGGAGGAGGGCCCCTTCTTCGTGGGCAAGATGACGTTCCCTGATCACCCCTTTTCTTGTGCTGGTGTCTATCCCTATCTGCTGAATCTCTATTCTGATACACTTCCCAGGCTGCATTCAACAATTTACATATGTCCTGCGTCGCAGCCATCTTTTTCAGCTTTTTTCTTATGTCACCTGCAGATTGGCATATAAACAAATAAGCCAGGTAGGTCTGTTCTGCAGGTGCTTCAAGGTCTAAATATGTATATTTTTGTGCAGCTTCTTTAAGCCTATTCAAGAAGTCTGTAGGGTTTTCTTTTCTGTCTTGTCTGACTTCATATAATTTGGACCAATTCACTGCTTTAGGGATGGTATGTTTTAGGCCAAATACTATCCAATCCTGATAACGTTTTAACTTTGCCGTTTGTTCTGCCACATTAGGGTCCCATCCTGGGTCATTTAAAGGGAAAATATCATTAACTGACCCTTGAAGACTTCCAGCTGTAACTAGAATCTCTATAATAGATATAACAGCCTTATTAACCATTTCTTTTTCTGTTTCATCTAGTAATGTGTCTAGCACTACATTCAGATCTTTCCAGTCTGGGTTATATATCTTAATAGCCCTTCTCACAAGATTAGCTACCTTCTCTGGATTGTCTCTATATCGTCCAACCAAGGCTTTCCACTGCTGCACTTCTACCAGTAAAAACGGTATTGTTATGTAAATCACACCTTGATTCCCCACAGCCTGCTTTGAAGATGTTTGTATGGTAGGCTCCTCCCTTTCTGATTCCCCTTTTTTAGATCTGGTTTGTTCTGCCACTGGATCTGGTGCTTCTGTGGCCAGAAGAAGCACTCGGGCTGCTTTTCCCCTCTTCTTTCTGGCTACAGTGGCTGCAGCAGCTTTGTCCTCAGTTTCATCTTCTGAAGAGCTACCTGTGTCAGAACCACCCTGCTCGCTTGTAATCGGGGCTGTCCCGCCGGTACTGGGTGTCACATCGGCTGAACGCCAGCTGGGGACAGCTCCCTCAGCTCTAGCGGGGACCGTGCAGCGGGCCGGGGGCAGCGCCCGGGCCCCGGCCCTGTCCCCACCTCTGGGGCAGTCGGGGACCGTGGCAGACCCGTCCCTGTCTCCGGCCCTGTCCCCACCTCTGGGGCAGTCGAGGACCGTGGCAGACCCGTCCCTGTCTCCGGCCCTGTCCCCACCTCTGGGGCAGTCGGGCACCGTGGCAGACCCTTCCCTGTCTCCGGCCCTGTCCCCACCTCTGGGGCAGTCGGGCACCGTGGCAGACCCTTCCCTGTCTCCGGCCCTGTCCCCACCTCTGGGGCAGTCGGGCACCGTGGCAGACCCTTCCCTGTCTCCGGCCCTGTCCCCACCTCTGGGGCAGTCGGGGACCGTGGCAGACCCGCCTCTGTCTCCGGCCCTGTCCCCACCTCTGGGGCAGTCGGGCACCGTGGCAGACCCGTCCCTGTCTCCGGCCCTGTCCCCACCTCTGGGGCAGTCGGGGACCGTGGCAGACCCTTCCCTGTCTCCGGCCCTGTCCCCACCTCTGGGGCAGTCGGGCACCGTGGCAGACCCTTCCCTGTCTCCGGCCCTGTCCCCACCTCTGGGGCAGTCGGGCACCGTGGCAGACCCGCCTCTGTCTCCGGCCCCGGCTCCGCCCCCGCGGCAGGTGGAGGTGGCCGTGTCGGGTCTCCCTCCCACCCCCACCAGTGGGGGTGGCGGTGGGGGTGGCAAGGGGGGGGTTCCCCTCTCCCCCCGCAAAGCCGGTGCCACCATATCCACATCGGGCACGTTGGATTTATCAGCACAGACTGGGCTAGGAAGAGGCTCCTCTTTTTCATCCTTTCTTTTCTCTCTTACGGCCATCTCAAAGCAGTTTTTCTCAGGTTTATTTGCCTCCGGTCTGTTTATGAATATTGCAAATAATTCTACATATCTTAATTCGTCCCATCTCCTCTGAGACCTAAGATCTAATAACAATTCTGTAATTAATTCATCTTCTAGGCTGCCAAAGCGAGGCCAGCTCCTTCCCCCTCGTAACCTCTGCAATGGCCAGATCTGTGTCGAGAGGCGAATCAATTCTTCCATGATAAGAGGTGTTCTTTCCCTGGTTAGCAAATGCCAATGTTTTAATATTAGATCTAAGGGGCAGTCACGGGGTATCTGCGTGCCTTCCTTGGAATATGCACACCCCATGTCCTTATTTACAAACAGAAAAACTGCTGAGAAAAGAGCTGCTAGTCCCAGAGTCCAGCCCAGGATTCGAACTTATATTCCCCCCTCACCAGAGCTTACAAACTGATCTCTATAATACCCCTGGAGCCTACAGAGAAAGCAGGAGGAGCGCGCGCAAAAAGCTCCCTGGCTGGGATTCCAGCTGCCCCACTGACCCTTCAGCCACCGGAGCTTTACCCCCACACCGCAGGCCGAGCTGTGCACCTGCAGTCTTCAGGCCCTGTGAAGAGGAAAAGGGCATCCCCCTCCCCCCCACAGCTTCCTTGCGGGAATGGGATCCCCCGCTGCAACCCCCCTGGCTGCTCCCCCGCCCTACCAGGACCACCAGAGATCTCTAAATACAGAACCCCCAGATGCTAGCAATGAAATACCCCTTTTATCGTACCTTCCTTCTGTGCAGGATTCTTTTGGAACATCGACAGTTTCGCGGTTCCCCGGACCGCCGCAAAGCCCCCGTTGTAAAATGCCAACAAAAGTCCGTGTGGGAGGGGTGGGGGAGCGGGATGGTTCTCAATCCGAGAAGCTGGATGCAGAAGTCCCTCCTGTCCCACCGAAGAGTCACCAGAACTGATGCCTTTTTCTCTGGTCCTAAAAATATGAGCCAGACACAGTTAGGGTGATAAAAAGGGGTACCTTTATATAAGGATCCTCAGGTGCACAGCTTGTTAGGTGGAAAATGATGAAGATACATACCCCGTGTGGCGCATGTACAATTTTTATAGATCCCGCGCATTAGCATATTTGACAAGAGTCCCCCAATTAACAACATGCCCTGTGGAGTAATCCCCCCCAGTTCTAAATTCTCCCCCCCTCCAGGGGGGACCAGGCCCTGTTTAAAAAAATACGTCTCAAAAAGCTGGTTTCAACCTTGGCCTCAAAGGAGAACCAAGATAGCACAGGGGTCCTGGAATTTGTTTTGTCTTCCTGCCTAGGAAAATGCTGAAGCTAAGCTACAATAAGAAGCTACAAAGCTGCAAATATATGTGTAAAGAACACAGAGAATATATAAAAGAAAGGAAGTAAAAACTGAAACAGCATCACCTTGATAAAGGGCTGGGTTTCAATTCAGCAGAAGTCTACAAGATGTATTGTCTGCCCTGATACTCTTATGTCTCACTAAGTGCTGACTGCTAGATCTGTAGCAGCAGTACAGTAGCCTAGCCTTAAATAGCATTATCCATTAGTAGATTTTTCTTCCAAAATACTAATTTTCAATGCTTTTCTCTTTTGGAGTGTTTGTGTGTGTTAGATCATAGTTCTAATATTTTAACAAAATGGCAAGTAAACCAATTAATTTCTTGCTATATTTTCTTTGTATGTATTACAGTTAACTATTGGAGAAAACAACAATTTCTACAAAAATATCAAAAGACATGCATGGCTTTGTTTTATTCTCAGTATAGCCCAGCATTTGCTATAGATAGATAGAGAGATAGAGACCATGCATACATATAAATGCAGAACCACATGTATCAAAGTGTCTAAATATATTAAAGAAATTATAATGTACTTTTCCGTTGTTAACTTTTAACTAGATACCATTGAGAGACAAGGGGCAACCAAAATAATTAGCATTAGTTTGTCACACTATCATTTGTAATGAGATGGCTCTCTGTAGATATTAAGAATGAAACCACTTGCTTCATTTCCTAAAAGTCTGGTTTTCATTATGGACAGGTTGGTGACATTTTCCTTTGCTAATTCAGGAATTCATGAATCTATGACAAACCTCTCCAGATAAACTTGGGAGGTATACTTAACACAAAACTACATGGGCAGATAGGTTGTCTCCGTGTGATTCTGGCAAAGTAGGGAAAGACAAGAAAAACGCCTTTAGTTAAGGGCTTTATATAAAATTAAAAGAGTAAATATTTGATGCCTGCTCTGATATATGATGCTCTAAAGAAAACCATGCTTAGCGGGGGTCTTTTTACTTGTATGCCTGCATAAAACCTTAATTCCGGGGTAGTTTGTATTTCCTTGTTCTCATGGCTATGGTTTCCATATGCAAATGTGAAGGCTTCAGAGCCAGATAAAACTGCAGCTTTCCTGTATTTCCTCTCCTTCCAAAGTAAACCCATTTAACCTCACAATCAAATAATGGTCAGAGAATGGGTTGATTACACCTAGCTTCTTGTCCCACTTACTTCAGAAATGTTTTAATGCTGGCCTTGTGCCCTTTCATGACTTTGATGCCAGCAATTTAAACATCAAACAGTTTTGGTTGTGCTGTATCATCACCACCTTTCATCCTGTATCATGTGTAACAGGACTTTCAGGCCCATCATGTGTTGGGTGGATGAAAGGTCCTGCTGTAAGGACATTACTGGGTGGAGAGGAGCCTCCACAGATATTTGTTGTGGATGTGGAAACAACAATCCCTTGGTGGGATGTAGTGTCAAAAAAATTAGTGGGCATGTACATGAAAAAGCAGGAACCATTGCCTAAGCAGGCGAAAATACTGGTGCAAAGGATCTTTCAGGTGGAGGAATGTTGTTATCCAACCCACTTGGGGTTTCTCTGGCTATGGATATACTTACTAGTCAGCTGACATGTCTGAGCACATGTTGAAAACAGAATGGCTATAAGCAATTAGAAAGACCACTAATAATGTTTGCCCTGAGTAAGCTAGCAATCTCTCCATCCTGGCCACTGCACTGTTCCCAGTGGAGCTGGCAAGCAACCCAGCTTTGGAGGTCACGTGCCAAGGGGTGTAGTAGGGAATGGTCTGCATCCCTTTGGCCTGGGGAAGAAAAAAAGAAGGAAGAAAATCACCAGCACATTTAAGTCACAAGTGCAAGAGTTGCTTCTGGCTTGGGTGTCAGGCCCCCAGTCCTGGGTGCTGTTAACACAGGAGAGGAGCAGTGTTAGAGTGAGCAATGCCAGGTTCACCAGAGCCCCAGACCAACCACCTGCCTCCTCACCATGGGCCAAGGCTCCCCTTCCTACCCCAGTGGCTGAAATCTGAATTCTATTGCAAAGTATGTTTGCACAAATATGCAAATAGATTTTGTTTTTATTCATTAAAAAGTACAGCTCCTTTTTAAAACAAATTCATTGCGTCCCTGGTATTGTGGGGTATTATTGATGTGTGAAGGGGGAAAATCTTTTTATTGGTTTTGAATATGCTGGGTTTTAATTTACCTGAGCAATGTGTAACATAGGAAAACAGAAGAACTTGACTTTGCCTTCTTTGCAAGGTAATTTATGTCCCACAAGTTACTTTCCTGAGCCAAGCAAGACATTTCAAACTTCACTCTTTTCAAATTTTAATGGGGGCATTTTTCCATATACCAAATAGTGTGTGGGAGCTTTCTTTAAAACTTATTCTCCTTCAGAGGTCATTTTCTGGGAGGGAGGTGGGACATGCAACAAGCACATACAAGAAAGCACCACCAAGCTGACGCATGCTGGTTCCATTTTCTGTATTTCTCCTCGTCTCATTCCACATGTATGCTGGCATCTTGTTTGTTTTTATCTATAACTATATAGTATGTTCAGCCAGTACATGTTTGCCATGTTGTCCACAATGGACCCCAGGCAACTTCCCTAGTAGCCATCACTCAATTTTAGGATCCTGTAAAGTGTGATGGTTTGGGTTGGGGTTTTTTTTTTGTCTGTATTTTTCTGTTTCCCTCCTGCCTTCATTTTCATATTTGATTAGTTACTCTGTGAAAAATAACACTGGAAGAATTACTGCTCCTACTCAGTGTCATGGTTTAACGAGGAGGGAAATGTTCCAATAAAAATTCTGATAGTCCCGACCTTCTTCCAAGGTCCAATGGAAGCAATTATCATAATCATCATGAGAAAGGGACAAAACTAAATAGTTTCCTGACTGCACTGTATGTTGTTACAATGCTGCAAGAAAAGAAATTTTATTTTTATTTCCCAGTTTCTCAATTGTCTTGGTTAAAGATTTGAACGTCTTGTTCT
Source organism: Corvus moneduloides (assembly GCF_009650955.1). Classification (NCBI taxonomy): domain Eukaryota; kingdom Metazoa; phylum Chordata; class Aves; order Passeriformes; family Corvidae; genus Corvus; species Corvus moneduloides. The sequence continues at coordinate 106,979,769 of NC_045477.1, forward strand.
AGTTGTCACCTTGCTGATGTGTTTAAACATAATGAAGGAACTAATTTTTCACCCAGTTGCCTGGGAGCCCCTCTGCAATGAGGGCAGTGAAGTAGCTAAGAGATGTGTCAATCTGGCTGATAAGAGTAGAGGGCTCATGAAGACAGACTACTCTTATCAGGGTGATAACCACGTAACTTGGCTATAGTTCATAAAAACAGAGTGCTCCAAAAATTTGTAAAAAGTTGATGACTAAAGATTTCTACCAAGGGATACTTAGTTATATCCTAAATAATAATTTAAAAGAACTAATTTTCCTAGAATTTCAGCTTCTTGCCTGTCAAAACTTGAGACCACTACACCTTCTTGGCAATGCCAATTGGGTGGAACAGCTACTTGGCTGCTCCTGGTGCATAAGATTGCACGAGCAATCTCCAGCAAGGTCATTTACAGGGCACAACTGAAAATATGTTCTCAGTACATGTATTTATTTGCAGGAATGGAATATAAATTTCCCATACTGTTGACATGCGCTTTGTTGGTACGTGCATTTTTGAGGGAAAGCAGTGCACAGGAACACAAGAGACACAGGGAGAGAATGTTAAATGTAATTTAAAATACTAAAAGTAATTCTTGTCATTCAATTTCTCATTTGTGTTCTCCAGAGGACAACAGCACAGCAGGCAAACAGTGCACCGGAGACCTGAGTCCTGAAGCTGATGGCACCTCTCCTACTACACCTGCATCAGCTATCCTCAAAAAAACCTGAACTTCTAGTAAACTGAGTTATTAGGGAGACCATCTTTCTTCACAAAACAATTATAATTCATCTGCATCACTTTATCAGCAGAAAAAAACCCAAAAGAACAGGCAGTTCATGTGTGAAAAGAACTTTTGCTGGAAATATATTCTCTGACATCTGATAATTTTTGAAGAAAACTTTATTCTCCTTGACAGAGCAGCCTTGTGCCTGCTTCTGCTGCACAATGTATGCTAACCTCCCTGGCACCGAAATTCACCAAAACGGGCCTCACAATTAATTTTATTACAGACAGCAAGAGCTCTGTGATTCTTTATCCCATTCTCTCCAAGTAGCTCTTACTTGAAATTAATCTTCCTTCCATTCAAAAAGTGTCTGAGAGGGGGAAGGTACAAAAGTAATTTATGTTTGATATATATATATATATATACTTTCATATAATGCTTGGGAGAAATTAAAAATAATCTTAAAGCCCTATTTAAGGATTGCATGAACTATCCAGGGATCAAACAGAGCATGTCTGATGAATGGATCTCTTGCCACTCTCAAATGGAAGGGGTGCATGGGAAAAATACTAAAACAACAAAATTCTGCTGCGGAAGAGGAGTGGGCCTTCTTTCTTTCTCCAAGAATTTTTAGCAGTATTAGGCATGTTTGTAAAAGAACAAGTGTTTTGGGGGGACAAAACTTCCATCTAAAGATTAGGATGGTACCAAAAAATGTAAAATTGTTTTTCATCTTGAAATTAAAAGTTGAATACTTCTGGTAAATATAGGTTTAAGACGTAAGGACAAGATACTTTAAGCAGTTACTGCCCCACTGCAGCTACTTTAGTCAACACTAACTCTAGACCTATTCTCTGAAGTAGTAAGTGCTTAGGCTCAGTAACTCTAAAGTTCCCGTCAGACATGAAGTGGGTACATTTGTTTTCCCGGAAAGCAGGAACATACGTATTTCTAGGATGTTTGTTTCCACCAGTTCTAAGTCATCCCCCTGCAGTCCCCGACACCCGAGGCCCACGTGTGCTCATGGCACGGACGGTGATTCACGGGAGCGCAGGTGTGCCTTGGCAGCTTAATGCCCCGCTTCCTGTGCTGAATCCTTGTTTCCACAGAGGCGATCCTGTATCCCGGCGCCGCCGCCCTCGAGCAGAAGCCCCGTGGCGGGGCGGACGATGGCTCACACGGGCATCTCCAGGGGAAGCGCTGCCTGCAGTCCCGGCCTCGGCTACACCCGCAGCAATTCCTGGCACAACTTCCTTGCGCAACTCGCTCTCCCCGCACACACGCCCCAGTTTTCCTGCAGAAGCAGCAGCCGAGTATCACTGAGTACCTCCAGTGAGCCTCCCTGACTGGAGATATTCCAGAACCGCGTGGACGCAAGCCTGTGCTCTGGGATGGCCCTGCTCGAGCAGGTTGGACCAGATGCCCCACTGAGGTCTCCTCCAACCTGACGCACCCTTTGATTCTGCTGACCCTGGCCGCCCCGCCTCCTGTCCCGTCACGGACACGCCGCTGAGTCGGCCCCGACTTCAAAGCCATGACCAAGGCAGGAACAGAGACAAGGGAGGCAGGATGCAGCGCGGGCAGGGAGGGGACCGTCCGTCACTGACCCTCTTCGCCCGGGGCCATGCCGTGCCACCACTCCTCGACGGCGGGACTACAACTCCCGGCACGCCCCGCGGCAGGGAGGACACAGGCCTCCCACGTGGGCCGCAGGGCTGCGCGGCGATTGGCTGCGGCCGGGAGGGAGGCGGGTCCCCGGGGAGCACTTCCGGTGCCCCGCGCTCGGCACTTGTTTGGATGCTGCCGTCACATCATGGCGACGCGCGGGGGCGGCGGCGCGGCGGGACCGACCCGGCGGAGCCCGAGCCTCAGCGGCGGCGGGGACGAGGCAGCGGCGGCCCCGAGCGGCAACCCCGAGGTGAGGCGGCGGCGCGGTCAGGCCCGGCGGGAGGGAGCTCCACCTTCCCCGCCCCGCCGGCTCGCGACGCCGCGTTCCCCGCCTGCCCCGTCCCCACGCGGCCGCCCGGCCCGGGCGCACGGGGCAGGGGCGGACAGTGCCCGCGCCGCCTCCGCCGCTCCCGGGAGCCTGAATCTCGGGCTGCCACCGAGGCCGGACCCTCCGAGGCACCCGCGGGCATGTGTCGGGAAGGTCCCGGCGTGGCCCCCGGTGAGCCGTGGTCGCCCCGAGGGGTCGGGAGCGGCTCCTCCGCGCTGTCCGAGGGTCGCGGGGCGGTCCCTGCCGAGCGCGGGCCGCCGGGGGCGGCAGCACGTGGCGGGCCCGGTGTGCGGGGGGCGGGAGCCGCAGGGCGGGGGGAGGTTTGCCGCCTCCCCGGGGTCTCGCCGGCGGCCCCCCCGTACCCTCTCGACACGGCCGAGGTGCGAGGCGGGAGCGGGCGGGGGCTCTGCCCGCGCGGGTGGCGGGAGCGTTTTCTTATTCTCCGAATTAGTAAAAAAGACAAAAGGCCTTTTTTTTTTCTTTTTCCATTTTCTACCGAAACCACACTGAAAGCAGGGCTGTCCCCGGTGATTTTACAGTAATTTCGGTTTGCAGATCCGTGTAGGAAAAGCTTAAAATACCTGTGCTTGGTCACCCAACGGCAAAGACTTAAAATATGCTGTAATTCAGCTGCTGTGTGTAATATCACCAGCTCGGTGTTTTATGTGACAGAATTGCCTTGCTAATCTCACGTGCTGCTAAAGTATCTCATCCTGTGCCCTTACATAAATTCAAATGGCTTTTTAGTGGTAACTTTTTTCCATGGTACAGAGGGCAGCATCTCAGAAATAGTGACTTGGTGGTGGTGGAGGGTTATATTGGCTGTTAGAGAGATCTAGGAAGCTACGGAGCTAGTTTTCTTCACTGAAAAGCACAATCTTCTGCAATGTGTTTTTTCTAAGATGTGTTTCTTTACTAAGAAGTAACTTGTAAGTAACTTCAGTGTCTATTATGAAAGCAGATGATGATGTTAAAAAAAAACAAACCTGCGTTCCATATTATTTCAAATACAGTCAAAAGGGATTCAGTTATTTTAAAGAAATGAAATGTGGGAGGCAATGTTAAGCAAATTTTAGTTTGAACTTTTTTTTGTGAATTAAAAATTGTTCAGCACTCTCTTGCAGATTTCCCTTCCCCTGCCTTGATACTATTTTTAGGTTCCTTGTGACCTGTTTGCGTTGGAAATTCAGAACTTGTCTACCCTGCTTTTTCCAGAATCATACTGTGGTTGACTACAAAACTATTAAGTTTATAGTAAAGAGGAAGTGAAACCCCATTGGTGGAAGTGATTCATGCTATATTAAATGTTTTCTTAATTAGCACCTGTCTCAGATGCTTACATTAAAAAAAAGTCTTGTTAGATGTGCAGCACTTTGTCCTGTGTGTAAATGCGCTGAAAGCTTCCATGTAAGCTTTGGGTTCCTGCAGTGAATTTTTTGCTAGAATTACAGGAGGTGTTTGTCGTTAATTTTTTAGGTTGCTCAAAGAATCACCAGCAAAACCAGATTTAATATAAAAGCAAAAGCACGACAGAGTTCCTTGGCAGGGTTCACTCTGCTACTTACTGTGTGGTTAAAGCATGCAGAGAAAAAAACGCAATAAAATCAGTCAGTTTAAAACTAAAATCAACCAAAATGATCCGTGTGGAGGTTGGGGATGGGAAAAGGGTAAGGATAAAAAGAAATAAGGGGGACCCTCCTATTGAGTCACAAGGCTCAGAGTGAATCCCCCCTGCCAAGCTTAGCCCCAGGCTTGACTGATGGTTTAGGCACAAAGGTTTTAGAAGCACTTAAGCTTAACAGCACTTAATCGATGCCTCAAGTTAACGAATTTGACGAAAGTTTCTGCAGAATTTACTATCAGTACAACAGTAAGTCACTTACAGGCCTTACTTACTTAAAAATGTAAAGCACTTAAGAATCTCAGAGAGCAGCATTCACAGTACATTTCCTATGGTATAATCACACTTGGACAGACTCAGACTTGAAGAGTAGTACCAGGTACGTATCTGTGAAAAATTCCCCTCAGATCCAAGGAAGTACTCACATTGGATGCCTGTCAGTCTTCTCAAGGGGTACAGAGTTGAGCCTTGAGGAGTGGTATCAGCCCAGGCTCCATCACCAGCGTTTGGCAGTGGTCCTCCAAGAATAGCAAACTTGGGAGTTGGCTGGGTCTGAGAGATGCCCCCCCGAGAGGGAAATGCTGGCCACAGCCTGCTGCAGTCCAGGAGAGCTCAAAGGATCTCACTTAGGACCACTGTTTATAGGGTTGCAACAGAGGGCTTTAGTCATAATAATTTTTCATCCTGGCGGCAGTTTGGGTTGGTAATTTTCTCTGAAAGTTCAGTAACAAAAATATTGTTCCACTTGGGTTGTTATTCATTTAAGAAAAATAAATTTTCAAGGATGTTTTTTAAAAGCCATGGGCTTGTTAGACATCACTAGTTCCTGGGAGCAGACAGTGTTTTTGATAAGCTCCAGATGAATTTATTCCAGGGTGCTGTTTGTCAAGGCCAAGGCCTAACAATTAGGCCTTGAGATCATGGTGTGGCCTGGGGTGGGGGTGTGAGAGATGCACCAACACTGTTTTAATGTCTTAAGCGAAATGAGGGAAGAGATGGGGTTTTTTTTCCCCTTTGTGGTTGTGTTTGAGGTAAATTTAAAAGCTTTTCTTAAAATCAGGCATGTCATCTGTGTCAGGAGGCCACTGAAAGAGCAAAAAAACCCAGTGTGGTTAAGTGTAACAGTAAAAAGTAAGGACCATAAGCAGAGGTCATGTGAGAATGTTTCTGAACCAATATTGAAGACGAGGTCTTGAATTATAAGAGGAATCTTAATGGTGCAGTTCTAGTAGCAAAGAGTCTGTCTTGACTTTTATGAAGATAAAATACAAATTTAGGACTATTTCTTAATAGTCCTTCTGCTTTGTCGGGACTTCTAACCTTGCAGTGCTTTGAAACTAGTGATGAGCAATATTGCAGGTGCCTCAGTCCCATGTTTTGAAAGTAGACAAATGAGTGCATAGAACATAGTTTTTAATATAATGACAGAACATGGTGAAATGTTTGTTTGAAATGACTTTCAGATCTCACAGCTAAGATCCTTGTTCAGTGGGGAAGCCACCTCAGAGGCCATTAGGTTTTGAGAAAGGTATAATTAGACTGCATGATCATTCAGGTCAGCGAGCACAGTATAGAGAAATATTGCATGGAGAAATAACCTTAATAAGCTAGTCTTGTGGTCACAAGCATCTGAATAATTGTGTCTAGACCAGTGGATGAAGGTGTGCCTGCTATAAAATTCAAACACAAATTTTATGTCATCCTAAAATGGTGGTTTTCACACAGAAATTGTAAATAAAATTATTACCAAAAATTATGACTTTATTTATCATAGCTGTTTGTTGAAAAATCAATATTGAGTATTGGCACTGAGGAAAAGTATATTACATACATGTTTTCAAAATAAACTTTTCTGTGTTAGCTGGAAAAAATAAATTGCTGGTATGCAGGAAGCCTAGTATTTGTTATGAACCATAAATATTTGTGATAAAAACTTAAGTTTTTTGCCACAATATTTTTTTTTACTGCAATGGGTCAGGATAAGGGGTATAAGGCTTTAGTGACCAGCTGCATGTGCAGTAAGTTTGAAAATGTAGTCAGCTGAACAGTCCTCAACAGATGTTGAGGAATTGGTTATATATTCACTTACATAGTTAGGTTGTTTTTTTACAGTTGTGAAAATCTGGTTTATGTACATATCAAAGCTTTCAGGATATTTCTTGAAAGTATTAGCAATTCCAAAGGCTAGGAGTGGAAGAGTCTTTTCACAGCACAGTCCAACTGCTGCTGTGGGGTATGTAGGAGTTGTTTTCATAGATTAATGCTAGTGCTTATGTTTTTTAGGATAATTAGCTAACATACAGGAGAAAATGTATTCTGGTGCAGCTGCTAATTATGGTTTCTTTTATTAAAAGGTACATAGAACTGTTTTCAGGTGGTTTAGGGAAAGATTGAGTATGTGTATACACAGGAGTATGGAATACAGGTAAACACGGTACTGATAATAAGCACAGTAAATTTTAGGTAGCATTGTGTGCTATAGACCTGTATAGGTAGTAGAACAAAAAAAATAAGTGGGTTTGTGGTACGTTTTGGTGTGGTGGTAGGACAAGTTCTGTAGGACAAGTGTCTGTTTTATCCTTATGTGCAGCACATGTTTCTGAAGCAATACTGCTTGAAGGAGAGCTGGCTTAGGCTCTTATGATCATAGCTATTTTCACAAATAGGGATATCTGTCTTGTATGCTGATCTTTTAGGTATGAAGTAAGGTCGAGTTTTCTTGATGTTAATCTTTTTTGATCAAGGTATAAGCTGAAGGTACAGAGCAGTAGTGAAAACTTCGGGGTGAGCAGGAGCAATGTTGCCAGTAATTTTTCTACAGTCATCCTCAAGTGGTTTGTCCTGTAACTCTTAAATAGCTTGAAGATGATGTGCTTATTCAGAAATATCAGCATCTTGTAATAGCTGGTTTCACAGTTAGGTAGGTAGCAAATATCTTAGAATTTTGATAAATTTGTGGTCTTACGAAATTGCACATTACCTGTGCAACGTACTCTTTTTGCTGCTCTGTAAGTCTTTCTAGGCATATAATAATAGTCTGACTCTGGGTTGTCAGATCATGAGCCACCTGTAGTTGAAGATGGCTGGAAGCTGAGGGAGCATGGTAGCAACTAGAAAAGGTAGCGGCGATTTCAGTAGAAGGTCTTTGCTGGGGTAGTTTTGTTTTGGTTTTATTCAGTCAGTACTGAGTCAGCACTATTATACAATGTGCTGTGGGAAGTGCTCTGTTCTGGCTGGAACGTTAAACTGAGAAGTTCACTAGTCTGATGAGCACACATTTGAAAAGATAAGAGGTAAGAGTTAGGGTTGTTCTCACCATTGCCTCAGTAACGAGGGAGCAACTTCAGTGTTTAATATGGGTTAGTACTTAACATTCTCAATTGTGTTGCTTATTATTGCTATACTCCCAGCTTGAAGCTTGATACAGACCAAATCTGAAACTACCTGTAGTTAACGTGTTTTAAGAATAGCATTGAGTGTAAGAAGGCTCTTTAGACTTCTGGCTAATGTTTTTTAATATCTAAAGTTACAGCTAATGTAGAAAATTCTTTGTTAGTCATAATCAGGAAATCATTTAGATATTTGTGTCTGTGGCCCCTGTCAGGCAATAGCAGACTTCTGGGTTTTGAAGTTAAAAAACTTTCTAATTTAGGTTAAATAAGTTAGAATTTTAATATGTCAGATTTGCTAGAACTTACAGGCTACAACTTGTCACATGAAGTTTTAACTAAAAAGGGTTTTTTATTGTGGTTTTTTGGGGTTTTTTCGTGTATGCTGTCATTTTGTTCTAGCTGCTGGTAGAACCACTTTTTGAACACAGTATTTTAGCCTGTGGTCAACAATTTGTAATTGTATTTAAGATAAGAAAACTGGATATTTTTACAAAACCTGTCTACTGCTACACTGAGCTTTGGTTTTGCAGGGAGCATACTTGCTTGTCAGTAAGCTTGGATTTGTTCCATGTTCACTGGAAAACCAAAAGAAGGTTGACACGTTCTGTATATTTTCACCATCTTTTTAATTTTCAAATGTGTTGGAGATACACAGGACACTTGTACACAAACCTTTTTCTTCAGTTCAGTATTCTGATAGGTTGTTTCTGCCTTTGCTGTTAGACTTCGGAGAATGAGTCTGAAATTCTAAAAGTCCTTGTGGCTTTTTTGACAAAGAAAAGAGAATACTCAGAGTTTAGAAATTATTATTGTCAGTAAAAAATTGAACTGACACCTAATTTGACTTCAACAAAAAGCTCTGCTGAATTAATGAGGTGGTGGTGTTCACTTTGTGAAACTTCCAGATGCTTTAGAATATGCATGTGAATTGCGAGCTCTGAATTGACGTTTAGGTTACTATGATGGTTTGCTAAAAAAGAGATGGGCGTTTCATGACTTACTGGTCACATGTATGCCCCTGCATAAAAAAGTTGTTCTTTTTTTCACTGGAAACAACAGAATTTTCTCAGATAAAAACCAGTGAACATCTTTCAGTTGACTAGGTTTGAAGCTGTGCTGCTCACAAACGTGGTCTGGTTGACGTTCCAGTCCTTCAGTAGCCAGTGTTAACTGCGTACCTGTGCTGAGGATAAGGTATTGTGTGTTTAGTTCCTTGTGCTCTGACTGTGATTAGATTGACTTTTATTTTTTAGAGGCTCTTGTGCTTTGGCTCCTTTCCAATCATCCTGCTTTACACTTCTGTTGGCAGGATTGCCTATTGCTGTGCAGTGAACTGGGCTGAGGAACTGATCTGGCTATAAGCTGTGTTAGAACAAGTTGCATGAATGTTATTGCGATCCCAGGGAAGGCGGGTATGAAAAAGGAGAATGAAATGATAGTAAGAGCTGCTTGGGCACTGCTGCTGTTCAATGTGTGACTGCAGCCACTCAGACCTCCTCAGCTCTTGTTGGAGCTGCTGACAGTTTTGTGCTCTCCTTTCAAAAAGAAACTCCAAAGTCTCTTTATGGATATCAGAAATTCTGGAAATGCTGTGCCAAACCCGAAACTTTGAGTTTAAAGCAGACTTTCCTTTTGTTTTGCCAGACTTCTTGGGTACAAGTATCTGAATCAGAAGTTTGTGTTCTGTGCAAAGGAAAATCTGCTTGTTTCAGCTGTTCTGTTGGTACTGCAGGTACTCTTGGTATCATGTTGTGGTAGAACACGCTGATCTTTCTTGTCTTGTCAACTTACTGTGACACAGTGTCTTCAGCTTCTGTATGAATCATGGGTTTTAGACAACATCTGTACCATGGTTTCAGCCATTGGTACATACAGAGAGGTGAAGTGAGCTATGTTGTTTTCACACTTCTTCTTCTTTTGTGTTTATTTGGCTTACCCTAGGAGGGTAGGCCTTTCCTGGAAGACCCACAGTTCAAGACAAGCCAAGGGGAAAGAAATACGCATTTTACAGATGACTTTTTAGAGGTGTAAAATGTTGTAATTGGTTATTAGTTCCAGCAGTTCAATTACTGCTTGACCTTTGTAGGCATTTATCAGTATGCTGTCTGACATGGTTGGAGAATAAAACTGCATTGCATTTATATTTGTCCATAAAACACGTGCATCATTTCCACACTTGTAAAGAGCTGTGCAATGTGAGTCTTCCTTGGTAAGTCAGAAGTTGTTTCTAGTGTCTATACAGATTATTTGCAGTTAAAAAGCTTCTTGTCTTTTGAGAAAGACACTGTGAATTCCATCTACTCAAGAATGAATCTACCTTGAGATAAGGTCTAAAGAAAGGGGCTTACTTTAAGAATAGAGAACAACAAAGCTGTTATGCATGAATATTGAAAAAAAAATTTGTTTAATGATTTTTAAAAAACTTTTTCAAGCATGCTCAACAAATTTGAAGTTGAAATACATCTCACTGGCTGCATTCCTTTGATGTTGGCTAATTCCTTTTGAAGAGGAAAACAGTCCTATGCAGAACATAAAATCCAGTGCAAACTCCTGGCTTTAAGAATTAGCACATTTTTTAATAAAAAAAGGAAGGTAATCTGAAATTAATTTGTGCTTAAACAGCATAACTGTGTACAAACAAGCTCTGTTTTACAATTCCTTGTGATTTTAAGAACATTTACCTTCAGTTCACTAAAAATAAATCAACAAGAATGATCCCTTTACTTTGGCAATGAGTTCAGTTCTGCTTATCATGCTTTTAACTATCTGTGCACATTGTATAGTGGGATTGCAAATGGACTGCAGAAAAACACCCAGCCACCTTCAAGTATTGTCCTGAGTCCCAGCCTCTGCAGTGTAACCAAATAAACAAAACAAAAACATGCCCAACCAAACACTCTTGCAATTCTCATCAGCCTGAAATGTTTCTAGAAATTGAGAATGTTGTTCAGGTGGTGGAGAGAGAAGTCTGGAGATGCTTAATAAACTATAGTGTTACATAGAGAATTCTGCTCTAAAATATGACCATATCACAGCAGTGTTATAAAACAACTGGTGATATTTAACTTTTTGGTTAAGTGATTAAGCATTTAGCATTTTAGGAAATCTTTTGAGAAAGATCTGTTTAATTGAGCAGAAAGAATGTATTGTTAAAAATTATAGCTAGTAGGAGTCCAAGCCTGAAGCCAGTTAATACTCTCTTTTTTTGATAATTTCATTGATGTGAATTTTTTAAAAGCAGATGTCCTTCTGGTCCTGTTTATCATTCTTGTTATAACAACCAGCTTTCTCCAGTTAAGTTTATACAGTTAATTTCTCCAGTTAATACACTTGTATTGGGCATCGCGATTGAAGTAGCTCAAGCTTCTGCTCTGTGCCCTTGAAACAATGTATTTATGTAGAGTTCCCTAAACTTATCAGAGTTTCTTTTTTGCATTTTACCCTTATTTGTCCATGCAAAAGAAGGGTGGAAGTTGTCATTTTAAACACGTTTGCTTGACTGTTTACATCCACTTCCTGCTTTCCCTTCTGAAGGTGGTTGGTGGTGCCATGGAAGAAGAAGCTGGATCTCAGGAGATGGGGATGAATAACCAGGATCAGCTGGTGAAGAGCAAGTGCACTGAGTTGTCTGATACAGTGTTGCAGTATCCACAGTCCAACTGTTACAGCCTGGAAAACACAGGCACATTGGAAGAAGCAGAATATATCACAAAGAATAGAAAGCACCCAGGGTCCACGTGCTGCTCCCAAGAGTCCCGTGAGGAGACTCCTGGGAGAGAAGAGGCCCGTACTGATCCGCCTGATGGCCAACAAGATCCTGAGAGTGAAAAGCACAAAGAGAAGACTTTGGGTGTGTTCTCTTTGGCATTTTGATTTTTAAATGGCTTTAATGTTTTTGTAAAATAGCTATGGATTTGCTCTTTGTCTCAAATTTACTCTGTAGCCAAAAACTTGTCACCCGTAACAGGCTATTTTGAGAAACTCTATGTGCACTTCTACTTGGGAAAGACAGTTCTTAATGCATATGTAAGACTCCTTCAGCTGGCAGTGCTATTTTTACAGGAATGTTAGTAATAATAACGTGGTAATTGCTAATCAACTTTTTTAACTTTCTGATTTAAATCTGGGGTTGCAGTGTTCAATGCTGCCAAAGCACAGCTGATAATTAAATTCTAAATGCTTATTAAGAACATATGTGCCAATATCCTTTATTAGTGAAACTTAACCTTCTAGATGTCATTTTTTTTCAGATTTTTCTTTTTATCTGTGCAATTATAAAACAAAAATATTTTTGTGTTTTTATATTAAAGTAATTTTTGCTATCCTAGTTGTTGAATGGCACGTAGGGCAAGACAAATTTATTCTTGCTGTGATGACTTCCCATTTGTCATCAGTTAGGATTATGCAGCTGTCAAACTAGGGAACAACTTAAATCACACTAATTTCTCATGGATCTATATTTTACTTCTAAAGACAGGCTGCTTTTCTGGTATGTGGTTTTTCTTCCTCAGTATCATTGTCTTTCATCCATTTCATAGGAAAAGAAGTGTTATTATTAATGCAAGCCTTGAACACACTTTCTACTCCAGAAGAAAAGCTGGCAGCTTTGTGCAAGAAGTATGCTGATCTGGTAAGTAATTTGTAAAGATAGCAGAAGTTATTAATGTGTTAATATTAACTATGGAATGCAAGAACAACTAATGCAGGACAGTTAATGATTTTGAGTATTTTACAGTGTTGATAAAAAAGACCCTCAGGCTGACTGAGTATTGCTTCAGCCAAACTTTCATGTAGTCGTTTCACTTCCACATGACTGCCCAAATCCAAAGAAAAAATAGGTTTTGATAACTTGGTGTTGAAGCATAATACTAGGATTAACAGAAAAGTTGTGTTCTTTTGGGAGTAATTATTTTCCTAGTTGTTGATAATGCTTCTGTGCTAGTGTTTTATCATTGTAGGATAAAGAGAAAGAACATACTATCATACAGAGATTTGGGGGGCGGAATGTTCAGTTATATTTAACTCTTCAGTGATTTTTGGGGAATGTGGGATGTTGGAAAGATTTAGGTTTAATTTGGTTTTGTGCTTTCTGATCATGTAAAGGAACGGAAAGAATGGGTTGCATTTCTTCAGTAACAAACCAAAAAGAAGCAGTTCATAAAGTTCCCGCCTCAAGTATGCTAAATGATAATTTATTCTCTAAATTGATCACAAAGTTGGGGAGTTAGAGGAGAGGGTTCATAAGCTTAATTTCCAGAATGTTCTTGGAGATAGCAACACTTGACTCGTTTGTCTTTAGACAGGGACAGACAGGAATGGAAAGACTGGAAGTCCTGTGTGTATATGTTTTCCCACCATATTTGTAGCTATAAAATGAATGTGAACTAAAGAGATTACAAAAGCATAAGTTTTCTCAAGCTGTCAAGTGTATTATATGCAAATATTTCTGAAAATGACATAATGGCTGCACAACATGGCATAACTCTTCTGAAATAATTTTTTTTCCTTTGAGATTTATACTATCTCCAAAACTTTTGAGGATGATCTAGGAGGTAGTCTTTTTACTCACAGAGGCGATATTGATTACTTAAGAACAGACTTAGATTAGTTTTATTGAGGAGATCGAGTCCTCCGTGGAGGTGTTACATTTTTGCTTTGTTTTCCTTGCTCTCTCTCACAAGCTCTTGGTTCACGTGAGTGCATTTCCTTTAAAATTAGTAGCTTCTCTAAGAAGTCACTTTCATTTAAATGAGAAACAATAATAGTTCTGTGTTGTAACTCAAGGATGGAGAACCCACCTAAAAAATGAGCTTTGATATTGTGAGAGGAAAAAAATGCCGTAAGTTAGTTGTTTCTTATGAGCAATTGCTCGTGCATGCGATGCCGTTTCTATTTAAGCAAACTGCTCCCATGTCACCTCACAGTGGTCATGAGGACCTGCATGAGGAGCTAGGCCAGCATGAATCTCTTGATTCTGCAGAAAGAAAAGAGTCAGCCCTATTTTCACTTCAAGTTTTGTTATTGAAGGAAAGATCTCAAAACGATTAGGAAACAGCTAGACCAAATAAATTGTCATTTCCTTCAAGAAGCTTGGCAGTCAGAAGAGATGTGTTCTCGTTTTTTGCCCTCGCAGGAGAGGATCAATAGACCACAGGCGGAGAAAGCATTCACAGTCACCATCCTGGAAAACCACTTGCTTTCCCCATGATGCTCAGAATGGCTGAGGAGCTGGGTGGGAGCTTGTCTGGCTGTAAGAATAGCTCTGTTTCAGCTAAATGAGTTTGAGAGATGCTCCTGTTCCACTTAGAATGTTTAGGTTGGATCTGATTGTGTTCCTTTTAAGATGCATTCTTTTCTTCATGCTAGTGGTGGGAACCACTGGCATACATGTCGGCTTTAATGCCAGCAGAGGTTTGAACTGTTTATGACAGTGCACCTACAATGCTTTTTTTCTTTTTTTAAAGATTCATCATCTTTAAAGCTCACTGTCAGGTTTTTCAGTGGTGTCTCATGAAAAGGACTGTACAATGAAGGTAGGAATGCCTCTCTCCTGGCAAAAGATCTTCCACAATTTTTTTTTCCGTAATTTGGAATCTATCAGGAGATCAGCCTGTGATGCAGGAAGGTTTGCATCCTTGATGATATGTCTCACACTGGCACACTTTTACAGGCCTGACGTTTCATAGGTGTGCAGACAGCACAGCCACTTGAAGTGGTGTTTTCTGGCCATGCAAGAAAAGGGCTTTTTATGTTTGGATGTGAAAATACTCCCCTAATATTCCTTTTCCCTAAACTAGATTAAAGACACATTTAATTTACTGTTGTTGTGGAATCCTTGACTTTATTCTTTCTTCTGTGCTTCAGCATTATTTTGAGCTCTTTCAGAAAACCAGCACTGTATTATTTTTCTGTCATGGTTATGTTCCTCATTGCCAGCCCTCTTTTCCTGTGGTGTCCCATGGCTGAGGCACTATCTAATAAGAAACAGTGTAACACTTAACATTGTTGCCTTCTTTGCAAAGAAACAGACTCTAAATAATACCGTTTCTCAGGGAGCCCAAAAATCATGTATAATGGAACATACTCTGTGAGATACTAATGCAAGAAACTTCTGTTCACTGGATATTCACAGAATAGATTTTTAAGTATGTATGCAGTTTAACTGTGTCATCTACCATGTAGACGGCCTAAAGGAAATAGAACAAAAAAATTGCGTCAAATGGTTGAGACTGCAGATCTCTTTAAGTCATCCAAGTCCGGACTATGTAGTTTTAATAGTAACTGACCTGATTTGTCAGGGCTGCTGGTTTTGTCTGTTCTTTTCTGAAATACCTTAGCATTTTACGAACTTGTATCAATTACTGCTTCCCTTCGTAGGAGCTCCTGCTGACAAGGAGCTCTGTGGTTTTTCTTCTTGATAGCAAAAACAAGACCTGTTGGATAAACAGTTGCATGTGCTTTCAAGATAAGAGTGGGAAAAGTTGTGACTTGTTGAAAAGCCAGTCTCAGCTGGCTTTTAATTGTATCTGCCACATTTTCCTTTCAGAGGGCTACTCTTACCCCGGAGATGAAAGCAGGCTGATAGCTTGTGGTCAACGACAGGTCCATGCTGCCTGTTCCTCAAAGGCAAATGTTAAGTTGGAATTTGTGTATTTTCATCCTCTGTCCTTACACGTTTAGAATTGTCTGTAGGATGATGGTAGTTTCTCTTTAAGATCAACTTGGGGCCTTAATAAAATTTTACTTCCTTGTTTTCGTCCAAAATGCTCAAAAGTTTCTTCAGTGTGTTCATCTAGATGCATAAAGATGGTTTCACCTATGTTTATTTAACAAATTTACTCTCTAACTATAGTTGGAGGAGAGCCGGAATGTTCAAAAGCAAATGAAGATACTGCAGAAGAAGCAAGCACAAGTTGTGAAGGAGAAAGTCCACTTGCAGAGTGAGCATAGCAAGGCCATTTTGGCACGTAGCAAACTGGAATCTCTCTGTCGGGAACTTCAGCGTCATAACAAAACTTTGAAGGTTAGTTTACTTACATAAATGACTGTGCTGCTGGTGACTGAAATCTTACCCATCACTGCTTAAAATCAGGACTGCTGCTTTTTTCCTTGTCACTTTGCCCATTACCTGTATATGTAGGAGATGAGTGGCATGTAATGTAAGCATAGCTGATTTTAATGTAAAGAGTACAGGGATAGTTAACTTGCTGATCTTCTCCCTTTCACCCTGAAACGAGTTCATATTACTTGCAGTATTTGATCTTGTCATATTTGTTTCTGGGAGCAGTGCTGATGACTGCTGGAAAACATAGCACAAGTGAAATAATAGCAGCATGAAATAGCAGGGTAACCAAAAAGCTTAATTCTGTCAGAATATAATCGATGGGAGTGAAATGGAAGAGAGCCAAGAATCTGTGATTGCTGTATGAAATTGCATTATAGTAGCAATGCTGGTTTTTGCATCTGGATAATGCTGACATTTGCAAAGGTATTTATGTAGCACCTTAATACCAGCCTTTGAGTAATGTTGGTAGTGGTAAAGACAAAAGTTTCTAAAAGTTTTGCAATTTCTAGATTCTTTGTTCCACACACTTCACATGGGTAGCATTGGCCTATTATAGTCATGGTTTATATTAGTTCTAGCACTCTAGAAATGGAAACTGTACAGAAATGAATTACTGCCATTGTTTCTGACTCAAAAAGTGCATGGTTTGACCTGAACACTTCTAATATTTTATATTTAAATATTTAATGAATATTTATTCATAAAAGGAAGAAAACATGCAACAAGCACGTGAAGAAGAAGAAAGACGGAAAGAAGCAACTGCACACTTCCAGATCACACTGAACGAAATTCAGGCCCAACTGGAACAGCATGATATACATAATGCCAAGCTCCGTCAGGAAAATATTGAACTGGGGGAAAAACTGAAGAAACTCATTGAACAGTATGCATTGAGAGAAGAGGTGCTTACAGTACTCTTGTAATGGGATTTTATTAGTTCCTCGACTGTAAGGATCAGATAATTATTGAAAGGGGACCAAAACCCCCTCATGTTTCACAGCCATTTTGTATTTGTAATTTTTTAAATTATTCTTTTTACTTCACTACTGAGGAAAATTTAGGAGCTGTTTGGCTCACTGTCTGCCTTTTCTGACTGGTTTTGAATATCTAAGTTCAGGAAGCATTGGAGAAGGTCTTTCACAATAAAAGTAATCAAATAGAATTAAGTTGTCCAGAGATTGTGGAACCTCGGCCATTAGAGGTATTCAGAACGCAGCTGGGCAAGGTGTGAGTAACCTGATCAAGCTTTGAAGTTGACCCTAATTTGAGTGGATTAAATGGCCTCCAAAGGTTACTTCCAACATAAATATGTATTAATAGTTGAAGTTCTTCAGAGTTATAATTTCACATTATAATGGGAGGGCATATAAGACTTATTCTGTCTTATTTCTTCTACTTCATTAAGGTTGGGGTCTTTCTGGGAAGCTCCTTTGTGTACATAGCTGCTCTTGTTGGCACAGAACTGAAGTAAGATATCACGCTGTAAGAACATATTTGGCCTGGTGTCATAGAAGTGTCTCTACTCTAGGGCTAACTGAGCTGTCTCTAATTGGCACCAGGATGTGAGCTAGCTGCTGTAAGCTAGCATGATGGCAAACAGCCAGTTCTCCTTGTCCAAGAAAGAACTGAGCTGCATGGAGTTCTACAACTAACATTAGTTGGCTGCTGCTTAGCTGGCACAGGAGGTTTGGAGTATAATTTCTCAACTGTTTCTGGGAGGTTGTTTTTTTGTTTTGTTTTTAATCTGAATCAGTTAGTTGGAAAGCTCTCTGTAGGCTAATTCCATACCTTGTGCAATCATGGAATATTTGTATCTACCATGAGACTATATGGGGAAGAGAAAAGACAGGAAGCTGCCTTGTGTTACTTTATGGATGGAAGTAATACTGCAAAATGCAATGATCTGTGGGATTTCATCAACTAAATAAACTGTTGTTGCAAACTTTGCTCATTTTGAGCTTTTTTAATTATGAAGACTAGAGCTTTCAGAAGTAACACAGTAAGGGTTAGAAGTAGATAAACCAACTTCAGAAGCAAGGATGTAGACTACTTGCCACAGGATTTTTGCAATGTCTGATGTGAAGTGACTGACAGTATTGTACCAACTTAGTGAAACAGGCATCTTGCTTCCATGAAAGACAAAAAAGGGTAATTACAGCATATGGAGATAAAGGGGGGGAAAAGCATGTAAATCAGTCTTTTACCACTTTCTCTTTTGCATGAAACTTTTAAACAATGTGCATCTCTCCAAACACTACACTTGCCTTCATTGACCAGCAGACTATCTATGTTTGACTACTATGATTTTCTTTTTTCCTTTAGCATATTGATCAAGTGTTCAAACATAAGGAACTGCAGCAGCAACTTGTGGATGCCAAACTTCAGCAAACTACCCAACTTATTAAAGAAGCAGAGGAAAAACATCAGCGAGAACGGGAGTTTGTAAGTGAACTCTATATATGTTAAAAGAAATAAAACTCACCAAACCAGACATTGCCTGATTTAAAGCAAATACAGCAAATTGAGAGGATTTTCTTTTAAAAGTTCAGATAGATTTCAACAAGGAGACTGAGATTTAAGTTTTGTATATGATGCCTTTAATATTGATGTCTATGCTAACAGGCAAGTAATGTTACCTGTTTGCATTTTCTCAGGAAATATGCTGAATATCAATTAAATTTCTCTTAGACTGGGGAACATGCTGTGAAACACCAAAAGTACTTTCTGTGGTCAAGAGTGTAACCTTTGTTTTTATGCTATAAGAAATAACAAATACAGAATAAAGCACCTGTTTTTTCTACTCTGTTTGCCCCCCAAATTGTGTGTGTTGTTTTATTTCCATGTTGATAATCAGCAATGTACTTGCAGTCTTCTCAGAAGTTTTCTTCCAATGAATCTGTAACTTCTAGACAAAAAACCTTGGTTTTTCTGGATGATCTTAAAATGACCATGCAGTGTTGGATTCTTTTATTTTTTTTAATGTAATTTCTGAGTCATAAGCAGATGAAAATCTCTTCAAATATGAACCTACAAAATGGTGTCAAGTTGAAGTAAAATTGTTTTGAGCTAATCTGCAAAGATAATATTTTGACTGAAGAAATGAAAGTGGAAAATAAATTCGAGCGGTTACAAGCCAGTTATAAATTACATACAGTTTGTTAATTAACTATTCATAATTTAGCAGTTCTAACTTTCTAGAGAAATAGAAACGCTGACTCATGTTACCAGTTAGAAAAATGTCTCAATAAAAATCTCTGCATGCCGTCACGTGCTTTAAACTGTGTATATGAAAATACAGTGTAGTAATAAAAAAAGCCTATGTGAGAAAACATGGTTGAATAGCCCTTAGGTGATGTTAATGTTTGTTCATTTTTAATCATAGATCAAGTTAAGCCATTTTTGGGAGTACTTTTGTTCATTATGTGGCTTTTTGCATTATTTTTTAGCTGCTAAAAGAAGCTACAGAGTCCAGACACAAATGTGAACAGATGAAGCAACAGGAAGCTCAGCTGAAGCAGCAGGTATCTTTTTTTAATGGAGAGATCTTCAGTAACAGTTCCAAAAAGAAAATACCAAGAGATTTGTGACTGTAGTGAACATAATGCAACATCTGAAAAAACTTAATATTCATCAGATTCTTGTGAAGAGTACTTTGCATTTTTTACACTGAGTCTTAAATTTAATTTCCAATAGGTAACTTTTCAGTAGCAAAGCATGAAATATAAATTGTAAAGAATCAATGTTTTGTACTTGCTGTTTAATACGTCTGGAGAGTACTGTTCCTGGAAGGTGCTAAACATTGAATTTCTGGAGTTTAGTGCTCTTTTAAATTAATAGTGTTAATACTACAAAGACTAGAATGTAGGAAAGCTTAAGAAGTAAAGCTTAGGAAAGCATGGCTTCTCTGAAAATATTGTTCTCTTGTGGCTGTAAAGAGTTGTGTGGGGATTTTTACTCAGGCAGGTTTTAGAATCTGTTTCCATCACCACCTGTTGTGGAGGATTGGGAGCAAGCAATGTCACATTTATCCCTGTAGTTATTCAGACTTAGTAACCTGACTGTCTCTGTCCACAGACCCTGCTGTCTTCAAATTATTTTCTTGTTGTAATGTAAATGCTACAGCAAAATCCCCTCTGAGAGAGGAGAGATGGTCTCCAGTTTTTGTGCTTTGGTTCTGGATCACCTGCAGTCATTGACCACACGTGAGCTCAGCACGAGGCACAGGGAAATGGTAGCTCCAGCCAACACCAGAGCAGTGGGAAGCAGTAGCCATTCTGTTCACTGTGTGTGTTCACTGTGTGTCACTGCTTCATTTGAGGTTTTGTATGAAGTCTCTGTCCTGGTTTCAGCTGGAATAGAGTAAATTTCTCTTCTGTAGCTGTGTTTTGGATTCATCATAAGAATAGCATTGACAGCACACGGATGTTTTGGCTGTTGCTAAATTGTGATTACTTTGAGTCAAGGGCTCTTTTATGTCTTACGCTCTGCTACCGAGGAAGGACACAAGAAAACCCAAAAAACTGGGAGCATAGCTGGGACAGATGACCCTGTCCAAAAGGCCAAAGGGATATTCTAGACCAGAAAACACGCCCAGTATATAATATAATATAAACTGGGGGAGCTACCCAGAAAGGGAGTTGATGTGGGCTTGGGAATGGGGTCTGGCATGATTGGGCAATAGGTGGTGAGCAACTGTGTTGTGCATTACTTGTTTTTTCTTTTTTGTAATAATTATCATCATCATCTATTATTATTGTGTTATACTTTGTTTCAATTATCAAACTGTTCTTACCTCAACCTACAGTTTTGATTCTCCTCCCCATCCCACTGGGGTGGGGAGTGGGGATGAGTGAGCAGCTGTGTGGTGCTTAGTTGCCAGCTGGGCTTAAACCATGCCAGTGTCTTTGAAAGCTGTTCCATGCCCTTTTTTCACACTTACTGGACCCAGTTCTTTCTGAGGCTTTCCAGGAGTTAGGTTTAAAGCACGTGTGTAGTTAGATATAATCATACACATCTCTATTGGACTTGAACACAGGAATATCCAGATACTTCCAAATATTTTTTTTGCCATGCTTAGTCTTTTATGATTTTTTTTCCAAGTTGATTACCCTTTATTTAAAATCTCACTGCCTTTTCTGTTGTTTTTAATAGTTACAATGGGTATAATTAGTGGTTTCTTGGGGACAACAGATCTTTTTTTATGGAATATGATGAACTAGAAGGTTCAGTGACAATAATGGCAAAGAGCCATGATGTACTGCTGACAAACTAGGCTGATTCCTGTTAAAAAATTCCCTTTACTAATAGAGCAAAACACAGTATTTCTATGCTCTGAATTGTATTGTCCTGCAACCCCCAGTGTAAGAATTGAGAAAACCTACTGTTCTTCACTGGGAGTAAGAAGTTACTGCTAAATGGTAATGTATTCTTAGAACATCAAATCCCACACTGATTAAGAATTATTTTTAAAAACGATGTTATTAAACATATTTTGCAATTCTTTCTTGGTGATTTATCTTGCAGTGCAGGGCAAGAAGATTTTCTGTCATTGAATGTTAATGCTCTTCACTTTTCAAAGTGTAGTGCTTTTCACTGTTACGTTAATTTCTTTTCAATATTCACTTTCCATGATTTTTGCTCACTGGGTAGATTACATTGGTTGTGAATGTGTATTTTGATTTCCGAAATCAATCCTGTTTATTTTGTCCCAGCCTTGGTTATTAGCTTTGGCTGGTTAAGGTGGAAAGGTAGGTAATTCCTAAGTTTTAATTTCACTAACCAAGTGCTGAATTTCCTGTATATGTGTATGTCCACAGATTTTTTTTTTTTCCCCAGGGGGAAAGTAAAAATGAGGTAGTGATGAACTGTGATGTCTTCCAACGTTTAGTTAAACATAATGCTCTCTTTACTTCAGAATACACTGCTGTTCTATAAACACAGACCTCTAGTTCACATATAATTTGAACAGCACATTTTCAGACTAGGTCTGCATGTTCCTCAAATGGAAATTGTACTGTAGTTTAAAAAAAAAATAGGAAGTTCATGTTTTACTATTTCTAATTTCATTTTGTCTTGTACCTACATATTTTTGTATTTGTATACACTGTTCAGATTAATGTTCCTGTCTCTTTTCCAATAGCTTTCTCTTTACATGGATAAGTTTGAAGAATTCCAGACCACCATGGCAAAAAGTAATGAGCTTTTTACAACTTTCAGACAAGAAATGGAGAAGGTATTTATAGTATTACCTAGTTTCATAAAAAGTAATACAGAAATGCATGCTGTTAGTGGGTTGCATTTTAGATTTTATAAGCATTTGCCTTCTGAAAATAGAAGGAGTATTCTTACAATTTCACAATTTCATTTGGATCAGAAGATAGGGTATAAGAATTATGGAAGAGAATTATGTCATTTTTTTTTTCTGTTTTTTGACACACGTAAATAATACCTAAATTGTAATTTCAGTATTTTACCAAATATTGCTTCTCATTCTCTTTGGCTGTGCTTATGTTTTAAAACTTTTCCTGGAGCTTTTTATTACTTGTACTTGAAAGTTGATAGTCTGTTTCTTTTAAGACTCAATCTTGTTTTCTTTGAATGCAGAATCTATATTTTTTGGGTTGATTTTGTTCAGAAGCACGTCTCCAAAATAACTTGTTCAAACTGGACTTGGAAAGTAATGCTAAGAAGTCAAATTACTCATGTAATATACTCGTGTTGCAACACAAGCCACAGAATTAAATCTTTTATTTATCTTTTGTAGATGACAAAGAAGATTAAGAAACTGGAAAAGGAAACCATTGTGTGGCGTACAAAATGGGAAAACAACAACAAGGCTCTTCTGCAAATGGCTGAAGAGGTAATCATGTTTTAAGCAGCAGTATGGCTCAGCTAGAGTCTGAGTCCTAGAGAACTTCATACATTATTTCAGTTTTAGAGAACTGGAAATAATACACTGTAGCCTCTTCTTGGGTTGTCTGCGTTACATTTCTTATTATGTAAGGTATTGTCAGGCATTTCAGGCATGGGAAATGGAAGGCTGTTATGTAAATCTAAGCTGATGGCACAAGAAAAATTGAACCTCGTCTTTGCTTACGGTGTAATTGGTGGGATAATGCGTATGAAATCATACTAGCTGAAGGAATTGACTGTATTCCAATATGCTGAGCAAAGTTCAACCAGTGCTGTGATAGAAATCTGTTTGAAATACATGCGATTGACATGAAGGAAGTAACCCCTGTGTGAGGTATCGATTGCTTTCTTGCATTGCTGCTGCTTTTGAGGTCATGAAATGCCATTACTTACTTGTAGTCTGGCAGGAGCTGCCCAGTGCAGCTGTGCCTGCGCTGTCCAAGGCCTGGTTCAGGTATGTGAGGTCTGGCCTTGGCAAACTGTGCTTGATTTGAGTAGGTTCTGCTGTACTGCTGTTTACCTTTCCCTCCCTTGTTATAAGGAGCTAATTAGGAGAGCCACGAGTATGGTACATTCTGGCTTGGATTCTGCTGATGGATTGGGGATTTCTTACTTCCGTGCCCTTCTCCTCCCTATAGTTGCCATTATTTGGGTTGTAGTTGATTAACAGTGTTATGGGATTTCATAGTTAGGGTCCTGTTTGATGCCCAGCCCTTACTCTTACAGTTAGCATTAAGTGGTTATGTAGTTCTCATTGCTTGTTTTTAAAGGCATCCATTTCCACTCCAGCTCACGGTTAGGTGAAATATTCTGAGGAATTGGCTCTAGTTCAGCTGGAATTAGGCCTACTGGATTATTTAAGACTTAATATTCAAGATTAAATAGTGGTGATTCTTTTCATTAATTTAGGGGGGGGAAAACGGTTGTATCACAGAATTTTTATTTCCTTTGTCCTTCAGAAAACAGTAAGAGATAAAGAATACAAAGGCTTTCAAATAAAACTGGAGCGTTTGGAGAAGCTATGCAGGGCCCTTCAGACAGAAAGGAATGAGCTGAATGAGAAGGTGGAAGTGCTCAAGGAACAGGTTTCTCTTAGAGAAGCAGATGTGGATCTGGCTGTGCAGGTGTTGCAGTCCTGCACACTCAATTCCCATGAGGAGCTGGGAACTCCCATTGACACGGAACCAGGAATCCAACCCGATGCGGAATCGTGTGCGGCCAATAGCTCCGAAAAGACTGTCTCAACAAGTCCTGTTCCTGGCACTGAATCTGTAGACTAAAATGAAGTGTAAACACTGTATTGAGAGATATATTTTGTGTAAAACTTTCTCTGTTGGTGGTAACTATTTGGTTTTGTGGTGAAAATTTTCTTACTTTTTCTACCATATCTGTATTTTCTTAGAACTACTGGACTTATGTGGTACAGGAAGCTGCATAGCAGCTTTAAATAGCTTAAACTATAAATTTTCCACAACTGTGTTGCACATCTGCCTCATTTTTTAAAAGAAAATATTTTTCCATAAAAGGATGCATGTGCGTTTCCTCCCCACTACACAAATCACTGTCATGGAAGACTGTGTACAGATCTAATATCGTTTGGGGAAAATGGTGACAGCAAGTCACTCTTTTGTTTTAAAGAACAGCACTCTGGTTTTGTTCATTGATTTGCCACTCACTATACTAAAGATTATCAATTTTTCCAGTAAATTTATCTACATAAGGATGTCTAACGGCCAGTAAAAAAGTCAGCTTTCCTCCTATATATGTTTTCATATATATGAATGGAAAAGTAAAGGTCCAGAATATAGTAAAAGATACGTTTAAAGGGTTTTATGTACTTCGTGGTATGAAAAAACAGCTTTGAAATACATTAATTTGCAGCTGGTGAAACAGGGTGTACAGCTTTTTGCAGATGTCTCAGGGTTGTGTTGTAAAGGTTAGTTTGGACTATTTGCCCTACCTGTGAACATGTTAAATATGTGTTGGAAAATGTACAGTGATGCTACCGAGTGGGATTTGGAGCTGTGGAGCTTGTTGCACAGGTGTTGGTCACATGCTTCCTTCTTAGCTGCAGTGTGTCCACCACATGATTATCCTGACTAGAGAAATCCATTCATGTCTGAGCAAACCTCTGGATTACCTGAAGAGCTGGCAAATAAGACACTTCCTGCTGGAGGTGTGGAAGACGGGAGTCTGGCATACAGACTTCCTCTAACAGCCAGGTATGCGATGTATTTAAGTGTTAGTTAAGATTATAGTGGTTATAATTGAACATGAAGATTCAGATACTTTTCCTGAAGTACAACATGGAATTTCCTGCATGTTCAACCTCAAAGCTGCACCAGTTGGCAGAGTGCCTTCCCAGTCAGGTTATCTATTAAAGATGGTACTTCACATTCTTAGGCTAACATACCACAAGCAAAGCCCCCTTGTTAACCTTAAACCATATTGTATTTTCCTAGAAAATTTGATATCCACATTATGACTTCTTTTCTTGAAAGGAACTAGGACCAACGTTTATTTTTTAGCAAGGCAATGTGATCTAACTACAAGCTACCCCGAACTTTAATTCCCATGCATTTACTTTCTAGTTTTGGTTACTGTCATTATAAGAAATACGAACATGTGTAGCCTTTTCTGGTACTTAAAGTTTTTTGCACTTACTTGGGAGGGGATTTCTGAATCAAGCACATCTCAATGAGCTTCCCACCCCCATTGCCCTTGGCAGTTCAGTGGCTAAGTTACTTAAATGTTCAGGCTGCACTGAGCTCCCAGTCCTTTTCCTGTAGTGATGTATGTTGAAATAACTTAGCTGTCTCAGACAGAATGGTTATGTAAGGCCTAACACATGTGTTAGCTCATACCACTAAGAGGAACTGTGCAAAACTGACATTTCTGAAATGGAGTAAATGGGAAGCTGGCCATTTTTCTCCTAAATTTTTGTGGGTTTGGTGTTTGTCGTCCAAGCACAATGCAGGAATGAAAAGAACGTAGCAGTGAGCAGTCAGGTTAGATTCAGAGCTTTGAAATGTTGATCGTGCAAACCCTGTAGCATAAAAATAACTGGAAAGAAATATTTCAGACTTGCTGTTCAAATTACTTGCTTTATAGAACCAAGCTTGAAAAAAACAGGTGGTGTGAGAACTGGTTTTCAGCTAACACTAAGTATGATGTAATTTTCCTGAGGAAAAGTGTGAAACTTTGTATCTGGTGCATCATACCCTTGGCAAGGTAGGACATGCAGTTTTCTATTTTTACAATTTGTTATTTGGACATTTGTATTCTGAACAATTCTTTCGGTAGTACTTGTTCTACATGGAGGCAAGAGAGTTTTTGGACCCTGCTGCAAGAATAAAATAAAGGGCTTTTAGAGACACGACAGATGTATAGAACAGCAATACAAGTATCTTTGTCACTGGCTAAATATGTAAATGAAGCAGAATGCCCCAGCTGAAAGGCTTTTAAAACGGGGATAGCTTCTCTTTTCTACCATCAACATACCCTTATCATAGCAACTTATCTGGCCAAGGCAAGCTGTACTTCGCTTCCTGGAACCAGTCAACAGAGTTTCATGCATTGCTTAAAAAGTGTTGTTTTAAAAAAAAATACAAATTGATGTAAGGGATAAGCTCAGCACTGTCACTGATCTGCCATACTGCAGGCTATTGCACTGCCAGGCTGCAGCCGAACGGGCTCCAGTAGGGTTTTTAAGTAAACTTGTATTACTGCCTTTCTCCCACTACTACAAACCATTTAACTCGGGATGTAAAGTGATGCAGCCTGAGATGAGTGTGTCTGATTGTCAAAACTGGGGCCTGGTCAACAGTTTCACCACGATTAAGCTGCAAGAAGCTAAATTGTATGTGATTCAAGACCCAAATACGTGTATAAATACACACGTAAGTTAGGGCTGTATCTCTATTGTTTTGTCCTTCCTTTCATTACACCTGGTTATGTTACAGTTCAATTCTCAGGTGTTGCAGAAAATCTACCTCTTTGGACTGTAGATGGAAATAACTGTGAAAAAAGTGATGCAGAAATCTAGTTTGTGCTAAACACACTGCTTTATTTTTACAACCCATGTCTGCTTTCATGAGGAAAAGTGATAAATGAACAGGCAGTCTTTGTTTTGCTTTTCAAAAACATTTTGTAGAGATTTTTCACTAATGTGAATCTGAAATTTTATCTACTCAATTCTGTATAGATTAAGTAAATAAGTATGCTTAATATATTGGACTCTGAGTTTTTCTTTCACATCATACTCATGTCTTCTGACTGAATCTGCTGAAACTGTATTTATTTGAAAAGTCAAGAGTGAGAATTAAAAGATGTGAAATTTGATTTCAGGCGTATTGTTGGAGTGAGCTGCCCTGGGAAGGGGCTGTTCTGGGGTCGTGGCAGTGACTTGCACGTTCCTGGTGGTGTCTGGTGGGAGCAGCCCGGGGCAAGGGGTGAGTGGGTGCTGCACTCTGCTCACCTGACCTGGAGTGTCTTAAGGTGAGGGTCACTTGAATGATGGAGAGCTGGAGCTCTGGCTGAACCTGCACCTGCCTGCTTTGAATTCTGCTCGTGCCTTCTCTCTCTAAAAACCTATCCATCATAGTTCACTTGGGTGCACTGTGAAAAAGTACCGGGACTTAGGCTAAAAAATGTTTCCTAGTGAGTTTATCAAGTGCTCCACACTGTGTCATACTATGTGGGATCATTTGTTCCTGACATACACTCCCTCCTAGTTTCCTAATACTGAAAAGTGTTCTGTTTGCCTTTTTTTGGCATATTCTCTAACATTTGGCAACTTCCCTAAATTGGGTTTTGTTTTGGAACTCGTTTTGAGTTCAGTTTTCCTTTGTGTCTATTTTTTCTAGGTAGCATTTGGAACTGCTCTACAACAAAATACTCTGATGTGCTCTATGACTCTTTAAAGATAGTACTAATTTTTTAATTTTAAAAAGTTTATTAACTTGCTTGAAGATACCCATTGTATAAAAGGTGAGCAGCAGAGTTCCTAGCCCTGAGCCATTTTTAGAGCTGTGCCAGGTATTTTGAAATCCAGCTATACTGTCTGGTCTTAGTGCTTTCCTTGTACTTCAGAGTATTCCTTTATATCTGAGACTTGTCTCCTCAAAGGTGCTGCCTCTGCTCCTGTGTAAACACCTCTTTCTCTCTTTTCTTCCAGTGCATGCTGATACAGAAGTCAAATCTGTTATTATTTCCTTGGATCTTGCCAGTCTTCCTAAGTTCCTTATCAAAACTGGTCAGATTTGCAAGCTTTTGCTAGAGGGAAGTTTGGTCACAGTTAATAGCTGGGGATTTTGGCTTTTTCCTTTTCTTAATCAAGTGCTAAGTCTCTCCTGCTAATGCACGTGCAAACATGTACACATACATTTGAGCTGTACTTCTCTTGTGAAGAGTAGGTCTGAGGGGAGAACCTCTTTCACCAGCTGCATTCTGAGCCCTCCAGGCACACGTGTTTGATATAGTCAGAGATACTTGGTTTTAGGCCTTTAGAAAGTTACTCCTCACAGATACTTCTTGTTCCTTTCTGGTTTGATTTTGTTTGTTTTGTTTTGTTTGTCTTTTTTAATTTTATGTTTTACATTTAAATTTTGATAATTCCACGTTTTTCTTCTTGTTTAGACATTTCTTCTTGAAGGAGGGTTGTATTTCCTTCTAAGAGCTGAACTCAGCCTCATCAAACTGTGCTAGCTTTTACAGATCTTGCTGACTCTGGCACCCATCTAGCCTGAACTTTTAAGTGATTTAAGAATACTATGCTGCTCCTGAAGACTTTATTTTAATTTCCTTTAAAACTGTTTGTTATCTTTTAGCTTTGAGCTTGCATGTTGTTTTGAATTTCTTGTTCAAACAGGGATCTGGGCTGTGCCTGTCTCATGGACGGGAACACTTGAAGCAGGCCTTTGTGTAATTCCAAACTATGCCAAGGACACTGCTCCTACAGCTCTACTTCAAGAAAGTAACCTCTTAGAGCCTTTACAAATTGAATACCCTGTTACATCTCATGATATTTCAAGCTGAGGAAATGAATTTAAGTCACTCATTTTTAAACTTAATCTAATACAGCCATGTGACAGATACTCCATATTGCTGTAGTTCACTATCACTTCCACCAATTTATGTCCTGGTGTTAAGGGTCAAAATAACTACCTCAGTTCTGCCAAGTCCATGATATGATACTGATATTTAATTCATGTAATTTGTTGGGAGTTGTTTGGTTGGTTGGTTTCTACCCTTTACACTTGTATTCATATAAAACCATTTGATCTTGGTCATGCTGCCTGTTTTACAAATCCTGCTCATCAAAGCTTTTGCTGGCTTTGTGCCTCTGCTGTTTCCTGCTGGGTGGTTGCTGACTCTCCTCCTAACCCTTTTCTCCAGAATATGGATTTTATGCACTCTTGATGTCTTAAAAGAGAGATCCATTGCCTTTTAAAGGGGAAGAACAGTCAAACTCTCAAAACCTGTTATCCGTGTTTGACTCTGCTCGAACTGGGGGAAGCTTTGGGTTTGACATTCACAGGACAGAAGTTGATGTTGAAAGAATTATGAAGAATCTACTCCACCAAACATCTCAGTGGCTGTAAAGGAACAAGTCAAACTCGGTGTTGACTTAACTACTTGTTCCCTGTAGAGAGTTTACACAGCTTTGTTCAGCTGTTTCAGTGCTGAAGAGGCATCGCATACACATGGAAGACAACAAAGTATAGTATGGATAATGGCATCAACTGTGTAGCTACATAGCAAAAATGACCTGGTGTCCAACAGTATTCTCAAGGGTCTTGCATTTTACAATAAAAGCAAATACAGATCTTTGTAGACAGTAAAGGAAAACCCCAAACTTGCTTTTTGCCACACTGAAGCAAAATGCAGGAATGTTACATGCACTTTCAGGTTTGTTGTTGTATAGGTATTAATCTTCCAAAATACTTCAGTATCAGTTACTCTTAAACCCTTGCAGCTCCTCACAAGTACTTCTGTCAAGTTTATCTTCAGAGGAGTTGGTGAGGCAAACCATCCCATTCTTAGGGAAGAGTGGGAGCAAAAATTTCTGATGGACACTAATAATGGCTCTTGGCTTTATTAGCAATAAAAGATCTCTCTGCCACAGTGCTGCTGCTCTCCCAAAGTACTGGTGTGGTCTGATGAGAGCCTGGCTGAAGATTTTTGTCATTCAACTTCAGAAAAACAGGTCTGTTGAAATAAAATGGCTGGTTTAAAATACAGTATATAGTTTCACTGTCATTCATGTTGTACTTCAGTTCAAAGAGGAATGAATTTAGATTTCCTTGGTGTAGGCTGAAAACCTTGGAGAGAAAAAATACTGAAAAATTGCATCAAATACATAGGTGTTGAGAACAAGTGAGGAAGTCACCCTAAACTGGCCGTTTTTCACTTTAAATTACCTTCTGTAATTTTTGTTTTACCTGGTCTTCTGAGAACAGCCAATACAAAAAAGGTAGGTCTCAAAACTGTATACAGTTCCCTTGAAAAGAAGGGCCAGTGTATGGAAAGCCTGATAGTGTGTCCTTTTCCCAGCACATATGAACCTCCAGGAATAACACATTGAACTAAGTGTACTCTGTAAGTACCATGTGAGCACACCTAAAGTAACTCTTGTCTAATGCAATAAATAAAGATCTTGCTGGAGCCATTGTTCAGGTTGAATGTTCTATTACTTTTCTTTTTTTGAAACTTCAACTCCCATTGTATTTACTACTACCAAATTGCAGTGCATAAGCAGTTATCTACTTCCTGTGGGAGGCAACAGTTTTTAAAATCAAAATCTTAGGCATTCAGCTACATAGACTTCACTATTATGATCTTCCGCTGTTTCACAAGCATGCTACTCAGGCATTAAAAAAATACTTTGAAAAAACTACTTGCAAATTAAAAGCCATATTGGTTCCAGCACCACATTCTCAGTAATAAAACACTTTCAGCCACTAAGTTGTAGACTCTCCTAATTAACTTAGAGCTGCCTAAAAAAGATTGGTATGAAGTTGCTGCTACTGAAGGATGCTGTGTGTACACAGGTATGGAGCGGGACACTCCAGACTTGGGAGAAAGAAAGCAGAGTAGAGGTTTCATTTACTGCTGTGCTTTGAACTGCAGGTATAGTTAAAGGTAATTTTGGTCCCTAATAAATTATCCCATCCTTTCAGCTGTAAGAGCAGGCACTGGCTGCATCCCTGGGTGCGTGCTCCTCTGTGCTCTAGAGGGAAGTAGGGCTTTGTCGGACATTTAGGGTGCCACCAGTGATCCCTATACCTCCAGATCTGAGCTCTTGGTGTTTCAGTAAATAAAATCTAGAACCCTGACAAAATTTGACAGTCAGTGTCAAAGAGGGACTTTTCACAAGTGCAGGGAGTGATGCTGGGTAATTACTTTAACTCCCAAAAGGTAGATTTTGATTAGATATTAGGAAGAAATTCTTTACTGTGAGGGTGGTGAGGTACTGGAACAAGTTGCCCAGAGAAGCTGTGAATGCCTTATCTCAAAGCCCCATCCACGGAAGTGTTAAAGGACAGGTTCAATGGGGCTTGGAGCAACCAGTCAAGTGTAAGATGTCCCTGCCCATGGGAGGGGGGGTGGCAAAACCCATATTCAGAGAATGCATTCATTTCCATTTCCTGTGCATGGCATTTTAGTGTTTGTACACCCAGAACACCAGCTGGACCAAAGCACAGTTAATCAAGCGGTGGCCAAGATGTCCTTTGGCAGGTTTGACCTTTCATGCTGTTTAGCATGTCCTGTCCAGTTGTCACCTGCCTGCTGAACTCCAACAGCATCTCAGCCTTCCAGAGGAATATTCAAGCTCTTTTGCACCTACCTCCATCACTTTAATAGAAACCATTCTTGAAAAAGGTGTGGAGAGAGACAAGTCTGTGCATGGTGACTTAGTGACTACAAAGCAGGGGGTGGCCCCTGTAAGAGCAGGCGGGGAATTAAAAATAAGTAGCATAAGAAAAGCAATGACAAGAGCAGTGCAGTTACTACACTCCACTTTCTCCCTCCCATTCAGTTAGTGAGGCAGTAAAAAGACTTTAGTGAATAACCCCAACCATATTTCACACACAAAGCTGGAATCACCAATTCTAGAGATGAGCTGTTCTCTACATGCTAGTGCCAAGCAGCCAGGAGGTCTCCTTGAAGTGAGCACTGAAGAGGACCAGCAGCAGGGAGGGGTCATGTCAGAGAGCACTGCTCTATCTTCGCCAGGAGGAACCACCACCATTCTCTCAGGGAAGTATTTCTGTTTTTCCAGAAAGTTGGGCCATTGACGTTATGCTGTGGTGATTTTTTGCCTTTTCTTTTATATACCTTTTATATATTTTCTGTATTCTTAGTATACGTATTTGAAGCCTGATATTGCAACTTAGTTCCAGTATTTTTCTAGGCAGGAGGACAAAACATTCTAAAAGTCTCCCAGCTGAAGGTCTGAAGCCTTCATGCTATCTTGCTTCTCCATAGGAACCAAGGCTGGAACCAGTTCTCTAGGACATATTTTTGTAAACAGGATACAAGCCTCATCTGAGGGGGGAGACTAGAAGTTGCCAGAATAGGGGGACACTACTTTATCTATTAAGCTTCTCATTGGGGAACCTTTGTCAGATATGCTAATTTGCAAAATATGTAAAAATTGTATACGCGTCAAGCGCCGTGTGCATTCTCCAGCATTTTCCACCTTATCAAGTTGTGCACCATAAGGATCCTTATTAAATGAGGTAAAACCCCTTTTATTCCCTTAACCATTTCTGGATCATAGTTCTAGGACCAGAGAAAAAGGCATCAACATCTTCATTTGCTACTTTTCAAGAGCTGTGTGTGTTATAATGACTGCCAAAAGAATGTAGGGCCTGACCAGAAACCATCTCTGAATTCAGTGTTTAATGCTTATCATGTGCTGTCACTTGCATTTCCCCAGCAGGGCGGTGGAGAGAACAGGAAGAAAATCTCCTGGGTACAGCTGGAGGAGGTTTAGAGCTGGATGAGGAGGGAATGAAACCACTTGCCTCCTCCCTGACACAGGTCAATGCCCTGCCACCATCCAAGAGGGCCACTACCAAAGGCCCTCTTCACTTTCCTCCATCTGTTTTATTGCTGAGCATGGCCCAAAGTAAGGAATATCCCTTTGGCCAGTTGGGGTCAGCTATCCCAGCTGTCTCCCCCGCAGCTCATGTCCCTTGCCCCAGCCTACACAGTGTGCAAGCACTGCCCAGCAAGAGTCAAAGTACAGGCACCTTATCAGCACCATTCCAGCCATAAATCCAAACCACAGCTCCCAGCACCACATCACTCTCAGATGGACATGCACTCCATCCCAGCCAGAGCCAGCACAGGCAGCTTCAAATATGCAGCTTGAGCCCAGCAGTCTATAACTTGTTACAGTCACAGTGGAGAGGAGAGCAAGGTATCACATTTTCAGTATCAGTCACCACAGTCTTCTTTTTTTCAGCTTGAGCAGAAAGATCAGGACAGCCAGCAGTTCATTTCATTAAGGTCTTAAGTAGGTAAGAACTATAAACTCCAGGCAGACACTGACATTTGTCTGACAGCTCCCAACGTAATCCATTACCTGTCTGTAGATCCATAAATATGGAGAAATTTTGTTTCTATAGAGTAAAAATTCTTGAGCTTTTCAGTCAGTGCGAGGTTTAGAAGCAAACTGTTGTTTGTCTTCTATTTGTTCAGACACTAATGTATTTCAGACAACTGCCCAGTTGCCTCACTTAAGTAAAAAATGCCCTAATACAGGTGTCACCAATTCACTGAGAGGGCACTGGCACCTTGGCACTTAAGAAAATGATAAAGGATAGTGCTTTTACCACCACCCAAAAAACCCCCATAACACACACACATAAACCACATCAAAACAAACAAAATCCAACCACTAACCACCCAAATACAAAGAAGTTACTTGAGTCTGCTCAAGATTTATACTTGAACTTTACAAGAGATCTACCAGCTCGCCCCATGGATTCCCTAAACCTCCTCCTACACCCATTTCCTTTGTGAAGGAGTCAAGTTATCTATTCCAATTTTTTTGGCATGAAGACAACTCTAATCTTCCCAGACCTTTAAGTGTGGGCTAAGTTATAAACTAAAAAATACATACCTTTATCACCAGGCAGCAATTAAATTATATTCAGGCAAGAAAGCATTCAACTTATGCCAGTGGACATTAAACACACCAAACTTCTTTTAAATAGATTTTATTTATGCAAAGACAATCCAAATGTGGTGTGTAAAAGTGGAAAGCTCTTTTTACATATTAATAAAAAGGGGTTTTTTTTAATATAGTTTCTATGTGTGCAGAGTGAGGATTTGACAATTTTATTTACAGGAATCCAGTAAGTTTGTTTAAAAATATAGACATAGGTATCAAGTCATTCTTATTTTCTCTAAAGCTAATTGCTGTACCGTATACA
Source organism: Corvus moneduloides (assembly GCF_009650955.1). Lineage (NCBI taxonomy): Eukaryota > Metazoa > Chordata > Aves > Passeriformes > Corvidae > Corvus > Corvus moneduloides. The sequence continues at coordinate 107,013,946 of NC_045477.1, forward strand.
ACACCTCAAAGTGCCTACACAACCAAGGGTAGCCCACGACAATGTGATTATACAAGCTTTTTGTGCCTCATTAAGAATATTCTTGTTTTGATGTAATACTTCTGCCCAGTGATTGTGGGGGCTTTTGGTTTTGTTTTTTAGTTGCCCTTTTTTATTTTTAGGGCTTTATTTTTTGTATGCGTAGTTGAATTATGTTACTATGTCATTCCCAGTAGTTCCTTAAAGAAGAAAAGTTACATTCCTTGAGCTTCCAGTTCGGCTGCTGTTATATCTGGTTCTTCATCATTGTAAATGTTTTCTGCCTGAAGACACAAGACATTACATTACAAGTGATACACACAACTGTTTTTAAACAATCTTCTACACTTCATATAGAAAAAGAGCTTGATAATACCAAGGTGGCACAGCTATCATCCCCTCCTTGAAGGGACTTTCTCCCTGCCCTTTCTTAAAGGGCAGCCAAATTTAGGAATAGGCACACAGTGGCTACATTTTGGCAGTTACCTTCTTGAATTGCTCCATTTCAACAGCAAAAGCCGTAGCCATTTAACCACTAGCCTTATTATGAACATTTTATCTGGAATTATTTCAACCTTAGTCTAAACACACAAAACAAGAACACATATTAAAAAAAAAGAAGCCTGACCTGTGGAACACACTTAAGTCCGTTACAGTTTTTTAATTTAATTTATTCCCAAATTACTTTATTCCACATTTCTAAGATAGCTGTTCCATTTCCTGTAATGTAATATGAACTAACTGGGGAGTTAAAAAGCATCCTGCTTTACAGCCAACATACGGGGGGAAGAATAAGTCTTGGCTAATACTGGATATAAGTTTTCAATTGCTTTAATTAAGAATAAATCTTAACTAGTACCTAGGACTTGGAATCAAGAATTAACTAGCAGTTGCTTTTATTCAAGTTGTTTGAGTCTTGGGTTTTCTTTTTAAAGTCTTACACTGTTTGATTAGAGCAAGAAGTATATGGCACAGACAACTTTCAGTCCTCGAAGGCACAAGCTGCCCTAAGAAGAACAAGCCTTTTCAGTTTCATTTATACACTAAGCTTTAGAGCAACTCAAGAGCTGTTATGACACTCACCATTTGCCATATCTGCATTATATTGTCCTCTGATACAGAACAGATTACCCAAGGCTCATTAGGATTCCAGCTGAAGTCTGAAATTTTGGCAGTGTGTCCTCCATGAATAAACTGTTAAAAAAAACCCCACAAGCTTCAGTAAGCCATTTCAACTCTAGATAAATCTGTTAAAACCTGGGATTCTTAAGTTAAATTCATCATGCTAATGACAAAGAAAAACTTGCTACTAGAGATTCACAACAGACATAAGGAAGGTGTGTGTTCAACTGCTTCCCATTCACTGGACACAGATGCAGCTGCTGAGACAGCATTTGAGGTAACAGTTCCTATTATTACAGCAACAACTGACATCCTCAAAATGGTCTCTCTTCACACAGGGCTGGGCTGTGAAATCCAGACATTTTTCATTCTGATTACATCTAAGAGCACTTACAGAGTCACACACGAAATGGGGAAACCTTCAGAACTGAACAGAGGAAGCCTACAGCAAATGAGAGCAATGGACTGGAAACCAGGGAGGTGAAAAGATTTACGAACAGCTGCAGTTTTAGCAGCACAGTGACAAGACATCACTGCCACACAGCATGTCAGCACACTGAAACCTGAACAAAAGGGTACCAGCAGCTCAGGAGGCCCATCTTCTGCATCCTCTGCAGACTGCTCTTCTCCAATTTTACTGTAAGAAAGTAGTTTATACTTTTTATTAAAATTACAATTGCATTCTATATCAACTTAACAGTTCCTGGCCTTTGTTTCCCATATTTGCAAATTGTTTTCCTCACTGTGAAATAACTATAATCATCAGGTATAAAACATCAGCTGTATGGCACTGTCATTACTGAAATAGAATCTTAACTTGTGAAGCACATGGAAGCAAAAATCACTTACTGATGTGATGCCTAAAGATTTTTACCCTTTTTCATATGTGTAGCTTTGTAGATTTTTAAAATATAGTTGTATGATTTCTAGTACTTTTCCTGCCCTCTCTCACATTTTAGAATAATGAACTAACCCTTTCTAACACATTCCTGAAATTCTGTTTAGTCTTATTCTTAAGACCACAATTTCTGACAAGGACATCTTGTTTTCCACCAGAACTTGAGAGACATAACAAGAAATAGGGGAAAGAAACCCCTGGACCAACTCCAAAGGGGCAGACCCAAGAGTGGGTTACCGGGCCAACTGACCCCCTACTGAATATACCTGCAAGATACACTAATTAATTAACCTTTTAAAAACTGTAGAAATCCTTTACCACGCATGCACATACAGCTGTGTTTGTGCACCTGAAAGGTTTCATTGAAGAACTGCTTTTTATCCTACCACTTTAACACTGTTGCAAGTTTTTTCTTTTGAATCTAGGCAACAAATGGACAACAGAAAACAACACTATTAGCAAGAAATCCTGATGGAGAAGTAACTTTAGATGTACTGCGCTGTTTCTATTTATACCCAAAAGACCAGGCCTGAGGTAAGCAAGGAAGGCTTGAGAACAGCACAAATCAAACCTGCCAAATAATGCAGGCCAGCAGCCTTTTTTTTAACCATCTGTTCATATATACTAACAGAAAGGAATTGCTCCTCACCTTAGATCCCATACGTTAAGCCGACGATCGGTACCACTTGAAGCAAGAATGGTTTCATTATGAGGAGACCAGTGAACCTATTAAAAGAAAACAACTTCAGTGGAGCAGTTAACTGATTTCTAAAGCATATCCTGTATAACCAGCACTCCGGCCACTAATTTTTAACTGTACTCTGCAAATCAGTTTCTTCCAGCACAGAGGGTATCTAGTAGCTCAAATAGACTGCTTTAAAGTCTTAAGGTTTCTCAACCTGAACAAACAACATTATTTCAGTGTTACAGATCTACCATATTTTATGAAATTTGTCTAAAAATCACTGTTACTTGCACCCAATTAATTAGGCAGAGTTCACAAAATTAGGTTTGAACCCAAATCCTCTGTACAGCACATCATTTTAGAGAAACCTTCTACCTGTACTAAAGGTACTTGTGAACACCCAGTATCTTTTTAGCAGCAAGTTGTTGACTACTTGCTTTAAAGGCAAGTGGGGAAAGGCAGAAATAAACTACATGGTACTGTCTGTAATTGTCAAACACAACATAGTGAGTTTTGGTTCAACAGATATATTTGTGTTGCAAGAACACAAATCTACATGTTCTTGTCCAACTCAGTACTCTTCGTGGGTTTTTTCTACAGGTTGTGAGTAGTTTACCCACCTGAAAAATCTCATCCTTTTGAGACTCAAAAGAATGGAGTTTCAGCTTTAAGTTTCGAAGATCCCACAGAGCCACCGTCTGGGAGACACAAGTAACAAGAAATTGGTTATACTATAATGGCCTTCATCTGCACTGCTTGGGAATGTAAAATATACACAAGTAAAAACCTTGTCAGCAGAGCCAGTTGCCAGAATGAACTCGCTGTAAGGATTGAAGGACAGACAGTTGACCTCGGCTGTGTGAGCATCTACTGAGTGACTCGGCTTGGACGTGGCATTAGATCTTGTGTCCCAACTGTGGCAGTGACGGGTTTGGGGAAGGGGTCAGGGGCAGGGAGGAAAGAGGGAGAGCAAACAAACTTCAGTTTTTACAGGAGGTTCTTTTTCACGATAGCTTTTATTACTAAACCCAACTCTGAAGCTACAGTTTTCATTCCAAAACCTTCAGTATTTTGTCTGCTGTACATGAACAGCTTGCACCAGGAAGCTGACATACATATTAGTTACATCTTCTTTTCAAGTGATGGGAACACATTAAATGGCATGTAGATTTAAGTGATTCTGCACCATCACTGTAGCTGATTGCCATAAAGAGCTACATGAAATCATGTCAAAATTCAGACTTTGTTTTTTATCCAAGTGCTGTGGACTAGGTCCACTGGCAGCACACAGCATGCACTACCCAGAAACCTCCTAACTTACATCATAAGCTTCTGATCATCTGCCACGGATCCAAACAGAGACTCATGGAGCAGGTGCCATGCCACGTCTTCCACTACTGCAGAGTGCCCGGTAAAGATGGCTTTTGCCTCAACAATCTTGCCTTCTTTGGGTCCAGCACTTATATCCCATAAACACACCATCTGTAAATAAGCCACATTCTACTGAAATGCAGACTCTGATTGTACTATCTTTCAAATAAATAATCAATCACACTCGACAGAGACGACACTCCTGAAGCAGTTCTCTGCTTTTGAAAAAGAACACTTAGTATGCCACAAATGAGAGCTAAGTTATCAATCAGTTTTCTGCAAGTTCAAGGCCCAAGGATTATTTAGAAGGCCACAAAAGCAATTTACACTTTTAAAGTCCACAAAGAAATGTATAAGCTATTAGTTCAACTGATCTTTGAGAGTCTTATTAAATTATGGTCTTGACCCAAGCCAATTAAAAGGGTTTCTTCCAGCAGTAAACTATAAAAATATTCTTACATCAAGAACCTTAAAAAGAACTCGTTGTTGATTACAGCCTAAAGCCAACTGACAGCCCTTAGAAATGTAATTACAATATGTGAGAGCTTCCCCACATAACAATACACAGCTGCACTAGGACAGGTTTTCTCCAATTTTCTACTACAGCATAAATTAGGAGGAGTTGGGTTTTTTAAGTAGGGGAAAAGATGTGGTTTTTACATGATCATCTGATGCACTGAGAAGATGTCCACTCAAATTTGAGTTCCATGATAAGCCATAGCCTTCCTTCTGGTGTCCTCTTAATCTAAGGTCAGGATTACACTCTCCACTCGGGTCTGAAAGACAGAAAATTCCTTCCCTTTAGTGTCTCCTTGCACATCAATCCATAGGAGCATCATTACCACCCAAGAACTTTGCTTCTGTTGCAGTAATTGTATTTTATACATGAACCTCTCCAGAGAGTGCTGCTTCTATCAAGATTCTCTTACAAAAGTGAGCATAACCAGGCAGTTGAAGTCCCTGAAGATATGGGCCTCCTCCTTTGGATTCCAGAGCCCAGCAACTCTCTCCCCATCACAGTCAAACACAAGTTTACCCTTCGATGACAAGAGGCATTTTGCTCAGCTCCAAGGAGTCTGACCCACCTGGTTTTGAAGGATGTTTAGTGTAGTCAAACACCAGCACATCAGCAGAGGGTGTTTTTGTTGCAATGATGCAGGGGTTCTGCGGCATGTATCGGGCACGGTTCACTTCACCCTCATGGTTAATTTTAATCTCCATCTCAATTTTGCCAGTCACAGATCCAAAGCCACCAAATTCTACAGTTGTCAGAAAAATTTCAGTTTATCACACCAATTATTTTAGACTACTGAAACAGCATCTTCCCTACTCCAAGATACAGTGGTAGCACCTCACTAAACACAAGCAAAGACTAGGAAAGACTCACACCATGCAACACAATAGCATTAACACTTTTGATATTTGGAATCCTCTTTCAGACCTTCAGTCTTTATTTGAGGTAGATGTGTACCTGTTTTCACGACAACTGAGAGAGCTGGTAGAAAGCCTAGTAGGGATTATATACCATAATGTTACCTAAGCTCTTCTGAAAAAAAGTTTCCTCTTTTTAGTAATCTAGAATTAGTGTAGACTGGTAAGTATATGTCCACTTTAGTATTTAACAGCAAGTTAGAACACCATTATCAGAACAAGTGAAAGCAGTAATGATACTGCTCAATCAGAACCTAAGAATGCTGCATGCCCACCTCCTTTCTCACTGTCATACTGCAAAGCACCAAACTGATCATTGCTGGGAATCTGGACTCCGGCAACAACCAGGTGGTTCTGTTCATCAGACGTGTGTGTTCCCAAAACCAGCCAGTGCAGAGCATAATCCTTTCCTTCTGGCCTGTTTAGAATAATAAATGTTGGAATAAAAGTATGTGCTCAGTTCCAGAAGTTCCATAGCTTGCATCAATAACCCTCAAGATCCAAACCTCTTCAGGGAACTAGAAAAGAGAGACTCTGTAAGAGATCCTCCCCTTTGTTGCAAAGACTTGTGCAATAAAGCAAACTGGACTCTGCCATGAGCAAGCCAAAGACACAACCAGCAAGGCTCGAGTGACAATACAAGCCAGTGAACATAGCCACTGTGGCTTGAAAGGGACAGTTACAGTTCGCACAGCAGTTAGAGGTGACACCAATACCTACTTCTGTCTAATTTCCCTGGAGTCTCACAGTATTGATTTAGGAAACAAGCAATAATCTTTTCCATAAAACATAAATCCTGAGGGGGCAAGTGGCAACCTGTTTTAGTTACTTCTCCTAGAAGCTTTTACCAGTTACCTTAACTAGAATCAAATTTCTCTTCTGGTGGTTGAATGTAACATTTAGTTAAAAGTGAACAGCTGGATGGATGGTGCCATTTATCTCTGAAAGGACAAATTTGAGCAGTCAAAACCAAGCAACCTTTGCATTCTTGAATGCAACAAATTAATTATGTTGCCTGAATCCAAGCAATCCGGAATCATTTGGATAATCACAAACAACCAGAGGTATTACTACACCACTTCCAAGTGTAAAGGGGGAAAAAAAAATACAAAACCAAACAAGAAACACACAATGCACATGCACTTACTTGCATCAGGAACAGGTGTCCCATCATGTCAGGTGCCATACAAAGAGGCAGTCCTTGCCTTAAATGGCTTACATATTTTGACACTGGATAATTGGAAACACCAGTTTTTAAACTGAATATTAAGTCAATCTGCAAAATACGAGGCAAGCAGAAGTGTCCCTCATAAGGGCTCCACACCCTCAAGTCCCCACTTCATTTTCTCCATGCCATGACTGGTTGGCTCACATCTCTCAACATCATCCCCAAACATTCTGGTACACCAAATGAAGTCATCACCTAACCAACACATATGTTACAATCCCATATGTGAAAAGGAACTTTACAGAAGAAAGAGACCATCCTCTGATAATTGCATGAAGCTTACACATAAGTTTTTTTAAAATCTACCTAAATCCACGTTACATCACTACCTCAGTGGAGCCCCGAGTGGTTACTGCAACAATTTAAGTTCTGTAGTAGCTGGCACATGAAGAGATTCTATCCCCACCTTCATGATTCTTTAAGAAAAAGAAACTCAGCCCACAATTTTTTCAGGGAGATGGGGAAGAATGGGAAATTTAAATATGTGAAGTCAACAATGAACCAGGGACAAAACCAGAATGTGAAGAACCAGTTTTAGAATGTTCTCTTAAGTAAGCCCAGACTTAAAAGACATCAGGCATATACTACAGATCCTATAGCTTGGACAGAAGAGTATATATAGTGCACGTGAGGAAAAACAGTCTTTAAGAATGAGCTAATTTAGTAGATAGATTTCTCAAGCAGAATTAACTACAAATGAGCACTAGATCTCTTATTTAGAAATAAATTGAGAAAGACTTCTGTGTTCACGCCTCACAACACCTTCTGATAGGCTAATCTAGACTTCTGTGAAGTATCAACTTGTGACCTTTTTCCTCGATGCTTCTGCACACCCGCGGGGTTTTTAAAGCTGTAAGCAAAATAAAGAGCTATAAGCTCACAAAGAGAAGTTTAACGCAAATTATTCTCGTCTTGCGTGGTTTTTATCCCCAAGTTACTCAGCACACCAGGTTAATAGAAAAGAAGCCTTCCCGGTGCCTTCTCGGCCTCTCTGCCCGTCTCTCACCTGGTCACATCAGGCAGCCACTGCACCGTGAGGCTGGGCCACTCCAGGGCGTGTGTCATCACCAGGTCGTACAAGAAGGGGGTGTTCTTCTTCCAGATCTTGTACTCCTCGCTGATGACACGCTCCTCCACCGTGTCCTCCAGCACTGCAGTAAGGGAAGGCATGAACAGAGCGTGGAGGGGGGTGAAAGGGAGCGCAGCCCCGGCCGGGGCTCTACCGGGACGGGGCAGGAGCGGGGGTCCCGCAGGGCCCTCGGGGGCGGCCGGCGGGACGAAAACTGCAGCCGCTCCAGCCCCGCTCCCAGCTCCCGCGGAAGCTCCTCGGGGAGGAATCCCGGAGCGCCCCAGCTCCGCTGCGCCATCCCGGGCACACGCACCCTCACACCCCAGCGCCCGGCCGGGGAGAGCGGAGCGGGGGCTCCTACCGTCCTTGCTCGCCATGGCGGGCGAGACGCGGCGCCGGGAGGGAGCCGAGGAGAAGGCGGCAGCGAGCGGAGAGGGCGGGAAGAAGCGGAGGAGGCGGGAAAGGAGGGAGGGAGCGCGCACAGGAGCCACTGGAAAGGCGGGAGAGAGCCTCCGGTGGCGCGGGGAGACCCCGCCTCTGAGGACCCCCAGCCCCGAAAGGGCTGGGGCTGGGGCTGGGGCGGGGCGGGCGAGGGGAAGGCCAGGAGGGGCCAGGGGAGGGCGAGGAGGGGCCGAGGGAGGGCGAGGAGGGGCCGAGGGAAGGCCAGGAGGGGCCAGGGGAAGGCGAGGAGGGGCCGAGGGAGGGCGAGGAGGGGCCGAGGGAGGGCGAGGAGGAGCCGGGGGAAGGAGAGGAGGGGCCGGGGGAAGGCGAGGAGGGGCCGAGGGAGGGCGAGGAGGGGCCGGGGGAAGGAGAGGAGGGGCCGGGGGAAGGCGAGGAGGGGCCAGGGGAGGGCGAGGAGGGGCCGAGGGAGGGCGAGGAGGGGCCGAGGGAAGGCCAGGAGGGGCCAGGGGAAGGCGAGGAGGGGCCAGGGGAAGGCGAGGAGGGGCCGAGGGAGGGCGAGGAGGGGCCGGGGGAAGGCGAGGAGGGGCCAGGGGAAGGCGAAGGCGGCTGGGCCGCGCTGTGGCCACGAGGTGGGGCTATAGGTAAAGCAGCGCCACAGAGGACGCCTCTATCGATATGTCTTGTCTAATGAGCCCTAAATCACAATAAAAACTTGGTATTAATCCCCCTTCGCAACTAGAAATGATAGAATCATTGAATCGTAGAGTGGTTTGGGTTGGAAGGGACCTTAAAGATCAGCTCATTCCAACTCCCTTGTTGGGCAGGGACGCCTTCCACTAGACCAGGTAAGTAAATCTCTAAGTAAAAATGGTTACAGTGGCCACAGCTGAATAGTTACTGTTTTTTCAGCAATGGTGCTGAATCTTTTGTAATTTTCTAGAAGAAATGTATGTTTGAACTATTTTTTAGCTGCAGTTTTAGCATAGAAAGCACTGAACTGCATTACTGAACTGTCACACACACAGGATCAGTCAGTGTTCCCAGAGACTCAAATTCTATTGCTCTCTAATGGGGTCAGTGGTAGCGTCTCATACTCTGGCAAGTGACATGGCTTTGTTTGAGCAGCCACGTACAAATCAAACATCCGGCCCTACCACCCTCCAAATCAAACATACAGCCTTACCACCATGCCTGCCCAGCCTTGCTGATCTCTCCTTTCACCTGCCAGTAGACGAAAGATTGTTCAAGGCCAGCTGGATGGAGCTCTGAGCAACCTGGTCTAGTGGAAGGTGTCCCTGCCCATGGAAGGGGTATTGTAACTACACGATCTTTAAGGTCCCTTCCAACTCAAACCATTCTATGATTCTGTGATTTAATTTAACTGCTTTCAATTCAGCTTAAATGAACAGAGCTTGCCTTAACCAGGGTAGATCTTTCTGGCAGCTAATAACACTTTCCAGCACAATAATGGAAATAGAGGCAGTTAAGAATCAGGTTAGATTCTCCCAAATGCCCCTAAAGATTCAAAGGAACTTTTGGTCTCCAAATAGCATGTGTTTTCTTGCCATGTTGTGACTTACAGTCTTAAGATGAATTCTTGCTTCAGAGTTAAACTCACAGAGATGAATCCTGTATCACTGAGGCTCACATGCTTGGAGTTCCAGAAGGGAAGGAAATCAACTCTGAAGTGGAGCTCACTGTGCTCAGCTAGAGATGGTCGCAGGAGAGAGAAACAGCCAAATAATAGCTGGCATTTAACTTTAATTTCCCCTCTGTGAGGACACTCTTCATGGACTGAACCTTCTAGGGTCTGGACACCAGTTTTTCAAACAAGGAATCCAGTTATGGAAAATGTTTATGTCTAGCAAAGGCAGGAGACTCCAAGGCTGGTAACAGCAGCCAAAGGTTGTAGCATGGGAATCAGGGAAAAAGACTGAGGAAGGCAGCCAGCTCCTCTAACTGGAAGCTTTCCCTAATAAACCACTGCTTTTCTGACCAGAGTGTTAAAAAGCAGAAATCTTTTGGTGAAGTTAAATGAGTATATATTCATCTTCTCCTTAATCCGCACAAATTGGATTTATACCTATGCATGCCTTACTTATTCGAAATGAGAATCCTGTTAAATTGCATGGAAGCTGTACAGCAGCAGGCTCCATAGGAGTGCATGAGTTAACACAGACACAGGGCCTTGTCCTACCAGATGTGGCACCAGCTTCCCTTTGGCACTGCTTACTCAGTGCTTTGGTGGTGGCTGCCAAGTATGTGTCTACTCCTACGAGGTGCTGAGGCCTTCCTAAAATGTTTTCAGAGTGAAGACTGAACCTTTCAGAGCCTGTGTGTTGTTACAGAGTGTTGGTCACTTAAACCTCAGATAATGGATAAAGGAAATCTCTGTCAGGCTTCCTGGCTTTAAGTGACCTCTGTTAGCTCTCACTGAGGGGTGATTACATGGCCCCTTGAAAGATGAAGTGTGTATGAGCATTTGGGTAGGATGCTCTTTGTGATTGTGCTGCAAACAGCAGTATTTGTGGCCACTGCTTACCTGGAAAGTGATAGGGAAAATGTGAATTAGTTTTGAAAAGTTATGGACAAAATTGTTCTTCAGTGATGTCTTGATGGATAAACTATAAGTGAAGAATTGCTCCCCAGCCCTCCACAAATTTTTGCTGACTCTGTTTAGGATCTGGAAATCAAGTTGGATTGTAATACGTTCCAGAACTAGTACTAGCTTTGGTGAACAAAGCCCGTCATGTCTAGATGTCAAAATAGTTAGTAAGGGACCAGCACAGTTCTCCTTGTTAACAATTACACTTGCACACAACCAAATTTTCTTTTCATTTAAATCTGTGCACCAAAAATCCTGTTATTAAGTGCTCTTCTCCCATTGAGATTATGATGGAAGAGACAATTTATAACACTACATCTATCAAAGACAGCACATCATCGACTCTTATGTTGCTTATTTGCAATTCATTGGCATGGTCATATCTGTGACCACACATCTAAAATGTATCCTTTGATTCCCACACTTTGTAAGGAAAGCAATTACCCAAGGCTGTTGTTCATCATTTGCAGTATGTGTAAAATGTACCATAAATGAGTTCTGAAGTGAAAGAGTGACTTGAATCATAAGCTTTATTTTTATTAAGCTATATTTCTTTCAAACCTAAGCATGAAATACTGCATCTTCATTTCAGTAAAAACCCACCATCTCCTGCATCCTCAATTGTATGTGCTGCATCATGCTTCAAATTGCAGGTATATTTATGAAAAATTATATGCACTTGTTAATTTTAGATTGAAGACATGTATGCTGATTTATTATTCTGCAAAGAATTAGCTGGCTTGCTGTTGCTTCTTTCTCTTATACATTATGCAGAGGTGATGGATGTTCTTAGCATAACTCAGCAAGTAGATGCAGGTATTACTGTGAACGACCATCTGAGTCAGAAAATTGTGTAAGGTAAAACAAGCACAAAACCTCAAAATTGTCCACTGGAAAAGTAAAATGGCAGCCTCAACAGTTACTATTCTGTAACATATTTGCTGTCATTGCATAGTCTCAGTAGCCTGTTTGGAATAAAGTATCATTTTCTTCAAACGTGTAGATAAGAAAAGCACACTTCATTTTAATTGGTGCAAGCATTCCTGTTGGGGAAGATGAAACAGGAAAGCCTTATAAATATGATTGCCTGACAAAAGATTTTGAGAATATGAAAACTGTAAGCGACATCGAAATGAAAGCCACCTTTTGAGATACCAAGTCTTAGTTACTGAACAACTGGAGAACAATGGTATGGCCGACTGAAGGTAATCCCCTCTTGATTGAACAATACCCTCTGCTTGCAGGCAGGTCCAAGGGTCAGAGCAGACCCTACTAGCTCAGCAGAAGGGGTCCAAAGAGTAGTTTTTAGAAGTTAAGATGTAACACTCTATGGTAATATAAGAACTCTTATAGGCTGTATGTAAATGCTATAGGATTTGTATCTTGTATTAGATTGGTTAGTGACAATTAGAATATTCAGTACAGAAGATGATTTATTGTATTGTAACCAGGACTTCAGACACTCTTACTACACTCTCTCTCACTTCTTCTTCACTCTCATTCCTCTCTCTCTCTCTCTCTCTCTTTACTTACCCGCTTACTCTCTTGCTCTCCTGGGCCTGCTCCGAGCTGAGTCTGGCAGCTCTAAGCAGTGCCCCTGTACCCACGCCCTTTGCAATAAACCGCATGTTCCAAGATCTGACTTCAGAGATCTCTCGTCTCCGTCTGTCCCGACCGTCCGACCCACACCCACCCAAGCTCCCGCACATTCCCTCAGAGTTTCTTGAAATGTGACCATGTTTATTTTCTCCACTGCTCATCCAATATTTTTTTTAAATTTACCCAGCAATTATTATCTCCCCTGTATCAATCACGCCTAACCAATACCCTGCTGTCACAAAAAATCTTGAGCTGCAGCCGTGTCTTGGACATGTTCTCTGTGACTTGCAGGTTGGCATTTGTCTAATGACAGCACATCTTCGATAGTTCACTTCTAAACAGCCATGGCTGTGTTTTATCCTGATGTGCAACATCTGTGTGCTGCACAGCCATGTACAAATGGCAACTTTTGCTTTGCATTGAATAAAGTGCATTTATGGGAGTGTCAGTTCTTAGGGGAAAGAATGACTCACTGGGATTATATCCAGCATTGTAGACAAATACTCCTCTTGCACCTTCTAGATGGCATTGTTCCCACTATTGGGATGCTGTACTGGGAACTCATGAGCTGCAGGGTTGGGATAACTAGCACTGTTTGTCACACTTTCAGCTAACTGCTGTAGATTGTATTGAAATTCAGGCCACAAATGAGAGGAAAGAGGCAGTCTTGTGGATTCCCTCAGCATTCAGGAATATACAGTGTTTTACCTTTGAAGTAGAGTATGTTTATTCTGTAAGGTACAAACCAAACTTGTTCTTATATAACAAGTCCCTCCTTCACCTCCCAAAGTAGCACTGCACTGAGCTAAGACTAATTCAACTGTGCTGAACACTTTTTTGTTGTTTGCATGGACATGGCAATATTCCCTCAACAACTAGGCTTGCTGGGCTATTTCTGTGCTCTGTGATATTTGTTTAGCATTTTGTATGTTTTTTGGGGTTTTTTAAATAATTCCATGTAGAATAGCAAGTAAAGTATTTGAGAAATAGATATCAACGTTTACATAACTGGCTTGGTACATTTTTATTAATTTTGCACAGAGTACTGGAACTGGCTGAATTACAAAAGAGCAGGGAAATATGAGTAGTTTTTAACAGGCCATCTTATGAAACAGTTGCTGCAATATGTGTTATTTTGCATGCTATATATTTCCAATATGTGTTTTCTTTGTATAGATTGCTGTAGCTCTGCAGCCTCTGGTCTGGACAGGTTATTGCCCATATGTGGAGTTGCAGATCTGCAGGGATATTAAAAGAAATGGCAGAGAATATTTTGCTTGGCAGAAAATACTTTGGCCTTTTGAAAGATGTAGCAGATATGCAAATTTATACAACAAACAATCTATTTTCCTAGAAGTACAAACACTTAATGCCAACAGGGAGATTTTCAATAAAATGGAAGGAGAATTCTGACTTCTGAAGCTTCCAGCACTTGGCTTAATGGAATTCTTTGTTGCTTGTTGCCTTGGCCTTCCTCTTTGTGATCTTGGAGGAACTTGGGGAGCAGGACTTGGGTAGTTCCAAGCCTGTGTCTGGGTCACAGGAATCAGAGGAGACTGTAATCCAGACACTGCTGTTTTCAGTTACATGGAAAGGAGTCGAGGCAAACTGCTGCTCTCAATGATGTGCTGAAGCACAGGAAAGTCTCAGCCTTTCATGCCAAAGAAGGTGAAAGGGAGTTGTTTATTATAATCCATTTCCTCTTCAACTTCCACTCTAGGGCTTAAAAGCCTCTGCAAGTATTCAGTGAAGGAAAGTGATCTCTGCTCTTGCCTTCTAATCTTCAGGAATGTCTCTCCTCACCTGAGCTGCCTGGCCTTCTTTTTCAGAGACTTCTCTGAGGTCACCATATGGTTTCTTTCTGTGTTCTTCACTCTTACTCTTTTGAGACTTGAAGCAATTAATAACGGCATTATCTTCAAGGTTCTGGATATCTCAGAGGTGAATCCACTGAGACAGGAACCATGCCAAGCTGTTTCAGCTCACTGATCCTGTTTCTGTGGTAATGAAGATTTTTCTTTATGCTGTTTGATTTACTCATTTACATTATGGCAGAACACCCTCACGTGCAGTCTTTGGAAGCTCTGAGATCTTGATTTTTATGTTCTGTCTTCTTTCCAAGTGTTTTAAATACCAAGAACCACAGTCCTGCACAGAGTGTGCATTAATGGACAGGTGTTACATCAGACGTCTGTGCTGCTTTTTACTTTGGGAGGCAGAGGCTGTGGCCAGAGGACTATGGATTCACAGTGTGTTATGGATATCATGTAAGGGAAAAAGGAACAGGCAGACAAATCTGCTTAGACCAGGTTGGTGCCCGTTTACATTTCTGCAGTCAGTTCTAAAATTGGTGGGTACCCAAGCAAATAAACTTTGCTGCTGTTTCTGCTAGTTGCTTCCAGTGGTGACTCAGCTAAAGTGGTATAGCCACGGGTTCAGAAATGGGAAAAAAGGGGACAGTGGCACTGCCCTGTTGTGCCAGTACTTAACACATTCTTACATTCCCTGCACACCAGTTCAATGCTGCTAATGCTGTTTTGCTAAACATTTCAGAGAATGTTTGTATGAACAATTTAAGCCAGTATAAGACCATAATAATGTTAGCTGGTCTCCCCTCTTGCTCACCACTCTTCTGCTTTGCCCAGTGCTAACATTCACAAGGTCAGTGTGGAGCTGAACCAGGTCCCCAAAGGAGCTGACTTTTTTTTTCTTTAGCAGAGTTGATTTTCAGCCAGATGATCAGGCTGAGCATACTCATTGCATGTCTTCCTGGTTTAAAACCTGGCACCAAGGGGAGGACATAGCCATGGGCAAGAGCAGGGATGGTTCATTCAGGTTCTGGTTTCAGATTCGTTTGCACCAGTTGTGAGACTGCACCACTGGCCGTGCAAGTCAATAGTTGTAGCACTCTACTGCTGGTTCACTGCCAAGTCTGGAGTGTTCAGTTCTGTGAACTGCCAGGTAGGAGTATTGTCTCTCTACCACTTGTCTGTCTTCTGCAGATGTAGTACCTCAAAAAGAAGGTGAAAACTCCATTCACATGCTGTCATTTGCTGACATGGGGGGAAAGCTTTAATATTCCTACTTAGTTACTGGTATAAGCAGGATATATAATTAGGACTTCAGTAGGAGACAACTGAGCAAAATACAAGTACAGGAACTCGCATTGTCATGGGACACCGTTGGGACCTTATTTGACATGCATTAAAATATTCTTCAAAGAGGTTTTTTAAAGGAAAAGGGTTTAACAAAATTGCTGCTTTGCTGAGAGGCAGCACAACTGGATCAAATTAAATAAAAGCTGAATTTTAAAAGCATCTTGTGATTTGAGATACTGCAGAGATCCTCTTTAAAAGGTATCTGAGACTAAGCATCCATCAACTGAGGAAATCCCTAGCACTAGGGGCTTTAGAAAAATTTAAGCTTTCATATTTGAACTATTTCTCCATACAGCTGGAAATCTAGTGTAAACAGGGCCTAAGCAACTTGGCCAAAGTAATTTAGGAAATCAGAACTGCTGACTGCTAATACTAGCTCAGGTTTCTAGCCCCATGCCCAGAATGCTAACGTTTGGCTTTATTGTTTTGTTTTTCCATTATTCTCTGCTGTGAGGTGCAGTGGGGGAAGAGTAGAGCAGTGATAACTGTTAACATAACACCTCTGCCCTGTTTCTTAGGAAGTACCTGTTTTTTGCTGAAGCTTAGGGAGGTAAGTATAGACTACATGATAACATATTTCTGTGTGAAAAGTCATTTTTGGCTCTTCCTTTAAAAACCATTGCACATGGGAGGTTAAGGAGGGCGTGAATAATCTCCTTTCTTGTTTGGAGGAGTGACGCAGATGCAGTGGGTTGGATGTCAGAATAGCTCTGTTATTAGTTATGTGTTACTGTAGCATCTCCGTGCCACAGGCACAGGGCAGCACCTCATTCTGTCAGCACTCTGCTGACACGAAAGGGAGATGCCAGTTATTGACCTGAAGATCTGTCTTTCTCTTGGATTCTGGGAACAAGACAGTTGGATACAGGAAGACGGGGCTGTGCAAGGTGGCAATTATTGGTGAGCAAAATAAGCAGTTCTCATGGTTGCAACCTCCCTGGCAGCAAAGAAAATATAGAAAGAGAATTGAAATTTGAATTTGAAAGAGACGCAATGTGGCTTTCTGAATACTTATGGGAGAGCTGTGCCTGGGTGAAACAAGCAAGTAGGAAAAAGGGATAGATAACTTTTCAGGTAAGACCGGGTTGTTTCTTTTTTTAAATTTGGTTGCCTCTCAAAGGACTTGTTCCGGAACCCTGACTGCAAGTCTTCTGGGGTTAACATCAACACTTTAGTTTGGACCAGGAGTGAACTTTGAAGCAAACCTTGTGACTGCCCCCACTTAGTGCACTTTGGTTTACACTGCAGGCTGGTCACAGAGCACTGGTCACTGAATCCTTCTCGAGAGAAACAAAATCAGAAATATATTCCACCTGCCAATGAGGGCATCAGATGTACAGAATCAGACAAAAGAGAATCTAAATCATTAACAACCCCATCAAATATATTTAGCATGGAGTCAAGGGCCACAAAAACAATTGTTTTACTCTACAGATCCACTCCTATTCCATGGTACTACTTGCCAGTGTTAGACATAAAGTACCTTGTTTCTTTGATATTTTTTGTTGAAAGGAATATAGCTTTTTGGTAGACTTTCAAGTGCTCTTTGCTTGTATTTCTTAAGCATGTTGATATCTGATCATCTGTAATGCCTCAGTGGCATTTGCTTAGGTCGCATTATATGTTCTGCTTAGTATTTGCAGTGAAATGGCACCTATTTCAGAACAAAGTTTCTGGATTCGCAGTAAACATCTTGTAAGCTAAAATGATGTACTGAAGGTAAATCTCAAATGCCTACTCAGCATTTTGGCAGTGGCACATACGGAAACACACAGTTAAAGATACTGAAGGTCAGAAATTATGTCTCAGGGGATTTTGACTTGAAATGTGAGAGTTTAAAAAAAAATGTTACAGGTTTTAGCAGAACATTTGGAAACACTTTTCCCTCTTTCCCATGTGTGGCCATGGAGTCATTCATCAGTCTCTTCTCTCCACTTACTTGGCTCAGCAGTGGAAACATCTAGGAGCAGTATACTGTTGATCTTGTATGTATTTTATTAAGGCCTAGCACGCCTTCAGATCCCACAGAAGAGTTCAGAAGAGAAATATTCTGGTAACATGTGGAACACAAGAAGTTGAGGTGGTGGGCTGAAATGTGGAAACACTCCCTGGTCTCCATACGCTTAAAGAAAGGGAAGAATTTACCGCAGGTTGTTAAGGGGTAATGTAGCACATTCTCACAATCAACCACAGGGAAGAGGAGGGCCCCAGAGAAGTGAAATCTGGTTCTTCCCTCAGACTTTTCCTTGGACTGGTACAGCTACCCACAGCCTCTCTTATAGTGAGGCATTTGTGTCTCTTAAGGCTCATATATGTAGGAGATGGTGGTCAGAGAGGGTGGTCACAGAAGAATCCCAGTTTCATTGGGACTGAACTACAAGAATGAAGGACAATAAATTTCCCCCCCTTTCACCACAAATCCCCGACACATTTATTTAACAAAGCTTTTGTGATACAATACAAATAAGTAGCAACATGGGAATTTAGTAGCAAGGGGGGAAAAAAGTAATGCCAAAATTGAAAGCACAGAACCCACCTCCTAAGAAGGGATAAAAGGATACTAAACCCCAGGTTATAAGAGCCAGGTCACACTTGTAATTCATTCTTAAGACTCAAAAGTGTGCCATGAAGACAATAAAGCTATTTTAATAGAATAGAATTCCCCAAATACATTGTATTTAAGTAGTATTTTTCTAAGTAACTGATAATAGTGTTTGTGTGTTGTTTACATAACAACACAAAATTAAGTCTGTGTAAAGACCTGTTCTGAGTGGGGTAGGGCAGCATGTAATAATATGCCATGATGCCTGGGTTTTTTCAGACATCAGCTTGCCCCTCTTTTTTCTGGGATAACAGCAGCTTACAGGAAGCCTGAAGAAGTGCCAAAGTAGCTACTGTCTCAGAAAAAAGTGAGCAATCCGCTGCTGCCTCTGAAATCTTGCAAGTGTTGGGCAACAGAGCTGATTTGGGAGTTGGTGCCGTACAGGAGGCCAAAGTATTATTCAGCATTCTCATTTATTTGTGTTTAGAATGCAGCAGGACCTTGGTAATGCCTACTAGGTGATCTTTCAGCCTAAGACACAGACTAGCAATGGGTCTTTGACCCTTTCTGCTAACAGGATCATGTTTGATCCCTTCAGAAATTCTTACTAGCAGAGAGAACTTGTGTTAAAAGAGTACAAAGCCTAAACCTTTTTTGGCACAGGTATTGCTGCCAAGCTAAGAGAAGAGCAAAAGAAGTGACTCCATGAAAATTAATGAATATACTGCATAGCAACTAATATTTGGTTTATTGCATAGAGTAATGCTGAAATACGCAGAGGGCTTACAGCATTCTGCAAACTAATGTTCTCATGGGAAAGTGAGGGCTAGAAGCACTATACATCTGTGCCATCAGCTGGGTGAAGCTATGTCTAACTAAGCTTTACACCAGCAAGTGCTCTGGAGTTCTGTGCAAGTGGGCAATTGGCTATATTTCTAGATGTTTTTGAAGATAGGAAATATCTGGGTTTGTGTGTGTGTGCGCCCATTGCTTTCCACCAAAATTATCCTTTTTTTCCCCAAAATGAAGCAGATATGGAAAGAACAAGCAAAGGAATGTGGAAAAAACACATCTCTTATAGCTAAAACATTCTGTTTCTTGTGATGTCCTGTTTCTTTGCTAAAGGGTGAACTGTGAGATAATTTCTGGGCCATTTTGCTCTACACAGCTGTATGATAATAGCATCTGCACTGATAACACCAATTCAGGATATTGATTTGCAAGAGTTTAACAGAGTTACCAGAGCCAGCTCTTTCTCTGCATAAGCAATCATGCCATATATTTCCATCCAAATTTGACCAATTTCACTTTCAAAACCATTAAATAAGTTTGACTTGCTATATATATTGGAAAACTCCATTTGCCCACAATTACTCAAACTTGAAATTGCTGAAGGAAGTGTTGTGAGAACAGAATCAGAATTTCTGATCCATTCAGCTCAAGACAACAACAAGTCCACAGCAAAGTATTACACAACTGGAGATACATAGTCCTCATAGGCTGCAAGTGTAACAAAAGAAAGTACAAGACCTTAGGCAGGCAGAACATGATTTTAATTTACAATTCCCTAAGTAAGTTGATTCTACCCACTCACACTCTCATGCGCACATACTTGCAAGCTCTAAGACGTGTGTGCCTGACCAGTTTTGCCAGGATCACCTGTATGTCATGGAAGGCAGCAGCAAATAGCTTTCAGGTCCTCACTACATCTCTTGGGTTCCTCTTCATTGGTGACAACAAATGGGTTTGGACAGGTTTTTAAACTCTCTAGGCATCAACCATTATTATGGGACAATATTTTTGCTGAACAACCTTGTGTATTTTATCCTCCATAAATATTCAACAAGAAGGCTGCCTGTTCTGTTTGCTTCTTCATTTCACGTATCTTTATGACTATGATCTGTCTCAATGCTGAGCTAACAGGGAGAGGAATGGCTCTTCCACTGTGCTGCAGCTTTGCTGCTTTGCTCTCTTGTTTCTTCCGGTGCTGTTGTAGATTTCCATCCAGACCAATTCTAGTATTTCTGTTATGTAGCTTCATACACTCTAATGGCAAAAAAAGTTTTTCCACTTTTTGTTGTAAAGAAGCTTGCAATACATCTGAGCATACTTGGCTGAGGATCTGAGGCTATGGCCCCAGAAAACTTTGAGCTGCATGCCAGATTTTCTCTCAAGTGCATTACCTCAAGGGACATCATTTGAGTGTAACTAATTATCACTCTGCAGTGAAGTCAACTGAACGTCTTCTTACATGCCTGGATACCTGCCTTTGACCCGAGGCTACTACTGCTTTCTAACCAGTGTTCCTCCCAATATCCCAAAGAGGAAGGTGGGTGAATGTCTCACAGCTTACATGAAGATACAAAGATTATATGAAGAAGTAATACTTTTTCTTGTCAAAACTGAAACTTCCACCCCTCCTCCTCCCCCCCTCCCTCCCGCCCCACCCCCACAAACCAAGCATTCAAACTCAGTTCTTTCAGCAGGTCACTCAGAGTACAAAAACATGTTAGTGATGACTAATGTAAGCCTTGAAAGTACATATTTCAAGCTATTTCTTCTTGCTGCATATATTCAGGGATGCAGATGTGTTGTGTCAGGTCAGTTGCAGAATAAAAGGGAACCTTTCACACATTTTCCCAAGTTCTACATTTTTAGTGCACATGAAGAAATTTTGATAATGACCTTTTAAAATCTATACTTCATTATTTTCTCCTAACATTAGGCACACTAGGGTTTGGCACTATTTCAGTGTACTAGTTTGAAAACAAACCAGTGGGAGGCACCAAGTCAGAATAACAATTTAATGGAAATTAAAGAAAAGGGGGAAAAAAAGGTAAAAGAAAACACTGTCAAACTGACAGAGTCAAGGTACAACCTGACACCCTGTTAGGCACGGTGGTGGTAGCAGTCTGGTAGAATGGTGGCTGCAGTCCTCTGAAGCAGTGATCCTGTAGTAAAACAGTCTGCTCTTCCTCAGGAAGTCCAGTGGTGGCTGTGTAGCTCCTGTCCTCTGGAAATCCAGTGGGAAGCCAGTGTCTCTGGTGTTCAGCCTCAGATTATATCCACGATGGGATGCTTGGTTCCTCCCTCTGGGTGGAGCATCTCACAATGGGGTAACGGGTCATGAGGCCAAGTGTTGATTAGGCTCATTAACAGAAGATAGTCCGGAGGGAGTTATCTCTGAGTCAGGCGGCAGGACAATGATGGGCAATTAACAGAAAGATAGTCTGGGGGGAGGAGGCAAGGAAACACTGCCCCACCTGATTTCAACAGCTGATGGGGATGGTAATAGAATACACTGCAACCCAGGACATTCAGTTATTACAGGTTATTGACCATTTCAAACTGACATTCATTGTCTCTGAAAATAAAGAGTATTCAGTTCAAATTGCAATAAATTTTAGTCACAAGACAGGAATTGCCAATGTAAGAGATTTACCTCTGAAAGATAGCCTGATGGAAAATGTTTTGTCATCTGGGATATGGGATTTTTATCCTGGCTTGAATCAGTCTAGTGGAGCTCTGTCTCAACAAATGCATCTAGCCAAGTAATGAAGGACTGTGGAGCCAAAGGAGTAGTTTTTCTTTTATGACTCTTAGAAAGGTTTGGTTTATTTGATTAGATTTATTTAAGTGGCTTGCAAGCAGTTAGTAGTCACTAAAATTACACAGCACTTAAAAAATGTTTGTGCAGTAACTAACTTGGTGATCAGCTGTAGAGTTTAACGCTGCATTTATTCCCTTTGGTTTTGCAAAATTGTAGCTTAGCTCTTAGAAACACATTCAGTAAAGAAATATCTGCAACAACATAAATTGTTATTGACCAACACTTTGTTGTCCTCCTGCCAGAGGTGAACACAACCACAATTTCAATGTCCTCCCTGGTGGAATCAGTAGAACAAAATGGTCCTTCAGCCACTTTGTTGTGAAATCTAAAAGTTTAGTAACAAAACCCAAATTACTGTGAGAGGCAGTTGATGCTGAGCTTCTAGATTTCATATGATACTGGCTTAGAATCACATAAACATTACTCGTAAGGGATTTGGAAAATGTAACTGGGTCTGGGCAGTGAGGAGAGTAAGGATTGGCATCATCTTAATCACTGCAACTGTTTCTGAAATGAAAAAGCACACAAGCCTTGGAATTCTAATCTGCCATCACAGTAATTTCTGTACCACAGCTTTTTGTCATCCTTTACAAACCCCTTGGAAATGCTGATAGGAGCGTTCAGAATAGATATGATGCTCGCTTACATCTGTTCCAGAAGTATGGCCATTAGTCACTCAGGAGATAGTTTAGGGAAAAGTTTCTCTTTTCCACCATCTGGAAAAGGAGATACTATTTGATTTTTGCCTTGAAATGCAGCTTTCAAAATATTGAATTAGAAAGTCTGCATGACGAACAAAAGGCTAGAAGTTCACTGAGTCTAAAATTTAACAGGTGTTACGTTTTTGTGCCATAAATTGTCAGTTGTCCTCAATAAGAGGTAAAAAAATGAGTAAAGTCCTCCCTAGGATTTAATAAATTGTAATTGATAGCATGCTAGGGCCATGAAACATCTTCACAGAAATGCATCTAGGAGCAAAATAGGTACCAGACCAAAGAAGCTTTGAGGTTCATTGAAAAAATGAGGTGCTGTTTCCCATTCAGCACTGTATATGCACAGCATAAAAGCCACAGAAAACTGAGGAGGAAAACTCTGAAAAGACTAGCAGTTATCTTCCACTGTATTTTTAGCGTGGGATCATAGCCAGACAGCATCACTCAGCAGCTTCCCATGGTGTTCCTTGGTTCAGCCAGACAATCTGAAAGCCCAAGGAATGACTTTGCACTTGTGCTTGTACCAAGCAAGCTGCAGGAGGCTTTCCATCCTTCCTTAGCACAGCCAGTGGTACTAAGAGCTGTATTTGTCAACAGCTTTGTATTGCTCTCAGTATCATGCCAGCTTTCCTTGCTCCTGAGGTTTCTGCTGGCAGCACTGTCCATGCTAATGCTGCTAACAGCACTGCAGCTGAATCACTGTGAGCAAGATTCTTTACAGTGCACCAAACTCAGGCTGACTCAAAATAGCAGTGATGCACTGTCATCAAAAAGAATCTGCAAGTAGAAGAGCTCTCATTAAAGCTGGTCAAAAGCTTCCCAGTGGGATTAGCTCTGCTTCTTGTATCTAGCAGGGGTAGAGAGAAAATTTCTCTTTTTGATACAGTAGTTTTGTCTAGAAGGCTGCAGCTATTTGCAATACTCACAAGTAAGTACACACCATTGAGGGTGGAAACATGAAAAAATACTTAGTGGGATATTTTTAGTGATGCTATAGTCAGAGTATTCACCTTTCCTTCACCAGCTGTGGGATCATGGTCAGGTCACAGAGCTCACTGCATCTCTACCCTAAGGCAAAGACAGAGGTATAACCTAAGTAGGTGTACTGAAGGTAGCTCGAGACTAGCTAGAGACTTTAGGAGATGATACACATAGGTCAATAAAGGTTCCAAATCCCATTTAAAAATTCAGGTAAACATTTGTGGCTGGCCACACCGAGATGCTGCAGCATCTTTCTCCAAACCATCTGCCCCTAAGTTCACTCCGGAGTGTCTCTGCAGGCTGTAGTCACACACTGATTGCAGTATGGACACATCCTCAGTACTTTTAGTGGTCAAGCTCTCTACCTGTTCATCAGGGGTGACTGGAAATCAGAGGGTATTTGTTAAAAGGAATTTTACATTGTCTGCCTAGGGGACTCTACCGACACAAGATTATTCTCAAATGATACGTGGAATAACAGTTCCTTTTCCTGCATTAGTATATTCAACTTTGCTAGTGAGTAATACAGTATTAACAAACATTCCTAATTCTGTAGCAGTAGTTGTGCACACATGGAATCCCTCTGAAGAACTAGCCTGCAAATTCTCAGTGTTTTACTCCAGACTCATTTACAGGTTCCCTGGCTGGAAGGAGGTAGTTCACTGTTATTTCTAGAACAACTCCCCAAAACATTTTAAATAACTTTGATATGGCTTCCTCCACATATCTCCCTCTTGAGAGACCCCGACTGAAGGCCTGTGGCTCTTCTGCTGGTAATTCAGGATCTTCTTTGCTGTAAGTCCCGTCCCAGCTTTTCTGTCTGTGCAATTTATTAAATACAACGTTTACTACCTGATTAAGACATTT
The DNA here is from genome assembly GCF_009650955.1 of Corvus moneduloides. Classification (NCBI taxonomy): domain Eukaryota; kingdom Metazoa; phylum Chordata; class Aves; order Passeriformes; family Corvidae; genus Corvus; species Corvus moneduloides. The sequence continues at coordinate 107,038,245 of NC_045477.1, forward strand.
GCCTGCTTCCTCACACCTGCCAATAGTAACATTTACATGCTATGTGAGCTTTAGGGGCTTGCTTGAAAGCTGAGATGTTATTGGATCTGAGCAGGCAGGTATTTTGAGAGGAGAGCTACAGGCTCTTACCTTGCTTCAGATCCCTGCAGCCTTCTCTACCGTCAAGGAAAACTCTGTGCTTCCATCCACATCCTGTACTAGCCAGAGCCAAATTGGCACTCCTGCTCTGCAGCAATTAACCAAAGTGGCATGTCTTATGATGCTGCCAGTGAGACAGCACAAGGATATTAAGTGCCTGCAGTTTATGCTCTGCCTCGGGTGTGTGTGTGTGTGTGTAAGTATGCCAAGGATCTGGCTGGATTCTAGCAAAACCATGCTCCAGCAGGTGTTTGCAACCCACAGATAAGGTGCAGAACCACCCCGGAACACTGGCCCTGCTGAGCCAGCTCTGGGGGGAACCCCAGACACCCCTCAGGAACACTCAGGAGGGTGTCCAGCACCACCTCATACTAAAAAATGGCTAAAACACCTTGTATTCTGCAGTATGCAACTTCAGCCATATGTGTAAACAGGCATAATCTGTTCTTTTTCACTGGCCACAAGCATTTGTAATCTATATACCTGCTGAATTTTTTTACTTTGCATTATTTTCCAGAGTACTGAACTCAAGTGATTTTTATATTGAAATTACTTAAGGGGTACTGATAAACAAAAAGTTAAAAAAATTATACTGACATTAAATCCCACCTTGCCACCAACCATAATTCTCTGGGGTCTCAAAGGGAACCAACATAGCCTTCCTCCCGAAATCCTCTCACTGCCCTTGACAGGAGGCAATTTTATTTAATGAAGACACCCATACTTCAGTATAAAGGTGTCAAGTGAATTATTCATGAGCTCCTTTGTCTCCAAAGCATTCCAGCTGCTTCATCTCATTGTAAAATTGTAAAAGAAAATTAAAGTTTTTTGTGAAAGTGCAGCTGTTGCTTTGAAAAGCATCTGTTTACCAACTATTACTGAGAGGCAGTAACATCCTCAGCTTTTGCTGTTAAGTAGCAGAAGTAAAAGACCAACAGAACTGGGCAAACAGATACACTGGAGAGAAACAAGCATAACTGATAGCATCAGCGCTGTGAGGCAATCAATATTCAGATATTTTTAGGTGCTTCATGTTCTGCAATTAATATCTTGAGCAGTATTAAAAAAAAGGAAGCAGCTGAGCTTTTTTCCCTTCTGTATTCCCCTTTCTTTTAACATATGACTGTGCTTTACTGTGAGGAATGTTGTTACAGACCAGCCCTGTCATTAGTGCAGTACGTTGATAGGTATCTTTACTCGTGAGAAAACCAATATAGTCAGCACGGCTGTACGTAAACACAACAGTCTACATTTCATCTGATTCGAGAGCTGAGATCCACATGGGCTGATTCAATTACAGAGTAGAATTCCCGGCAGCAACCATGGTCCTTATTCTTGCTGCACTGGCTACATAGTTACTTAAATTTGCACAGATGTGCAAAAGTGTTGCAAAAGAAAAGATAATTTTTTTTCTTGGTGATATTTTAGTACTGTGGAAGTAGAAGTAAGCTGTATTTAGAAATATGGTTAAAAAAATTACCATACCTTTAGAAGTCAGACCAGACTGCAGATATCTGTGCCTATGCATATTTCTACAGAGTAAGGCCACATCTACCAAATTGCAGATAATCTGGTAAATGCCATCACTATTTAGCAAATACGGCTGAAAATTAAGGAATTTATTTTACCTTTCACTTTTCAGCCTCTGTGCCCATAAAAGGCCAGAAATAACATTGTGTAGGCTTCTTGCTTGTGACATTTCCTAATTGTGAGGCACTTTATTTCTTAATCTCAATATTTATTTTTTGGAAGATGTTTTATCTAAAACAATCCTAATACAATGACATCTATCATCACATATAATTTTCAGTTATCAAACCAAAGTAACATTTAAAAATGTGATCATAATCGTAAAGGTTCAAACATAAAGATAAGAAAATATATATTCATAAAAAAATTACTCTCTTCAATGTGGAAGTATATTTCAATTACTCCTAATTAATTCTGGTTCTGCCGAGATTGGTATCTGGTTTAATATATGCCAACTGCATGCTAGTTTCTTCCTCCTGAGCATGAAGATTTTTCTCAGTTTTAATTTAACTGATAGTATAGGATTTGGCTAATTGCTGCTGTGGCAGCTATAGTGCTTTCTCTTCCTGTAGCATAGAATGCTGAATTTCACAGATGATCCAGAGAAGCTACAAGCAAGTGCTTTTTGAATCCAAGCAATATACATCTGCCCAGGACCGAACTTCAGGAAAGGAAAGAGGGATCAACAAGCTGATTCTTTTCCATCAGCAACCACTGGACTGCAGAAAGCAAGAAAAAAACCCTGAAAGTTCTACAAAGGAAGAAGAAAATGTTTCAATAATGTTATGAGATTGCCGTGCACCGGCTTGAGTGACTGCTGCAAATAAAACCTAATGCTGACATCTTCAAGCCTTCAGAAGAGAAGAAGCTTTTTGACTAAAGCTTTCTGCCACTGTTGTGAAGGTAGAGACAGACCAAAATTAGTGTTCCTACTGGGGAAAGTCTGGGGGCACCCGAGTATTCAGTACAGATAAAAATGTGGGAAAGACACAGTTCAGAAATTTTGCTTCCCAAAATTCTTGGGGTTTTGCGGGATTGGTTGGTTGGTCTGGTTTGGTTTGATTTTCTTTTTTTTTTACATTAGGAATGCTGATAAGTAAATTACTTTCCATTTCCATATCACTGCTGAGTTTTCTCAGGATAATAGGATTTTTCTGAATCTATAGGATCAAAGATTACTACAGCTGACATTAAAAAAAAATCCAGAAAGGAGAATCTGTCCTTCTTGCAGACTTCAGCAGCTATAATATTTCTTACACAGTTTTGATTTGTAACTACTCCAAGCAGCAGACTCTCTGAACATCTGTTCTCTGAATGTCCCAGAAAGACTTGTTTTCTAATGCAAATTTCAAGCACATCTGATATTACCCTGCAATACCATCATCTTTGCTCTCCTTGCTGAATTTTTTTTAATGTGGATATCTTAGAAGAAATATACTTGTCTGAAAGCTGATAATTGCCCATATATTTTTTAAATTCCTACACATTTTTTAAATATTGAAGGATTTTGTAGAACTCATACCCAGTCATCCTGCTTAGCTATTCTTTTTAGCTTTCCCTTTTGTTTGTATTTAATTTTCTTTCCATGGTATTTCTTATAACTGGAAAAGTTGTTTCACTTTTTAGATGAGGACTTTTCATTTAGATGCCTGCTCAAGATGCACTGTTCCATGAAAGCCTCAATGACAATTCACTAAAATAGAAAATCATATTGAGATCAAGCCTCATCTGGCATGCTCATTTATTATGAATCTATTACAGTGCTATCTATCTTTTAGCAAATTTTTAGACTATTAACCAGCACATGTTTAACCTAGCAGCTGTGTGTAGCCCTGTGTAAATTCAGTATTCCTTCATGGATTTTAAAGGTAAGCAAGTACAAAAAGATCTTGCTCTCAGGGAACAGGATTACCTGACTGTGTTTAAGTACCAAGAGCTAACACAAGAAAGACTCAGTTATTCTACAAAGCACAGTAAAATTTCCCTCCCCTCTGCACCCCCCCCATCCGATACTCTAGTTTTGACTGTAGATATTCATACTTTATGAAATTATTCATATTTTATTCCAATATGGCTAGTTAATACAACATTGACAGCATAAATATGACAGTCACTCTTTTCTAGAAATAAGTAGACTCTTCTGTAACTATATTAGGACATACATTTCATAAAACTGTATCTTATTTACCTTGAAAGACAAAAAAAAAAAAAAAAATTAACAAAACCCCCCAAAAATCCCCTACCAAAAGAAACAATCAACCAACCAACCAACCAACCAGCCAACCAACCAACTAACCAACCAACCAACTAAACCCCCCAAAAAACACAACCAAAAAAACCCAAACCAGGGTATCTGAACAATTCTTACTCCTTCAAATCAACTACACTGCAAATACATTCATTAAATTATAACCAGCATGTTGGAAATGTTCCTCCCATAAAATATCCACAGTTTTAGAGAAGGCAAGTCTTGCCAAATGTTTATTATTTAAACTAAGTGCAAAGTACAACAGTGTTCAGAAATACAACTGTTCAAAAATGCTTTTCTGCTTGCTAGGAAAGAGGGTACATATTCACTAGAAACCCAGGGATTCCAGGAGCAGGGGCTTTGCTTTTGAGCCATCCTAGTTTGAAATGCTTCACCTGTCCTTCAGCAGATGCCTTTGAGGTTTCCACAAGGCTACAAGATATGGACACTTTTAATACCTTGATATGTAAAAGCAAAACCACCAGACATCCCTGGAAGTTTTAATGTAGAATGGGAATCTTTTATAAAACCTTTTGTCACTAGCTGTGATTTTTCAGGACAGACTAATCCTGAATTTCACTGCAGTGTTCCTGCACCTGAACAGGAGGGATTGAAATATCGGTTATGAGCAGAACTGGAGTGGTATTGTAGGAAATATTTGTAAACTTCTAACTGACCAAGCATGAGAGAGTAGCTACACATCCTGTGGCCCAATTCCAATTGTTTTTCTAATATTAGGGCCAGGAGCAGCTGATGTACCACACCCAGAGCAGTAAACAGGAAAGGCTGCATCTATTGCTTTGTCCTGCTGTGCTGTGTGACAAGGGCAGACACAGGATATGTCCAGGCAGATCCATGCGTGCAAACCTGAGCTCTTCAGTGCTGTGCTCAGACAGGAGACAGGTTGCACCAGTGGAGAGAGCTTAAACTCTGCCTATGCAGAGATGTCTTTCATTCTTTTTTTCCTTTTTTTTTTCTTTTTATTTGCTCCCCTTCACCCTTTCAGAACACCTCAATGCCCAACAATCTCACAAGAGATTGCATGTATCTCACAGGAGATTTCCTGTATCTCACAAGACTGGAGTATGATTGGAAAATATTTTCCTTTACTACTATTAAATAATGTCTACAGGGTTGCACAGCAAATGTAGCAAATGTTGGAGCAGTACCACACTCTTCTGAGTCTCACTAAGATACACTCCTCAGTCATAAGACTAATTTATCTTTCTTGCACACACATTTCTTCACCATGATGAGATTTAATATCTCATCTCTGTACTGAATAATAATATGTCAGCTGCCAACTGCCTGGAATTCTTACACTGAAAAAATGGTGAATGTATATAAATGACAAAGCAAATAGTACTCTAACAGTATTTAGTCTTTCCCAGTCAAATACTGGCAATAAGAACACATGTAACTAAAAAGATAAGATTTTTTATAATAATTGACATGATATTGGCTCAATAACAAAAAGTATATATGCACAGACTAGCCTTTATTTTAGGTCTGATTCTATTCCTATTTTAAATTCTGGCTTTAGATACCTCAATATCAAATCTTTGAAGGACTTTAAATATATTGCAAAGAACAGAAGCCATTTCTCTTCTCACATTGTTATAAATTAAGAATACCTTTGGTGAAGCTGGGCCAGAGTGAGGAAGCAAGCTGGCAGTACTCTGTGAGGAGTGGGTCAGCCACCTCTATTCCCTCCTGGAGTCTGCAAGCAGGAGACATAGCTTGAAGTGGGATTTGGGGAGACCGTCTTGTTCAATGCCGCAAGAGGCTCCCAGGGGAAAGCCGTTCCTGGGACCATGCCATGAACCATTTGTGTTCTGTCTTCACTGTGGCCCAGGTCAAGGTGTGTAATCCATGTGGGACCTCTTGTGTTCAACTCTGCAGCTCTGCCTTCTACATGAGACAGAGGCAATGAATTACCTCTGTGGTACCTTCCCCTGCTTGCTGGCTGCTGACCATGAACAGGCTGGTGATGTCTGGGCTGGAAGTGACATTGAGAGGCCAGCTGTGGTCTATGTTATTTTTCCTGTGTATCTCCTGTTTGTGGCCTCAGGGGCTCTGACTGTCCGAGGCTGTCCCTGATATAAGAGGGCTTTACTAGAAAACAAGAAGACATTCTCCTGTGCTGCTGAGAAACAAAGCCTGATCCAAGCTAACACCACTCAGGTCTCTCAGGTTTCTTGTCTTTGAAAACAATATCCCAAGTATCTGTTGTGAACTTAGAGTGGTGGTAGAAGGGAAAGGAGGTTCCCATATGACAGTGTTAGAGTGGCTGTGCAGCCAGGCTGTGGCTGGCACATCTTGGAGCTGTTCCACCAGCCCATCCATGCTCCTGAGCCCTGCCCTGCCGCCCTGCACCAGGCACAGCTGCCCAGCTCCGACAAACCCCACTTTGTGAGAGGTTGTGAAGAGGTAGCGAGGCTGGGGCATGGTGCTGCTGGGAAATATGAACTGGCTGTGTCTTTCTCCATCTTTGCATGTGGGATTTGAGAGTTGGAGGTTGCTATCACATTGCAGGACTGGCTGCTGTTACAGTGCCTTTTGTATAAAAAGCCACACAGTGACAGTACAGGCCCTCTCAGGCTGATGCTGAATGAAAAGCTTTGTCATGTGCAGGTTACAAGCTTTACAGCACAGTGCATGCTCCTGCTGAAAGTGCCTGCCACGATACTTTCTGCAGCTGCAGTGGTGTTGTTGAAGCTGGTTTTAGTCTGGGAAAATGAGTCATAAGTAGAAATTATTGTTGGTATATGTCCACTGTCTGTACTAACAGCAGAAGCCAGAGTGAATTGCAGCTGATTTGTTTGTGGTTGAGTTCATGAATGAACTGGAGGACAAGGTGGACCACTTGCTATGTTAAAATGTAACCAGGAAAACGGCATACGGGCATATACTATTTGCCCCAAAGACAACTTACTTAGGTCAAAACTACACAGGAAACTTGAGACTGCAGTAGCAGCGCTGAAAGCCCTTTATGGTCAATAGGTTATCTCATAAGTGAACACTTATTAGAACTTGTTTCCAAGTCTAAAGGCAAAATTTTGGGAGGCAAATTAGCTGCAGGACACACATATGAGTAAACGTACAGTGATTTTTTTTACTTGTTATTTCTTCAAATGTAAAATACCCATTTTACTTTGCATTAATGGTTTAATTGTAGTGATTAATGTCTCTGTGCCTCTCTGTGATTATTTTTCACTTAAGAGTGTGGTTACCAGTAACAGATAGAAGAAACAAGCTATGGTACATCAGCTGCCACACAAAGCACTAAGAAATTTTCTTTAATTATTATCTGAGCTCTTATAATAGCCCCTTCTTCCTAACATGTGTTTCTCTCTTTGTCCATGAGAATAGAGTTAACTTTCAGGATATATTGAAAGTTCTACATTTTATCTTGTGTCTGTGGAGGAAGACATTCATAAGTCCCTCTTTTATTTTATTTATTTATTTATTTTAAAATTTTTCTGTGTGGGACTTCCAGGATCATGTAGATTTTCCCTTAGCATCATTTCTTGGTTCAGGATTTCAGGTGTCTGATGATACGACCTTTAGGAACCATCACCCTGCAATACAGTAAGGTTTGTTGTGTTCTGGTTGAAACCTGGTGTTTGAATAGTTGCTGAAGGCTTTGTGAATTTCCTAAGTTAAAGGACAAATGATAGAGGAACAACATGTTCTAGTGCTTGGTTTGTTGAGTGACCTTTTGCTTCTGCAGAATACGAAAGTAAGTGGATAATATTCCAGAACTAAAACTAAAAGTAAAACAAACATGCACCTAAATTGTTTTTCAATTTCACATGAAGTCTTTATTTTAAAAGAAATAAACTGGAGGCACTGTGATGCAAATCAATGGAAATGTGGCTGTACCTCCCTGGAAAGTTACCTAAAAAGCAGTGTACTTTTTTTGTCCTTGCTCTTACAAAGATGTGTGCATGGGCTTTGCCTTCTGCCACTAAAGCTCATACTACATGCATAAATCTTCATAAAAGGACTTTATAAAAAGGCTCTCTAAACACAACTGGTTGTGACATCATTTTAGGTTACAAAGCTTTCCTGGAACCAAGAAACTGCACATACCAGTAAATCAAAACAATTCAAGTATTTATTGTTTGCTAGAAAAAATCATGTCAGTTATGTAAACTGGATTGAAATTTTACTTACGAAAGTATGGCTTAGATCTGTGTGTGGTCCTCTTTCCCTCCTTCCCTCCTCTTCTTGCCTCCCTTTCCCTCCCCTCTCCTCCCAACTAATTAATATATGGATATTTGTCCATCTAATTCTCGATTATATATTCAGTTGCTTACAGAAAACAAACGACCTGCCACGAATTGCATCTTCCACAATGTGCAGTTTATGATGCCATCTAGATTTTGAAAACAATTAATTGGTCAGAGTAGAAAACAGTTACTATTTCTTAGGTTTTTTCATGCATTAAAGGTGTTAACAACCTGGACAACAGGGAATCAAATTTTACAGTTCATTAAGCATTTCTCCTGGTTTTCTTAGAAATGGGATCTCTTCATGTAAGCAACAATGCAAAGAAGAGTATGAGTATTTGCATGCTGAATCTATACACTAAACAGCAAGCTTGTCAAGTATATTCCAAGCATGTCTGATACCATGGCCAGGAAACATGCCCCACCAGTTGCTTGTCATCAAAGTCTTCTTTGATTTTGCAAAGAAAGTAAATAAAAATTGTTATGAGGAACAATGGGTGAGATTCACTTGAGCTGGTTTGGGAAAAGCTAAATCACAGTTTTCCAGCCAACCATTTGCATGAGTTTCCAAAGCTTTGCTTGGCGATATATGGAATTTTTCCACTGTCAATGGAAAGCAGCTGCCATCCAGATCTCATGCCTTTTGGACCAGGACAAGTCCGACATGATCTCAACCCTAAGACTAGTGAAATAACACATGAATTTGAGTGACTAGTGTTTGGTTGTACTGCTCAAATAAAAATTCCCAGGATCTCCTAAATACTAAAGTATTGGGAGAAATCTTTTACTGGAGGTTATACATTATGTCATATTATACATGACAATATATATATCAATATATATAAATTATTCCAGTTTATATCCTGAACAAAAATATACCTGTCAGAGACATTACTATTTATTTCCATTAGCACATCTTTGGAAGTAGTATTTATTTTGGTTTTATTTTTTTTTTCTGTGACCTCGGTCTCCCTCCCACACGTGATCACACAATTGTTTGCAGGACTGCTGCTGGCTGACTTCAGAGTAAGTAATTGCATTACTAGTTGGGTGGGGAGGGAAGGAGGACCACACACAGATCTAAGCCATACTTTGATAAGTCAGATTTCAATTCAGTTTACATTACTGACTATTTTTTCCAGCAAAAAATAAATACTTTAATTGTTCAGACTCTGATACTGATATGTAGCATTTCTTAGTTGTAGGGAAGCTTTGTAACCTTTAATGACATCACAACTTCCATGTAAACAGGAAGGTTGAATCTCTCTTCCTACGATATTTGTATGGCTTTTGTTATCATTAAGTGCTTCTTAGTCTGAGCTAATGTACCCTCACAGGAACTTTAACTTTTTAAAGGCTGTAAATGTCATTGCACAAGGCACACTGGACTGTACAGAAAGTGGCTCTGGCACATGGGGCGGATTAAAGCTCCCCATAAGCAGTAGGTGCAACAGAATAAGGCAGTGTGGTTGGCACTGCTGAGTGCAGAACACCTGCAGGGAGCAGGCAGACACCTGAGCACCCCAAAGGCGAACAGGGGTGGTCAGCTCACACCTGGTACACCTCTAGGCTCACACTTACTTTGCAGACATAAGAGACATGGATTTCTCTGCCTCCTCCCTCAGCTTGTGGTGGTTCACTTCTTTCATGTCTTGGAGACAACATGTTGGAGATTACAATACTGGGGTAGACTGGTTGTGAACACAGCCACTGTGTCATTTCTGATGAGAGTGGGCTGTATGGAGAGAGGAATGCAAGTTTTAAAGGTCAAGGAAGAAGAGAAAATTGTCCAAAGGAGAAAAAAAAAAGCAGCTGTGTGTGTTGGCAGTAAGAGGTGTGGCTGGTGAGACAGACTATTGTGTTCTGGACAGTGTGTGTTTCCAAAATCTTCCTGCCAGGGTCCACCTTAGAAAAACTTCGAAGAACTGGCTGACACATCAGCAAAGATCCAATGGTGTTTGCTGGAGTGTTGGCAAAGGGCATATTTGTCGTGATGAGACATTAGCATCACAAGTATTGAGCTGGTCTCTTATCAGTGAGCATCTTCAGGCACATGAAAATGCACGGTTAACACAAATTATTCACAGTGTTTTCTTTTGTGTGTCAGAATAACATCTCTCCTGTTCAAGTTCAGCTGGAAGCCAGCTGTTCTTCCATAAGCTACTTTGAAGATATTTTATCACGAGAGTCATATAGTTAAATATGGCAACAGTTAGGTATGGCCCTACATCCTCTCCACATGGCTGGCACCATTTCCTCAGAGCAGTACCTTGTACCTGGATGAAGATACAGAAAAAGGCCAGTGACAGGACTCTCCAGGTTGAGAGTTGCAGTTGAGCGGTCATTCATTCTTTGCTCTGCAGAGCCTTCTCAAGAAGACTTGCTTAATTTTTTTGAGCTACTATGGATATTTGCCACTTTAAGTGTGGCTACAAGATTCAGTTGCTGAAATAGTCTTACCCTCCTTCATAACAATATGCTTTAAAATGAAAAAATACCATGACAATCTTCTGTCCCTAAAAGAAAAAAGATTTCTCCATAACACTCCATCCTTAAACACAAGTATCAATTATTCACCTGCTAATAGCTGCATCTAACAACCCATTCAGCATTCCACACATTGAGAAGGCAGGGACAGATCTTCATTTCGAATTAGAGGCATTAAGACTTTGCATGTTTTGTGCAAGTGAGAAGGAGGCACAGATGTGTGGTGTGAAGATGATAAAGTAGCTTAAAAAAGATTTTAAAAGGAGGTAACGGTGTTCAGTTAACAAGAACAGAGGTGACAAGTTTATAATTTTTGTTTGGCCTTACAGACCATAAATGAACTATTTTCTAGTATAAATGTTATGTAAAATTATTACATTTGGATTTCATTTATTTTTAAGAGTTAATAGTAAAGAAGCATATAAAAATTAAACCACACTGACTTCCCAAGTATTTTGCATTCAGTAACACAGGTAACAACGCTAGCCCGCCATTGCTAACGGTACAGGACTGAAAGCAAACAGCAGGTGGTCTGATTTCTCCTCGGCCAGGCCATGTCTCTGCACCAAAGCTGCTGTGAAGAGAACTTGTTGACTCCTCTGTGGGTCACCGATATTTACAAGGATCGCCTTCAGGCTGATTAGCCTATTCTTTGAAATTCCCCAAAGAGCTGCTGGGAAGAAAGGCTGCAAAAACCAGTACGACACACAACCAACCTCCTGGCTGAGATGTACCCAGCCCTCCCAGCTCGGTCGTGACCTGCCTGGCTTTTAAGGTGTTGCTCAACCTGTAAAGGGAACATTTACAGTGTCACTGCTGACAGAGGAGTAATAAAGAGGAATCTTGTCTCCATGAATAAGGGGCTCTTTGCCTTTCACCTTAAAGCAAAGACTATAGAGAACACAGTGAGATGCTTTTCTCTCAAACCGTCATGGCTAATTGATTAGGTCTCACTGCAGGGTATCGAATTATGGCATTTCTTTTCTGCGGTGCCCACGTGGGTGGGCAGTAGGTGGTACTTCGAAAACGCTACTGGTGAGCGATGCCCCGTCCCCGGCAGTGTTCAAGGCCAGGTTGGATGGGGCATTAAGCAACCTGGTCAAGCGGGAGGTGTCCCTGCCCATGGCAGGCAGGTGGGAACGAGACATTCTTTAAGGTCCCTTCCAATCCAAGCCATTCTACGATCTGGGGAGAAACCCGCGTGCTGCTGAGCGGTGGGCGCCGTCCCGCAGCGGGGCAGGAGCGGGAAGCCCGGGAGCGCAGGCGGGCGCTGCCAGCCGGAGCGGCCGCGGGGAGGGCAGAGGCGGGGCCGGCGGCAGCGGCCGGGGCACTGCGGAGCCGGCGCGGCGCTCACCGGGCGGGGACTGCACCTTCCCCGCCGCAGCGCGGCACCGCCCCCGGCCCCCGCCACACCTCCCGCCCCACCTCCCGTCCCCCCGCCACACCTCCCGTCCCCCCGGCCGTCCCCCCGCTCCCCGGCGGCGCGGTACCCGCTGCCCTGCCGAGCGGCTCTGCCTGCGCCGCCCCGCCATGGAGCAGGGGCCGGCGGGGGGGTCCGGCCCCGCTGCTGCTGCTGCTGCCGCCGCCGCTGCCGCCGGCACCGGGGGTCTGCTCCTGCCCCTGAGCGAGACCGAGCAGCAGCGCTACTCCGAGCTCTTCTCGCGGTGCTGCCCGCCCCCCGAGGCGGCCGCCGGGGGCAGCAGCGTGGGCGAGCTGTTCCGGGCCTCCCAGCTGCCCCCGGACACGCTGCACCAGGTGGGTCCGGGGGTGTCCGGCTCCAGCTCCCCCCGGAGCTGCGGGGTGCGGGCGGTTTGGGGGGGTGCGGGACGGGATCTGCTCCCGCAGCCCTTCGGGAGAGGGGCTGGCGCTGCCTCCGCCTGGAAGTTGGGGGCTGCGGGCGGGCTGGTGCCCCTGCGGTGCCCGCGGGGCCGGGACCGGGCACAGCCCTGTTCGCGGCGGGGCAGAGCGGAGCGGGGCCGGTCCCGCCCCGCAGCGGCGGTGCTGGAGCTGCTCCGTGCCTGCTTGCCTGCTCCAGACAGGCGCTGGCAGGGTCGGCGCGCAGCTCTCAGGGGTTCTGCCCTCCGGGTGTGGGTGCGTGAGGGGCCGCCCGTGCCCCTCTGTGCCGCCCGGTGCCGGGCTGGGCACCCGAGAGCGCTGCGCACCCCGCGGGCTCTGGGCGGGCTCTCCCTGTCAGGTCGGTAGTGCCGTCGCCTTTCTCGAAAGGGTCCCGAAAGTCATAAAGGCAGTTGTATGAAAGGACGTGCCATGTGCTAGATTCCTGGTTTACCACTGAGGGTTTTTCCCTAAATGTTGTTTCAGTGGAAAAAAAATCCGTAGGTAAAATGATGTTGCGGTGTTTGTCAGTTCTTGAGCGCGAATACATCAAGGTGCGAAGTGCGAGGGTCTCACCCGTCAGAGCAGCAGAGCCCCAGAAGTGGTCCCCAACAGGGGCTGTGTGGCGGAGCCCTCCTGCTGTTTGAGGAAAAGCTTCTCCGGCGTGGGAGAAGGCTTGTGCCAGCCAGTTTCCAGGAAGAGGGAAGAAGTGGTCTTCTCCACCTGCAGATTAGTAATTTAGCTAACACACTATAGTTTCCTAATACTTCCTGAACAGAGATAGGATATTTCTGTTTGTTTGTTTATTTATTTATTTAACTTTTATTTTCAGGAATTTTGTTCTTCAACAGCTTTTACTTATCAAGCAGAAAAAAGTTAAGTTGAAATCGAGCTCATGTACTTTGCCACTGCCTGAGAGTATTCAACTCTACTGCTGTCCTGATAGCTGGTAGATCATTTCTTAATGGGTTATATAAATTCATGTTGTACAGGGGATTCTGAACGAAAATTGTGGCGTTTCAAGAATATTTTTCTTCCTACTTGTGCTCCTTACGAGATCAATAAAACAAAAACATTACCAAGCACTGTATTACTACCTTGTATTGAGCCTCACTGTGACCTTGGTCTTGCAGGTGAATCAAGTGGTGAAAGTAGAGATTTCACATAGATACAGCACTAAGAGTGTTCTTCCTCTTTCCTCTTTTTGCAAAGAGGAAGCATGGGACATTTAATTTAAAGTAAGAAGGCTTATCAGAATAGTCACTTAATTTTTCAAAGAAGTATGGAAAAAACCTCTTATTTTCACGATTTTTCTTATTCTATCACTTAAGTGAAATTTATGATCATGTTATTATCACAGTTTGTTTTCAGGGTCGTTTTGATAGTAATGTGTGATTTAAGCCCGGAAATGGTGAGGTACCGATTTTGGCTTTGTTTTTGGATTTGTTTGTTGGTTGCTTTTAATGTTCTGGAGGTTTTTACTATTTTAGATTATTTCCAGGTATATTTATATGGTGAGGAGAACATTACTAGCAAACAAGCGTGTAATTGTCTTCAGGAATATTCAGATAATAAGGCCTGTGGGATCTGCGTCTGCTTCTCTTTTTCCTTCCTTCCTTCCTCCTCTTGTTTACAGGGTACTAATCACAGTGGCATTCTGCTCTACTGCTGGTGTGTCTGTCCTCAGAACCCACCGCTGTCAGGTATTCTTACATTTACTCAGACTTCAGGAAAAAATGAATTAAAATAATGAGTTAAAGAAAATAAATTGCAAATGGGGATTTTTTTGATAGGGAAAATCCCACAATGTTGTTTAAGATGTTTTTCTGATGTTTTGTCTTATTATATTTCAAAAATTCAATTTAATATTTTCACTTTAGAAAATCCGACCATTCTAACAGTTAGAGGAGCAAGACACACAGATTCATGGTATATGTTTTCTGTTAGTACAGGGGACACCTATTTTAGGGTAAGAGAGCTCATTTGGGTTAAGATAACATGTTTTCTTTGAAATAATTTTTGACTATAAATGTTTTTTGGGGTTTTTTTAATGCTTTTAAAAATCCCCATCTGTCACTATTAGTGCTTCATATATAGGCAGCATCCCTACTGACTAACTGAGAAATGGTCATGCTGAGCTTATTCATGTCAGAAATGGGGAGATTTGGTTTGGAAAGCAATTCTGGATTTTTACTAAGCAGAGTCTGCACAGTCCAGAAGGTACTTAACGCCATTCTCTGGCCCTTGCATGGGCTATAGCAAGAGACAGTTATAGATGGTTTTGTAAGCAATGTGCAATTTGCAGCTTTTTATTCTCAAGGCATTCACTGAGGAGTAGTTTTACAAATCAGGATGCTTCCGGAACTGACATCTAGTGCCGTGGCAGTTTCAAACCTGTGCTGTTGTCTTCAGTGTAATAAGTGGGATAAATCTTTGAGAAAGAAGGAGCTTTTCCTTATACATTCTTTGATTGAGATTTATTACTCATCAGGATGGTGCTCACAAGCATTACAGGAAATCTCCTTCCACTTCTTTACCTGTAATGGCAGGGTTTGCTGTCTAGACAAATATCAGTGGGTGCATCCTAGATGGAGTAGTGCTGCTGATGTCAGTTCCTGTGGGAAAAGCAGTGGTGTGTGCTGTCAGACAGCAAACAGGCAAGGGTTTGGTTTGGTTTAAAGGTTAGTTGGCTTAATCCAAGAAGTTACATGGATGAAAGATGCTAGCTAACAAGAGAGCAGGTAGGGAATGCGAGAGCATGTGCCAGAAGAGGAAATGCTGGAATAAATGGAAAAAATCCAAAAGCAGCCAGGTCAGTCGGAGCAGATGGCGTGCACCCGAGAGTCCGGGGTCTTGCTAAGAATGAAGTGATTGAACACAGATTCATTACACCCAGGCTCATTAAAGCCAGCAATTCTGCTGGGCAGTAGGGTACAGCAGAGGTTATTCTGATTTCGCTTTACTTACAGACAGAAATTGAACAATGAACTCAGCAAGAGTTATTTCAGTTCTGGAAAAAAGGTTGAAGTTAGCACTAAAATGAAAAATGTCAGACACTTCACGGGACAGAAGCAGCCATGACAGGGACAGAACAGCATGGGTTTTTTGGACTGTATAATCATACCTCCCCCGTGTACTGAAAGTCTTTGGCTAGACATATTGTGTGGTTAAAGACAGAACCATTAAGATTTTATTTAGAATTGCACAAAGCTTGTGGCAGATCTTTTACGAGGGGCTTTTAAAGTAACTCCGCAAAATGTCTGTGATTATTTGCCTGAAAGATCTGTGCTGGGGTTGTTTTTGTTTTTATTTTTTTACAGTATTTATGTTGAAGGAGAAGGAGCAGACTAGTCATGCACCATGCACTTATGTACACTGTCAGAATTAGAAGAAATTCAGCAGCATCAGCTGGATTTATATATATACATCTGTGTTGATGAGATTGAAAATGGTGTTATCTATGCTTTAGGCTCCTAACAAAGGGGGAAAGAACTGAATTTGTGCAAAGAAAAACCAAATTTTGAAAAAAGTAAATGTTTTTGACTTACTGGGGCCACAAAAATACTGCTGAAGTGAAGGTGATCTCACAGCATGCTTTGTTACATAGATCAATATCAGTAACCCTTCTAACAAGGGGAAACAGCAGGCAGAGGTGAGGGAGGAAGGCAGGAGGTACCACTGTTGGCCATCAGTGGATGACAAAAACAGGTTTGCGTGCCCATGTGGGCAAGCTGTCTGGGGTTTTGGGCCTATTCCTTGGAAGATCTGTTGGATTATGCTCCCTGAGTGCATTGGGATGTCCGTGCTGCACACGGACGGCTGTGCTAGGTGCTGACAATGCCTGGTTTGCCTTGTCTCATTTGGGGCAGTTGACTTGTGACCCTATTTTGAAGCTGGTCACCAGCAAGTACATACAGCCTCTGCTGCTTGAGTCTGGGACCCCAAGTGTGTTTGTTGTGGGTGCCAACTACCAATGGGCTGATGTCTGCAGGCATTTCAGATAAAATAATGCTTTACAGGATCACTGCCCCCTGATCAGCAAAGGAGAGGTACCTTGTGCTAGTTCTGCTGTTTGTTGACATTACCGTTGTCACTGAATATTTTGTCTTAAGAAATTGAGGAGCAGAATTGGACTTCAGATTTACACTAAAATGCTTATTTCTTTTCATTAGTTTCTAACTTACTTGATTAATTCTCACTTGGTTTTCTGGCAGTATTTTTAATTCTCACTTTTATAAACCTTAATCTTATTTGTGGACTTGGCACTATCAGCACAGAGATCCAATTTCCTAAGAAAACGCATTCTTTCCTCTGCAAATGAACACACTGTGTTATTATGAGCTCCAAGATGACAAGTACTAATTGTGTGATGCTGGAGCTGTACAGGCACTGCATTTTTAGCTGGGACTCTCCTTCCAGTACTGTGTGAATAGGGAACACAGACAAACGGTCGTGCTTTTCTTCCGCAGACTTCGTGAGTTAACTTGTGTTTATTGTGCCTTGTCTCTATAGTTACAATTCTACATTTTAACTGTATTATGCATTCAAAAAGCAGAAGTGTGAATAGAATAATAATAATAAAAAAGGTTAAGTTGATATTTCTTTGGAAAAATGCCAGTAAGGATTGGCTTTCTGAAATTTATTTTTCTTAATTCCGTAAGGATAAATTATTACCTGTGTGATAGCTGGGGTGGAACTAACTGTCTGCCTCAAATGAAAAGAAAAGGAACTGTAGCAGTTGCTAGCTGTTTGAGTGAGGGAATTAACTCAATGTTACTTTATGTTACTTTACAAAAATAAAGTTCACTCTGTTGCAGCTGTTGACAGAATGTGGCATTATGCTTGTGCTGGCGGTGTGATTTTGCTGACTGAACAGTAGGTCCATCAAAAAGTGGTGTTAGAGAGAAGTTGCATCCTACTGATGCCTTTGAGTCAGGAAGAAACAAAAGTGTGGTATAACTTCATGTAAGCAGTGCAGCAAGAAGAGGAAAGGAAAACTGACATTTCAGTATCAGTACTTCTGACCACAATCTCCTAAACTGTCGTTGTCTTTCTAGAGTCACAAGCAAACTTGTGTTTATGTAAGTAGGAAAATGAAAAACTCCGATGTAAAAGTCAGGGTAGTATTGTTATTAAAAAAATTTCTAAATTGTAATGAGGGAAAGGGTAAAACTTCACATGGAGCGATCTTGCTGATGTGCTCTGTAAAAAAAATAAAATTGATGTCTTAGTACATCTTTAAATGTTTTTTTATGATGTAAACTATCACTTCATAGTCATTCCTTACAAGATTAGTAGTTTTGAGTACCTCAATGCTGAGATACACAGTAGATGATTTGTAGAAGCCATTCCTTCCAAGTGTGTTTCAAATCACACTGTAAAATAGACTCTTAGACCTGCTTGCCACAGACATTCAGTGGGATGGTCAGAATTAGCCTGGTCAGGGCCTGCAGCCTTCAGTAATTAACCCTCATAATAGCCAAGTGTCAATTAATTATGTAATTTCCCAAGAAAATAATGCTTTGCTGTGCCAGTGATTTAAAATGATGCTACAAAAGGTATGGAGGAAAAAGATCCATTGGGATTAGAAAGAGTTAACTTTCTTCATGAGACGTTGATGCAGTATGAAGCAAGGACAATGATGAATGGTTTTTATGTTTTCAGTAAGTGGTTTTGTCATGGTACTTACATAAGTGCAACCAAAAAGTTGAGTATAACCCCTCCTTAGTCATATGTGTATCTACAGCAATCTGCTGTCAGTATTGTGATGTTTATACACAGATTGATGATGTTGCCACAGTTTGTTTTGCAAAGGAGATGTTGAATACAATTCACTTCAGTGGCTGAATCTGGCTCAAACAGCCCCTGTGAAAGAGGGATGGTATAAAGTCTGAAGACATGAATTTAGCTGAGCTGAAAAACTTAGCCAAGATAGATTCATGAAAGATGGAACAAGCATTTCTCTGGCAAGGAATCAGGATAAATGACCTATTTAAATTTAAAATACTACGATTTGAGAAATACATCTGATATAATATCTGTAAAGCAAGATTCTTTGATGTATTGACACCTAAACATACCAACAGTATGGTAAAATAAAACATTAATGAGCCATATGTACTAGTTCAACTTTTGAGACAGTCAAACAGTTTAACAGCAAGTTAGTGGATAATTAACTTGAAAAGGTTGCTGGAGTAGAAAATCAACTGTGGACGAATAGTAATCCCCTCTTCCTGAACAGAGGGAGTATTTTCTTTATCTATTGTATTCAGCAGCATTATTAGGTGACACTGCATAAAATAGAGAACTCTGTTGGGAATAACATTTTTTTGTTTATCATTATTTTTTAAATTTTTTTTTTTTTTTTTTTTTTTTACTCCTGCCATTCAGATATGATGATGAGGTGGAAGGATATGGTGGGATGTGATCTGGTAGGACACAGTGACCAGAAATAATCAGAGAAATCATTAACTGCAAATTATATTTACTTCATTTATCAAGGTGTTTAAAAGACAAAACATGTGTTTATAAAGTTCCAAATCTTTGTATATATAAGAAATGTGTAGCTTTTGGGTTTTTAGCGGATGAAGACTATGTATTTTTAAATGAATTCCAGTTTTCAGCTAAATTTAACTTTGCATATGTCATACATACCCACACAAGTAGGTTAAAGATTATAGTGGAGCAAATTTCTTATAAAATAAGAATTAAGATGTATATTAGGTGATGTGGTTGCTCAAATACGTTTTAAATTATTACTTTGTTTTAAGAACAAAAATGCTACCATATTTATTTTTAAAAAGTAAGAATCTTGTTTTAATGATGACCAACTGACAAGACATGTCTTTATCTAGATAATTATGAAATTAGGGTCTTACCTCTTTGGACTTAAATAATGTTTTTAATAGCTTATTTTTTCCAAAAATCTGCCCTGCAAACACTGAAGTTCAGACACTTGGTGCTGCCAGTTGTTTCAGACGGGGTGGTACGTTTGCAGAGGGGTGTTGAAGATGCTCCTCTGATATGTGCCCTGGGCACTCTCTGGTCAGGAACAGGCTGCTTAAAACTACCCCAAGGTTACACAGTGGCTGTCTGTTAAGTCATCTCTTGTGCCTGTTTGAGCCATGCAGGCCTTTGCACCGAGCACACGGTGCTGAGCAGAGCTACAGGAGTGCCCCACATACATCACCGTGAAGCCCACAAAAAAAGGGGGGTCTTGAGAAACTTTCGATAGCTTGACTACCAGAGCACATCTTCGGTGTTTTCTTCTGCTTTATTTTTTATGTCTGTAGGATATTTTTTCTGCCCTGCAGTCTTTCCCCCCTCCAAAAAAGCTGCAAATGTTGGTTTTAGTATTTTACCCCTGCACCTGTGTAGTCCTACAGTCTGAATAATGCAGGACTGGGTCGGTCCCCTTCGTTATCAGGAAGTGGTGGGGAGATGCTCCTTTGGGCCGAGCCATAATAAAATGCTGGATTTGAGACTCATAATTCCCACCGTCCTGGTGTCAGTAAAATTTTAGAGTTGGCTAATGGGAAACACTTGGCTGAGCTTGAATTCAAACTGTCTGAACATGGTCCATGGTGTCTGCTTGCTCACTCCGGTATGAGTCATGGAGCTGAATTCTACTTTCAATAGCAAATTTCTGTAGCATTACTTTATTATTATGATTATAAATTTCAAGTGGTTTTTTGGTGTCAGCCTTTCAAATCAATTTACCTTTTTTTTTAATCTTTTCTTTTTCTTAAAGTCTCTTTCCACACCAAGAAACATTAGATCAGCTTTGGCATAGGCAACATTTCACATTTCATGCATTATTTACTTCTGGCATAATTTACACAATGATGTCCTATGGAAGCCAAGATGATGGTATTCGGAACAAAACAATGTGTCTAATCATTTGCAAAACAGGGTGACTGCTGTGGGCTAACAAATAGAGTCAGAATTATTTTGTTGCGAACAGTAACAGCAGTGGAGAAGTAGAAGGTGAAGTACTTTGAGGTTCCAAATGCCAAAAATAAGAATAAAAGGGGAGGGAGGCCAAAACTCAATCCTGTGATTCTGTATGTATTTAAAACTTTTTTTTTTTGCTTTCCCTCCTCTGAATAATTGCTGTCTTTATAAGAGCATCTGTATGTTTTAGTAGCCATAGGCCGCTTTTCCTTTACTGTGTACAGAAAGAAATGCAAATACAAATCATGATAGAAGATGTGCTGTAAATGCTGGCAGACTGTGCATGGGCTCTGGAGACAGTGTTGTCTTTGACTCCAGTGTTGCTGCTTTGAAATCCTGTGCTCTTTAGCTGAATCGAGGGAGAACTCTTGGTTTGGATAAACAAGTAGATTCTCACCGACTGAATGATGCATTTCTGCACATAAGGTGCCAGCATGTTGGATGAAATAGTGATAATTTTAGTGTTTTGTTTAGTGGTGTGGAAGAGAAAAAATTTAACCTGCTTTTCCAAAAGATGTGTTGATTCCAACTACAGGTAAATGTGATATAAGATCAAGGAAGCACAGGAAGTGTCTTCTGCATATACCACGTGCAATGGAATTAGCTATTAGGGTATACCTTCAGTTAAGAAAACTTTTGACAACTCTTCAGTCTTATAAAAATAGTCCATAACTCTCAACTAAAGAAGGGTTTTAATGATATTGATTAAGATAACTGCACAACTGTAGGAGATAATGTTTTGTCTGTTTGCTGCATTGCCTTTAAGAGGACCTCTGTAGTTGTAAGTGCTAGGGAAGTGAACTCAGGAAACATGCCAAATGTGATAAAAGAGGAGGGGTACAGGAAGCATCAAGGTTTTTTGGGGTAGCCAGTCTAAAAAAATCACATAACAGTAACTGTGGAAGAAAGATGCTCATTTTAGGAAAAAAAATATTTTGATGGAGTAGGAGATATATCTGTAAGAGATTTGTTTGTGGCAAAAATGCATCATATGTCACAGAATTTCTGTTTTCTTTTATTAGTTAAGTCTCATTTTGTCTGAAAGCAGAACAAAACCTAGAACTGCATTATTATGGGAAATGCCAGAATGTCTTCTGGTCTTCTAGGGCAAATTTAACAATGTTTGCAAGAGAAGTTGCTTTGGAAATGTTTAAAAACTTGTAATTCGTTGAATTAAAGAAAAACACTTTTGTTTTGAAGTGCTTGGATGTTGAAGCACTGTGACATCTTAAACACATGTATTTTGGGCAAGAGATTGTTTGTGTGCATCATTTCTAGTTGCTTTCTGTTCCTTACACTAATTCTGCCATTACAGATAGAAGTGATGGTGGCCAGGCAGCCTGTTCAGAAGGGAGACTGTGGTGCCTTGGATGTCATCTGCTGAGGAACCACAAAGCTGTGAAACATCAAAACAACAGCTTCCATGAGGCTCTATGGTACCTTTGTATTTAGGTGACCTGGAAAAAACCCATTTCATTTCGTGGTAGAAATTTGGAAGGTTCATTGGAATTGTAGTGGATTGTTGGTTTGGGGTTTTGTGTTTTTTTTTTTTTTTTTTTTTTTTTTGGGAAGTGCTTCAAGATGTTGCAGTATTTTCATTTAGTCTAGGTCAAGGTGACTGGATCTCATGGCTGCCATCTAGCTGGGGAGGATTCCTCACTTTTTCGAAGTGTTCGCCACTTCTGGATGTTAATTCCAGTGGTTTTTAAAAACTTTAAATGCTTTCTGCCACTGCTTTCAGAATGATGGACACCAGCTGTCAGATCTGCCATGCAGAGCTGTCCATAACTCACTCTGATAAGCGAGAATCAAATGTTTTAATCTCTGAAGAACGACCTTTTTCTCTATTATTGCTGAAATTTGTGGAAGACCTATATAATTGTAACTGCTATAAGTGTTCTCGTATTTAGCTACCTGGACTTGTCCCATATGTTCAGGCTGTCTCTTCTGTAAACTCTGACTTCAGTATTAGTGGAAACAAATTTTCCTTTGTACCTAATAGACAGTAATACCCTTTTTAAGAAGAGTGAGAAGGAGAAACAAACCTATTCCAAAGTAGGTAGCACATTTCTGCAGGTCATGGTGGGCTGATGTCTGGGTTACAGGCCGGGTTCCTTTCTGTGTTTGGTACCTGCAAAGTTCATGCCTCCCAGCAGCTTTTTGTGCTCCTGGTACTTACAGGAGATCCCTTATGGTGCTGGTTGGAAGCATGAAGAATAGATAGGCTGAAACTAGTTTTCTCTTATAAGAATGTATAAGCGGAGACCTTACCTGAGGTTGAGGGAGGTTAAGTAGAAGCAGGACAGCAGTGAATGTCATTGGAAGCAGTGGATGTGAAAGAGGAGAAGCCTGAAGGAGTCATTGAGGTGGCCCGTGTTTATTGGGGCTTGTCTGGTTTGGGAGGAGATCAGAAGGCAAAAATAAATAAATCCCAATTATGTTGTTAAGAGCTGTTGTCTGTTGTTGAGTAATAAAAGGCAGGGTCCAGGAAGCTGCTTGTTTCTGGTTTTTATTAGATGCTGTAGGTATCATGGTGATGAGCAGGTTATAAATATAAATGGCTGCTGCAGATGGAAGATGAAACAGGCTAGAACCCAGTAACCTTTAAAGAGGGATAACATGAGGTTTAAAACTCTGCTGAGATCTGAAGCTTCCTGCAAAGTCTTTGGGTAATCTCAAGGAAAGCCTGGCAATAGCAGTAGAAGGACCAAACCCAAAACAAATAACCAACCCCCCAAAATGCCCCAAAACAAAACTTGGAGCCAAAATCTTACCCAATTTTTAGGTTGAGTTTTTCACGAGGTGCTGCCAAGGTTAGAAATGAAGAGAGCCTCAGCTTTCTGTTTTCTATGCCTGATATATGGTGGAGATGTACCCCTGTATCAAATAGTATGCTTGGGGTTTTTTTTGCAATTGTATTGTTTCCTGTTGCTACCCTCGCTAAACCATGGACTTCTTTTTAAAAACAGCACTGTATTATTATTCTGGAGATACAGTATACCTCTATAATAGTACGGCTGTGAAGTCATGTCTGTCAAAACATCTTTTAAGTGTTGTGAGAGGAAGGAACCAGGATGGGGAGCCTGGGGTTGACGATGTTACAGCACCTGCTTGCTACCTCACAGCATGACAGGTCCCAGGTTCACTGGCCAGAGCAAATGTTTCAGAACAAGAAAGAACAGCACTGGGCAGTGCTGATGTCAGCAGGAAAATAATTCTTAGTGTTATTTACATCAAGTTATCAGTCCCTCATTTTCTTTCTCACTCTCTCCACCCCCTCCTCCACCCACAGCTGTATTATAGTAATTATATCTTTTATTTGATCTAGTCTAAATCAGGACTGTCCTTGAGGAGTATACTCTCCAAAGGAGTATTTTTCCATAGGAAATACTCATTAGCTGTTTTTAGATTGCATTACTTACTATGCGTATATTTGATTGCAGGGGAAGTGTGCAAGAGGTAAAGCTTTAGTTTACTAAAGTCTGGCAAGGCACTTAGTTTCAGTATAACTACTGAATTAAAGCCCTGCAACAAAAGAGGTTACTCTGGAAGTGGAATGAAGGTCTTCTGTTCAGGTACTGAAGGACAGACCTTAAAGTAAACATCTCTGAGGGAGTGAAACATCCAGAAGGGCGAAAGTAAAAGAGACATTTGTGAATCTTTTTTCTTTCTTTTTTTTTCCTTACTACACAGTTTAAATTTTATAGTTTAAATTATTTGGCAACATATAAGTGCAAATATTAGTAACCATCTAATTAATAGTTGAGCACCATAATACTTTTATAGTCCTTCTAGTAAGTTGGTCAAGTTAAGTTTCAAATTATGAGTGTTTGACATTTTAATGAAGAGAAAGAGGAACGATGTGTCAAGGGCTGCAGATGGGAAATACATTTAAATGAGTGGATGAGTAGTGCTGTCTAGCTTTATGTGTTCCTATTCCCTTCCATATGGAGAATTCTGGTAATATATAGGGCCCTAAATCTAGAGTTGCAGGACCATCCTATGGTCAAATTGGCATTGGCCCAGAACAGCATTTCTACATTTTCCACAGCACTGTCTCGTTGAGGGGCTTGGGTGATATGTGACTCTGTGGAGAAAAACTTCTTTTGGAGCAGTGATATTATTTGGGCCAACTTTAAATACCTGAAAGTTTGCTTTGCTTCCTGATGACACTTTCAAGACAATATGTCTTGCAAGAAACATTGTAAAGAAATTTTCCTTTGTAGGAGAACATTAAGCCATTTCAAAAACAGTTCACCACTGCTGTAAGATGGCCAGTGCTATAGTTTCTTAATGAAAGAGCTTAATGGAGTTGTGTTGTTCCAAGGAAAGGTGTTTGAATCATAAGCTAATATACATTGCCATAGTGAACCACTTCCCAAACTTTACACTTAAAAGTTTTTTAACCTCAAATGGATTTTTAGTACTATGTAATATAAAATGTTTCTTTTGCTCTGCTCCTGATGTTTCTGTTCCGTTAGAATTTTCTGTCAATGCTTTTAATAATGATAGTCTCACTCTCTGTTAGAGTTCCCCTTTTCTTGTGGTCTGTCTAGAAATGCTGCAAGCACAATGCTAGAAGTACTAATTTGCAATAGAACATTCAGTTTACCCCTCTGTAGCAGCAATAGCTCATTTATTGCCAAGGTTGCAAGGATAATATGAAGGCTATTTTTATCCTTATGTGAACACCCATCAGTCTCATTAACCATTAAATGGTCAAATGGCTGAAGACACCTTTGGGTTTCTGAATGTGTAATGTATACTGCAGGAAAGGCATCCCTCATCTGGTACCACATTAGGGGTTGTCTTGATGTGTCACCCTGTTCTTTATTCAATTCAAGATTTTATCTCCTGCTAGGAATGACCTATCAACTAATGGTCTTTTTGTTATCACTATATGACTAAACACAAACCTATATTCCTGAAAGGTTTTGCCATTTCCTATATAGCTGTATGCTTTCAGCTAAAAAAAAGAGATGGTCTCCTTTATTGCTACTTACTCTACTTCACCTTTCTTACTGTAATGTAAAATTTGTCAATTTCCTATGTCATGGGCTGAGGTTTCTTTGGTCCGATTTTCGAAAGAGGTGCGGCTTGTGCAATGATGCTATTAATTCAGCCCAGTAGTAACTTCTGAATTTGTTAACTATCTCAACAAAATTTCAAGAAAATTGAGAGACTTTGAAGAGTTCCTGAGAGTTACGTGGAA
Source organism: Corvus moneduloides (assembly GCF_009650955.1). Taxonomy (NCBI): domain Eukaryota; kingdom Metazoa; phylum Chordata; class Aves; order Passeriformes; family Corvidae; genus Corvus; species Corvus moneduloides. The sequence goes on from NC_045477.1 coordinate 107,063,881, forward strand.
GACTAAGTCATTTGGTAAAAGAAAATCCTATTAATTTTGCTGCTGAGAGGAAGGTTCCAAAAGGAAATCAGCCCATGTTAAACATTAAAGGAATGTCACCTCAAGACAAGGGTCTAGAGAAAGCTGGGGTTTATTGGTTTTGCTGCTCAATGACAACTCCTTGACTGATGTAGGCTGCCCAGGGAAGTGGTCAATTCACCATCTGTGGAGCAGTGTTGGGCTAACAGTTGGACTCAATTAGGGTCTTTTTCAACCTAAATGATTCTGTGATTCCAAAGAGTGGTGTGGGGATGAGATAAAAGATGGCTGTAAAATAGCATTTTAAAAATCACTGTAGTAGTGAGTGGAGAAGAGCAGAAGGGACAGGCGGGTGTCTCCGTGTCTGCTCTGTGCCGCTGTTTTTGTGCCCGTCTTTGCTCCCCCTGTCTCTTCCCACGCGGCTCCACCTGCACTGCTCTTTGTTCCCCTAGTTTCCAGCTGGCGACTTCCACCAGCCAAGAGAGCTGCTGCTTCAACACTTCTCTGCATCTGCCAGGAAATAAATAAATAGTGGGATGAGAAACGGAAGGGATGTGTTCTTGTTCTTTTTGTCAGCTTTACTTAGGGCTTTTTTTTAATTGTATGTCTTACTAAAATGTATTACTTTGAGAAGGTTTCCTTGAAACTAGAGCTGAATCCTGTCGCCTCCTTGGTTTCCTTAGTTTTCTGGCATTAAGAAAAATGCAAGTGCTTGGACACTGGTGGAGATGGATTCTCATATATTCTGCTATTTAATAGGCCACAGCCACTGAGAGGTTTAATGTTGTCCCCTAAGGGCTTGCCAGGAGTTCTGTTTGCAGGTACCCCTTGCCCACGGAGTGCTTTGCAGGATCACCTGCACCCCCAGCTGATCACTGCAGGGCTTTGGGAGCTGTCTGTTCTATAAATTCCCTCTAACTCCCCGTGAAGCTGGAGACAATGTGCCCCAGCACTATTCTTGTTCCTTTTGTGCCAGTTCTTTCTGCTAGTGTTTCCAGCCTTTGTGACTGCCATCTGCCTGGGAGCTGGAGAGAACATGCCTGCTCCTTCCCCCTCCCCGTTTTTTCTTTTAAATTGTACTTAGGCCCAGGTTCCCTGTGACCCCAAATGATGTATCATATTGGGGATTCAGATGAACAGGTGGGTTATCCTTGGCACAATAAGGAGATGAGCCCCTCACACAGTGGGCCAGCTCAGCATGTTGCAGCTGATGGCTGCTTCTAAATTAAATACCCAACATCATTGCCATTTTCTCATTCCTCACTCACTTGTGTGAGGAGGCATTAATTTCTTCAGCTGTGTCTAAGAAGTCTAGATCATTTAGCAGTGGTTTCCCTGCAGGAAGTTCCACTGCCTGTGGTGAGGAAACTGCCCTAGTTGTGCTGGTGTGCAGGAGATTCTTCTGCTTGCTTAAGTCTCCTCAGCAGCAAGATTGTCTTATACAAAACATTTCTTTTGTGATATATCTATCTCATTAATTATCTCCATATCTATTTCATTCTTAATTAAGAGGATTGTGGAACATTCGGAAAGTATTTACAGATTATTATTTTTTTAATCTTTAAAAAAACAAGTGGTTTTTACTATGGGTAAAAATGACTTTGCTTAATTTCTCACTATTTCTCTGCTGTTGTTCTTAACTTGGAAGGAACATTTGTCTTACCTTTAAATTTTTCTTATAGAAATGTTTAAGTATAAACATTGCAGGAAAATACTTTCTTGTACAAAACCTGCACAACTACATCCAGTGGAATTTAAAAATAACAAACTCCACCATTCATTTCATGGCAGAAATGTTTTTGCTGATACCAAATCTTGGAAAAAATTATGTAAGGTTATCTAATTATGAGTCAAACTTTCCTTGACCGTGTACCTTTTGACTTTGTAAATGTGTTCCAGGTCTTAAGCTGTATAAAATGCTTGCAACGTGGTTTGTTTGAAAGACTGTTTGGAATGGAAAATAATTTCAGAGGATGTGTGCTTGTGTTTAACCAGCTTCCCCAGTCTAGAGAGATGTTTGTGCATGTTCTGAAAATGCCAGGGCTGAACTTCCTCTGAGAAGCAGGATACAACTATGGGCAATGCACACCTTTGTCCCTGTAGCCCTGCTCAGCTGGGTCTGAATATTTCTCTGCTCTTATTACTGGCTCTGCTGCTTTTAGAGCAAGAAGCCAGTAGGGAGGAAGACCCGTGAATCTGGAGTGATCGTGGATCCCTTTAGTGTATAAAAGGAAGAAGGTTTGATCATTAGTAAGAAGGCTGCCCAGTAAGACAGGACTTTGTAATTTTCACTGTTCAAGGTGTGACAGGAAATAAAAGAAAGGATAATCAGTAAGAGCATGTCTGAGGTTTTTGTCGATGTTAGGTGTTATTGAAAATTAGCAATCTTTCTGTAGTTTTTTCTTGAAATGGCTGCTGACGTAGGGACCAGTGGACACAATCTTATCTTTCAGGACTTAGGACTTGTGTCCTAAGAGTTGCCACTGGGCTGCCATCCCTTGCTCCTGGTTTTCCACACTGCCTTTTCATAGGAAAAAGGCAAGTGGCAGCGTGAGCACAGCATAGCACTTTTCATGGGCCAGTGGTAGCAGAAACATTAACTGGTTCAGAAACAACTCATGACATCTGATGGCTGTGTCAGCACAGGGAAGGGGCTGAGCTGTGTCAGTGGTACTGATAAGACCTGTGAAAATCATGGTCTGGGAGATGCTTTTCTTGACACCTCTGCCCTTCTTTCAAACCAAGTGGGCACCAAAGCTAATGAGTTATGAAGTGTATTGGTGAGAGTATTGTGTGGTGTGATCACATTAGCCACATCTTTAAAGGAGGCTGAATAATCTACAAGCATGGAAAGAACCTTGGATGATCCCTAAATACCCTTTCCTGTCCATAGCAAAATCCCATTTCCATGTGTTGAGCAATTTGTTAATCCTTGTGCTAACTCTAAAACTTTTATAGGCAATGGACTCTACTGCTGCCTTACCTTTGGGTTTAAGGTTGTTTTTAAGCCTTATGTTGTTTATATCCTGTGTACAGAGGATATAAAGAACAGATTATTCCTCTCCTTTTTTAAGCCAACTGTTACCATGCCTCCTTTTAGTTTAGTGCTGCAAACTGGAATTTACATTTGGACATTTCTCCAGGAAGTCTTGGGAAGGTGCAAGTAAATAAAGTTTTTGGTCAAGAATCCTGAGGTAGCATTTGCTAATAAGACAGAAAACAGTACAAATGGTCACATTGGACAGAAGAATAAAGCCCATATGGGAGTGATTCTTCAGAGAAGTGGGAATTTCACTGTGGCTTTCCTCTGAGTTCTCAGGGGGACTCCCTTGTGTCTGAGACACACTGGTATGTTTTCAAAGGCCCTGGGGAGCTGCAGTGCCAGGAGAGGTCCTCCCTATGGATAGGGCTGTACTACCCATTCTGGTGATCACAACCACAGATCACGACTCTGAAGACAGCCAAAATGCATCAACCAACTGCAGGATCTTTGCTGTCCGTCAGTGAATTGTGCCTGCCCCAAAACTGTCTCCTTGCCCCAGTGGGCTAATGCATAAAGAGTTCATGAAGATTTTGAGGTTCATAAAAGCATGTTAGTTTCCAGCAAGGCAGGGTTGAAGTTAGAGCTCCTACAGAGATGTTGAAATGGTGTATTGTGTTGCATGGTGTGTTCACCTGTGTCTGTTTTCTTTCCTTTAAATTCTAGTTTTAAAAACATACAACTGCTAGTGGCTTTCTCGTGTGGTCACAGACACTTTTTGTCCCTGAAACCAGCATCAGTTGTGGACCAGAAAATAAAAGCCTCATAACAGTGCCCAGTGTTCAAAGGGCCCTCAGCTGGAACTAATGGCACCAAACTGAAAAAAACAACCCCAAAATTAAAATTAAAATTCCCTCTGTAAGGGAATAAATTCATAGTAAATTCCTTTCTGAGTAGGAAATGTTTCTTATTAATTCCTTTAAAAACAAGTCATATAATAAATTCTTGGGGGCAAAACAAGTTGGATGATTGCCATCTCAATGTCTTTCAAGACTTACAGAAGATCAGCAATTACTGTGAAAACAATTTCATTACAGAATGTTTAATAAGGAGACTTAGCAAAAATGTTAAACTCTAGAATTGTTTGTTTTGTTACCTTCCATTCAGCTCCTCCTATTCTCAAAGTTTCATCTGATGTGGGCTTGTTCAATGTGTTGGGTTTCCATATGCTGTGCTCTCATCTGTGGGCTGTGTTGTAGGTTGGGACCCAAATGGATTGTAAATGTCTTGCTCAGGAATCCAAGCTGAACCCTTCCCAAAGTTTTTGTAGAAAATCAGTTTCCTGTGGGGGTGTCAAGGTTTTTAAGGTTAATACTACATGGAAATGCCTCCAGCTTTTTTAGCAAGCAGGAAAAAATAATTCTGGTATTCTTATGCAATCTGGGTTAAATTTGTGCTCTTGATGTGCAATAAGTACAATTATATACCTCATTAAAATGTCTTGTTAAAAAGGACAAAAGGTTTTGTATTCTTTGAGTTTGAATTAATTCCTTTTGACATTAAAGTATAGTGCCAAAGATTTTCAGTGTTGTGGGAATTATTATTGTGAAAGCAGTTCTGAGGGATTTAAAACAGTAAGAGCCTGGGTATGCTGCCCAAATATTGTGACATTAAAAAGAAAGGTACAGAATACAAATAAATTCTATTATAAACTGTAGTTCAATTGAGTCATTTTTGTGTGACTTGTTCATTGTGAACGAAAGGTTTTCTATATTTCTGCATCTGGAAGGATGAAACATACAGGTAAGCAAATAGGTTTCTAAAAGGGCATGTCTATTTTAGGAATAAGGTTATCTTTCTCAAAAATATTTTTTAATTGGTGTTCGTAAACTGTATTATTTATGTGGCATTTTGAATGCTTTTTGCTTCTTAATGCATTGTGACATTTGTGATTGTCACAATGTTTTTGTGATTGTTTGCATAGGAACATACCAATTCTCAGTAGGTTTATGTAGTTCTTAGGGTTTATTCGTGAGGAAAAGGTAGCACAGTTTGTCATTTGTTGGAGTTAAAATCATCCTGGTTTTGCATGTACCTCAAGATCACCTGAATCTGTAGGCATAGGACTCCTCACAGCTGTATTTTATGTTTCAGTATTAAATACCCTCTTTGTGCTAGTAAGATACATACAATGCTGAGAGTCAGAATTATTTGTGACATCAATCCCAACAGGGTTTTGAAATGTAGTAAATACAGTGTATCTGCCATACATGTTGAGAAAAGGCTTTTATTTTTTTTAATTTTTCTCCCAAATATTTTAAGAATCTGTACTCACCAGAATTTTATCTGAGAGTTAGGAACTTTACATTTTTAAAAATGTATAATGGACAGTGCTGCTTTTAATTTCTTGTTGCTAGTTAGAGTAGGCAAGTTGTTTTAATTCAGAACTGGTGTCATAGCATAGATTTTTAAAAAAATCATTTTATCTTGATGTTTCACTTTTTAATAAAATCTGAGAGTCTTTCAGATAGCATTGCAAAATATGTATACACTGATTTGTTTCTAGAGAGAAAGTTCTTGTGGGCAAATAGTTTGATCTTTTTTTTTACTTGAAAGAATTTTTTCTAGAGGTTGAAACTCCTCTGTACAGATGCTGTAGAAGAACTTAGAAAGTTAGTATGTCAAAGGACTTGAAGAAAGAAAAAACTGCCAGTCATGCTTGTCAGCAATGAGCCCACAACTGTGGGGAGAAGCAGATCATCAGTGGAGGTGCTTTTTTGGTTTCTTGGTGGATGGGTCACCAGGAGAGCAAATGTAAAACCGCTCTCCCTCCCCTATGCAAGCCCCAGCAACTTATAAGGCCTCCCTCTCCCCCCAAAAACCTCCAGTATCTTGCATCAGCCCTTCTTTCCCTACCCTCAAATCTAATGATGAAATATAATCTAAATCTATTATAAGATTTTGTAAATATTACACATGGAAATATCCCTCTTGCTTTCTGACTGTAGACCCAGTTTCAACAGCAAAATAAAACTAAGCCATAGTTGAAAAATTCCAAGTGAAGAAATGTGGCAATAATGTGTCTTCTGTTGTATTCAGATATTTTCCTGTTCCATTTAAACTTGCTTTCAGTAAGTTGTCAGTTTTAAGAGCATCTGAAATTTAATTTCCCAGTGTAAAATAAAACTTGAGATAATCCCAAACTGACAGCACTTTCTGTGGCAGTCTTGCTGGGCAGCAGCTGGGGTGGTAGAGCAATATTTGTTAGGTGGGACTGGAGTGAAGGGGAATGTTGGGAATAGGACTTTCCTTGTTATCTTGCTTCTCGTGCCTAACAAAGTGGTTGTTGTAAGTCTACTAAGCCAACAGATTCCTGTGCAAAAGCACCAAGGGAATTAAAAGCTTAAGCAGTTTCTGCACTCTGAGGAGTTTAAATGGTTTAGTCAAGGAAAATAGGGGAAAGAATATATATTTGCTAAGCACTCTTGCTTGTTCTCAGTTAGGCTTCAAACTTACATAGTAGTTAAGAAACTCAGGGGTTTTCAGCCCTTGAGCTTTCCTAGTGAATTCACATGGGGTTGTTTTAATGTGAATCTGAGAGAGAAATTTAGAAGAAAAGAATTTCTAGCTCAGGCATTCAAAGAGTATGTGCTTAGTAAAATATAATTTCTGTCTTCTGCAGTTTGGGTTATTTTTTAAAGCTGCTGCACTTTGGCTCCTTTTGTGAGTGTGTTGTGGGGTTTAATTGCACGATAAACTATTTGCACTGCAGGACTCTTGTTTCATTTAGTGCAGAAACTGTGCAGAGTATAAGGCAGAGGGTTTGGAGAAGGAAGAGAGGCTGCTGCCTTTAAGACATGAATTGGCATGCAACACAGACTTGGGTTCTGGTATTTAGCTTTCATTTACTTTAAGCAATAATTTGCCTAGCGACTTCTGCCTAAATATAAAACTTCCCAGTATTAAAGAACAAGAAAGAAAATAAAGCAATTGAAAGGAAAAATGATTGCTAACTAGTTCATTCACTCTCCTGGTGCATAGGCTTAATTTTCAATATTGAAGCAAAATAATGCTAAAAATGAGCAGATATTTAGAAAAGCTGCATGTGACAAGCTTTTGCAAATAATTTTTTATTCTGATATGTAGTAATGTATACAGATGTCCTTTTGTTTTTCTAGATTAATTGAGAAAGTCCTGTGAAAGTCATAAAAGCCTTACAGCTAATATTCTTAAATACTTTGCCTGCTGTGTTTTCTCCTCAATAATGGAGGTGCATCAAAATAAGCATGTTGTTAATTGTTGCATTAAGAGCAAAGAAATGAGAAACTGAATAATTTTGCATTTCAAGTACCTTGTGAGCTCCTCTTGCACACACAACTGTGCCGAGAGCTGGAGAAGGTGTTTCAGCAACAGCCATGAGTGGAAGTGGTACGTGGTTGCTCTTTCCCAGTGCATCTCTGCTGAGCTCCTTTTTCTTGAATGATGGGGCAATGCAAAATAATTGTTTAATATAGTAGTTATTAGAGCAGATTGTAAATACTGAGTATGCAGCGCAACAGAAGACAAGCATGTGCTGTCTTCCTAAGGCAAATGCGGACTTATTGTCCTGTTTTTGGGTTATGCTCCATTTGTGAATTGTCCCATTTGATTGCAGAAGGATTTCTTGCAGGGTTAAAGATAAGTGCTAGGTCATGTACTTTGTGTCAATCACAAACAGATATGAGCATAGCTATTTGTGATCCAGGTCTCATTTGATACAGAATTCACAGAGTGTTTTGAATTCTGTATCAAATGAGACCTGGATCACAAACAGCTATACTCATATCCTTATAGAATCACTAAGATTTGACTGGACCTTTGTTTCTTGATTTGCAGATAGTAGTATGTTTCCTGAAGTGATCATCAGTGCCTTTGGAGATCTGAAATCAGCATGCAACACTGGTCACAGATCACTCTCCATTTTACCCATCTCTTCAGAATCAAATAAATCAGCAGTCTTTTTTTTGTGCAATATTTTAATTTCTCCCTTATTTATTTGCTATTTTGAGCCATAAATGTTTGTTGAAAGTTGTGCCAAGAATGGAGAAATGAAACTGGGATTTGTGTATCTATAGCAAATCTTGGCCATTGGGTTGCTCCCCTTGGCTGTGCAAGTGTGCGAGTTCCTTGGTTTGGTGCACGGATACCCTGTATGGAGAATTATTGGTGTCTTAGAAGTCCAAAGCAATTTTTGATAGTCTCTTGCAAGTGCAAGTTAGGCCATCATTATCTTTATCAGAATGTGAGAGAAAAGTTGAGCAGAAATGGCTGCAGCAGTGATGTGTGATGGATCACGCAGCATCTCTGATAGCTGAGAAATAGGCTGCACCATTAAGTGACTTTTGCCTTTCCAGAGTGAACCAGCCTAAGCTGTTCCACACAAATTGCCACTGACCTGGTGGTTAGAAAATCCTTTTACAGAATTTCACCCCTGACTTACCTCTTTGTCAGTGAGTTATGCCCATTTCAATTGAGTGCAATGCTCCTACTAACATGTCAATTAATTTTAAACTGCACAAATCTTCACTCTGCTACCACGACTTGGAAAACACGCTTCATCAGTTACTCCCTCTGGGGTTTTGGAAAAGGCATAATTTAGAACAGTTTGTAGGACTTTTGGTCTCCTTTTTTAGTGTACAGAATTTAATTTTTGTGAGTGGTTAAAAAAAGAATAGCTTTTCTAAATAGTGTGCTGAATCTTTAAAACCATGTTGCTAAAGTTTAATTCTGGACCATTACCTCTTTCTGTAATGCTAAGGAAGATTTTGCAAGACAGTTGGTGTTCTTAGGTGATATATTATTTATTTTTGGATATTGTGATGTTTGGGTCTTAGAGTTGTTTTAAGCCATTAAAGATTAGGGAGGAAATTTAATGAAAACAAGCATAAAGGTGTTGCTGAACTGAATGTTTCAGCACTCATCTGTGTTGCACTGGCCAGAGTGAAAAAATCTGGTGTTATAAATCATATGTTAGACAAAAATGTGTAAGAAAAGCCTTATTCTATTTTTTTACTGGAACCAAGGCCCACTGAAAACAAATAGATCCAGAGGGATCAACGAGAGTTTTGTCTTGTAGAAAAATCTTGCTATTAAAGAGTCTTGCGTGGGAGAGGCCATCCAGTTTTGATCCATGTGCAAGTCTTTCTGAAGTTCAATCCAGAAACCTGGAGCTGATAACTTTGCTGCTGTATTTTTTTGGCCAGCTCTTCTATGTATCATCGCTGGTTGGGTTTGGGTCATTGTATTTTGGGAATATTTCCCAGATTCATGTCCTGGGAATGCCTTATGCATGGAAGTAGTGAGAGGTGCTCTAGGAGCCTGCCTGTCCCCCTGCTGTGGGCTTTTGGCAGGGCAGCCTGTGGATCCCATGGGCAGCCACAGCCACCAGCAGTTGTGCAGCCGATCCACAGTTCAGCGCGGGTGCACAAAATTCAAGTCTCAGCTCAGCTTAGGGTGACTACTTCTGCTTTTATTTCTTTCAATAATAGTTGAAGCTAGTTACTTCTCCTGCATTTTTAAGGGTTTATCCCAAAAGTCATGGGAAAGCTGACTCAATTGCATATTATTTTGAGCAAAGTGATTTAGGTCTAAGCCTTTGTCAGCACATCTTCCAAGGGAGGGGTTTTCCAGTCTCCTCTGCAAGCCCTCACTCAGGGATGTGAGCTCACGGAGGTGGAAGGTCTGTAGCCGTGTGGGCGCTTCTGGGTACAGCCTGGCCACCTGTCCTCTGGACTGCTGGGGCATTCTGGAAGGGGCTCAGTGCTGGCAATGTGAGAAGAAGTGGAAGTCTCTTGAGCTTTGGGCTAGGATTTTGTAAGAGTGTGTGGGACGAAACCTGAAGAGTGGATCAATGAGCTTGTAGTCAGCAGTGCTACTGATGCTTGCGGCCAAAAGAGCTTGGCAAAATGAGTAAAGTAGTGATGACTGCTGAAAGTGGAGTTTTGATTACTGCCTCTGCCAGTGACCTCTGCCTGTGTCTTTTTAGTTTTTCACACTACCTCGTTATTTGGGTAATATCCTGTGTATTAGAACTCAAACAGCAGAAACGCGTGTTTGCGCTGAAACTTCAAAAGATTTTGAATTTCCTTACAGGCCTTGTACTGCAATGATGCAAGATGTCACTAAAATGTAAAAAGCTAAACATTGGGTGTTTTTTTGTAATCTTTCCAGACTACATTAGGTGTCCTCTGTGTTTGATCTTTTGTCATCTACAACCCGCACAAATTTATCCTGCACAATTAAACCGTGACCCACGTGGCTCAGCATCCAAATATTTTGTCCCTGTGCAGAGGGAAATTGAGTGAGGTGCCTTATTTGAGTACGATCAGAGGTGAAGAATTTATTTACATCTAGTTTGTGACTGGGTACATCAGGACTGCAGTGGTGGCTGGAGGGGTTGTGTCCCATCAACAAATAGGAGCACGCTTGCTAAGAAGAAAAGGCTGCACGCCTTTCAAGATAAGTAGAGAAATGTTTTTGCCTGGATATGTAAAGATAACAGCAATTGTCATGAGGTTTGCTGTTGGTCACTCTTGGTATGCTTTCAGCTGTGAGAACGGCTACAAATGGAACAGATCATAAAGTTATCCTGGCATAGCATCTGAGAGTGAAACTCCTGAAGTATTTCCATGTAGTTACAAAGAAATGTGGAAATAATAAGGCAGCTGTTGTAGAGGCAGCAGGAGCATACTGCAGTACTACCATCTGTAGGCAGTCCTCTAGACCTCTCAGTGGTGAGTTAAAACAGCTTTGTTTTCTGGGGTTCACACCTAGCAATGCAGTTACTTGGACAGAATGGGAAAAGAAAGATTTTTTGACTGTAAAGGCACATATTTTGGGTAGCCTTGGCTTGAGTTTAACAGTGGAACTGTTGAAAGAAATTTCTGAAAACAGTTAATTTTTATACTTTTGCAAAAAAGCTTACAAGCCTTTCTGCCCGTTTTCCTCACTATACTTGACTTCAGCATTTAATCTAGCAGTAGTTTCCATTGTTTTTCCTTAGGTGTTGAAAGGGTCTCTGATTTTGACAAGATCTTTTGATTGTTCGTAACGAATTGTCCGTGTGTCCACAGGAGATGTTATCTCCTTAATGCTAAGCTTTTTCAGCCTTTTTCAAGATAGCCTTTGCACTTTGGGTGAGTTTGGCAAGCTTCTTTATGGGTGTTTGGGCAATGATTTCACAGATTGTTACTTATACTGAAGCTTTTTATGATGATGTTTTAACATGAGAACAAAACAGAGTTGTATTGCAGAGCTTCATAAATTACTCATTTACTGAAGAGTAAGTAGCAGCAAAGAATTGATGTTTGCTTCTTCAAAGAGTAAATTAAATCCTGTCTAGCAACACCTTGTGGAATTTTCTGTAATACATATTTGTTTGTTATGAATAATACCCAAACTGAATTTTTAGTCCAAGAAAAAAAGGACACCAACCCAACCAGTGGGGATTTATTTTTTTCTTCAGAAAAATCTTTAATTTCTCAGTCTGTGATATGCTGTTAAGAGACTGAAATTTAACAAAGGTAGGATAAGGATTTTCTGTATGAATTGCAAACTACAAGATTCATGCTTCTGTGCAGACTTGGAGAGTCCAGCATTTTAAATGGCTTCAAGTTCCATTATAAAATGTCAGTGTTTTTCAGGGTTCTTTTTAAAAAACCCTCATGTTTTAATCCATATCTAAACTGCAGCAATGGAGAGACAATTTTTCGTTTTATAAAAAAAGGCTTGGACAGATTGCAGAAACCTTTCCTTCAAAGGTTTGATTTTTAAGGCTGAGTTTCAAGTTACATTTAATTTCAATTTTGCCTGTGTATATACACATAGCATTTTGAATAGATTTAAAAAAAACATGCATTTTGAAATACATTGGACTAATAATGAACTCAAGCTTATAAATGAGTACCATATTTTAAGTCAGTGAAAATGTACTCTCAGGATCAAGATATGCTAATGGATACGCTGCTTGTGTAAAGTATTATTTGAAATAATTAACAACTTCATTGCTGAAGTAGTCTAAAATGCCCAAACCACAAGGATTTTGCACGATAAAAGTAGTGTTGGCCTTTAATATTCCATGATCATCCTGTATTTTCATTCCCACAGGATACTGGTGCAGCTCCTGTGCAAAACATGGCGTTTCCACTTGAGCTAAAAAGCAGCTCCTCATTCACTCTCACTAGGAGTAAGATTTAGACATTATTTTCAGTTCAACCACCAGAAAATGAAAGTTTTAGGAATAGATGAGTATTTTGGTTGGCCTGGTTCAAGCCCCGGCCACATTTCAGTGTGGATATCCTGCCTCCATCAAGCTCTTGCAATATCAGTTGCTTGTGGGTTAGGGGAGTTCAGGACAATGTCTCTGCTGAGTGGACAAGAATTAGAGAGTCTGGGTTCTATTCTCTCGTGTCCTGGACCTTCTCTGTGTTATGTCCCTAGGTGTGCTCTTGAAAGAGATGAGGTGAGCAGGAAAACGAACAGAAATCCTGGGATGACTAGTGCCTTTAAAGAACTATACTTGCAATGTATAGCACATATAGTGCTAACCATCTGTAGGATGGGCTTTATGAAACTCATGGCCGAGAGAATGAAATGCTCTTGGCAGTGACATGCATCAGAAGAAATTTGGATAGCCCTTGTGGGAATTTTCTGCTATTTACTTGTTTGAATGGGGCAGTGTGACAGCTCCGTGCTTGCCATTTTACTTGCTCTTACTCCCTTGCTTCCACAGTCAAGATTTGAAAAGCAGATAAAGCATCTATAACTCAGTTCTGTGTACTTTGAAAATTTCTGTGGGTTTTCAGGTTTTAACAGTGATATTTGGCAAGGCTGTGCATGCAGCATTTCAGAGAGTGACCTGCTGAGTATCTGTCTTGCCATATCCAGATGCAAACTGATTATGTACAAAGAATGTGAAGCAGTTCAGTGAATAAGTGGATTTAGCAAATGTATGTAACAACCTCTGACCTAATGCTGTAGGCACTGTTATAATGAAAATAATTTACTTGGTGTGGCAATTACCAGATATTTCTCAGGAATGGGGCTTCTTAAACTCCCCTGTGAGACTGACATGAGATCAAAGTGTAGCTTTTCCACGTCACATGCAAGTAAATGATTGAGCAGCCTTTGTATATTAAAAAACAAAAGGTTGAGCATAGGGGATAGCATTTCTTTCAGGTATATTTCAACGGTTGTAAATACTAGCATGTATCAGCAGCCTTTATTCCCTGGCAGACTTTTTCTTGCCAACACTCCTTAATAATTGGAATCTTTTGATTATCAGTGCTGACTCACATGTCCTCATAGCTGCGTAATTCAGATCAATGTTTTTGTGACTCGTGGTATGCTGGCATTACCAGGCTTCCCACTTGAAGAGAAGTACTGGATGATTCACATGCTTGGGTTTCCTCAGGCATCCACAGCTCACTGTTCTACAAGAGAGAGGACTGGACAGACCCTTGCACTGACCAAGTGTGACAGCCCTGCTCCAGCCCTGCTCCTGCTCACAGGCTCTTTACTGATTGAAACCACTTGTGTTACAGGTTGGGGTTACTTTTAACCTCTGCTAAGGAATCAACATTTTCTAGTATATAAAATGGTTTTACTGTTAAGCTTAATTGTTAGAGTTGTTTGAACCTGGTTTCGTGTTTGTTTGATGCAGTTCTGTCAGTGGTCAGTAGCTGCACATGTGTGCACGCACAGCGGGCCCTGAATCATGAGCCTGGTAGTTCTCGGTGTTGGCATAAAATGCCCTGCTTGGAGCTGACAGAAAAGTGTCTCCCTGTTCCCGAAGTGAAGTGCTTTCCCCCCAGATATGCAAAGGTGAGATGGAGCACCAGTGCAGGCAGATGTGAATGGTTCTGGGTTGTGGCAGGAGGAGGGAGTTTAGGGAAACCCTGATGGTGCTGTCGGCAGGCTTTTGCCTAACTCAGGGGGTTGCTCTCTGCTGCTTTTAGCACTGTCTTTGTTATGTGAAGTTGTGAAGCTTTGGCAGTTTATCTGTTGCTTGCCTTGCAATTTAAAATTAACGGTTGTCATAGGTTAGCAAGCTGGTGTTCTTAAATGTAAAGTGATGATCATGCAGAGCTTAAACCATGAGAATGTATTATAGTTAGGTCTTTAAAAATATACTATGTACGCATTGTCTTTTGTGCATAAACTAAGCTGTTTTAAATTTTGTTTTAGACATTGGAACCCTGCTTGTTCAAAATGGCTTGATTTTTAGTAAGCATTTCATGTGATGTTTAAAAAAAGTCTAAAATAGATGAAACATCTGTTTTTAAAAGACAAGATGATGGAATAAAATAAATAGTTACACTGATAGGAAGGAGCAGAGGTAAAGAACCTAATCCATGGCAAAGCCTCTTCCTATGTACATCTGGGTATGTAACACCTCAGCATGTTCCTGTTGTCTTCCCAGTCAGTAATCCTTGATGTGTTGTTTCTTACTTTGCTTTAAATATTGAAGAAATAGATGTGTAGCCCTGGGCTCCAAGTCATTTTACAAATGTCTGAACAATGATCCGTTGAGAGAGAAATACCTGTTTAAGAATGTAGCAAAACTTGTCTGTAACAAGCAGATCAAAGAGTCTGTAAACACAAATTAAAAAAAAAAGAAAGGGTAAAGTGGGTCAGATGCATGACACAATTTTGAGATAAGCTGTTGATAAGCCACTGCTACAAGTATTTGTTTTTGAAACTATTATAAGCAGCTGGTTGAAGGGAGCCTTAGGTCACTCTGTGGTTGAGGTCTGAACAGTGGCATCAGAGTTGGTCGTCCTCGGGAGAGCGCTGGGTGAGGCGTGCATGGGTAGCGGCAAAAGCTTTTCAACACCTTCCCTAAAATTCAGAGGCAGTTGACAAACTGGAAAATATTTCTATGTCATCATAGATTGAGCAAGGACAAGTAAAATAGCTGTGCATTCTGGGTTTGGGCTGAGATGGAAACTGTAGCAAGAAAATTTCCTTTAACATAGGAGCCAGTGGTGGTCATCATCTTTTTCTCTCTGAATGAGGTGACTGCACTGAACTCACACGTGCTCTCACAGGGTCCCGCATGGAGGTGTGAGCACCTTTGAGCTGGGTTTGCACATGAATGACCAGCAGTGACCGTCTATGTGGCAGGTAGCAGCAGGGTGACAGAGAATGGACAAAACTGTATGCTAGCCTGATACAGAGGCTGCCACAGCAGTGTTAATGGCTGAATGAAAAAGCAGAAGTCCCAGGTCTACCTTTGCCTTACAGGTGAAAACCTTTCCCTTGAGGCTGCAGAATGGCCATTTCAGCCTGTCCACAGGATTAGGGTATAATTATTTCTGATTATACTTCTTTTTCTACTTACGGAAAACAATCTTTTTCTACTTACGGAAAGCAGCTCATATTCAGTTTTTGAAGTTTAGTTCTTGCAATCTGAATTAGACCTGCCCAGTGTGTTTGCGAGGTCAGTGCTCTTGGAGACTGCAGTGGAAACTTGTCTGGAGAGAGCTGGGGAGAGCTGGAACAATGTCAGATTGTGCTGGGAAAAGCTGCTTCATGTGGGATGTCTTCAAGGAGCAATTATAAAAATAACACTTGCTGTCAGCCAATAGAGCAGAGAGTGAGTGGATAAAAAGTACAAAAATCTGCTCTGTGTTCCAGTATCTGAAGATGTAGGGCTTTTCTATTAGAAGTTTGCATGGAACACAGTAGTTTAAAACAGCAACTCTTCTGAACAGAACATTTCAGATTTTAAGATTTATGAATCAGAGATTTGTTTTTTAATAATTGCTAAAAAGTATATATTTTTATAACCATAGAAAAACTTCTGACCTGTCAGAAGGCGTGCAGGCTTACAGATCTTGCTCTTTCTCTCCTTCTTATGGATGTTTGATAGGGAACGTGGTGCAATTCCTCTACAGAACAAGTGTGTTAAGGCTACCCGCTGAAAATGCATTTTCCACTCAGCATAGTGTTCTTGCCTCACAAACCATTGAACAGGGCAATTTTCCATGACTGGAATACTGCTGCAGGCCACCTCATCAGGAGAAGGAGTCGATGAGGCCTTCTACAGACAGCTGGAAGTACCCTCATGATCACAAGCCTTCACCACTTTCTTCAACCACTCTGGTATCTTCTGGGAAGACAGCATAGCTGGGCACACCGGCCAGGAGAGTCCTGCAGAGCTATCAAAAACTATCCTGGTGATAGTTTTTGACAAAAGTGATGGAGAAGCCAGCATGGAGAGGTGTGATGCTAGATCTTGTACTAACAAACAAAGAAGGACTGGTTTGGGATGTGAAGGTTGGGGGCAGTGACCATGACATGGTGGATTTCAGGATCCTGTGTGGAGGAAGCAGGGCGAAAAGTAGGGTCCCAGCCCTGGATTTCAGGAGAGCTGACTTTGGCCTCTTCAGGGAGGAATCCCATGGGTTAGGGCTCTAGAAGGTATGGGGTGGGTCCAAGTGGTTAAAGTTCAAGCATCACTGCTCCAAAGATGACCAGGAGACTGGAGCATCTCTTAGGAGGGTACTGAGGCACCTGGACCTGTTTAGCCTGAAGAAGATGGAGAGGGCATTTTGTCAATGTAGGTAAGTATCTGAAGGGAGGTGTCAAGAGGATGGAGCCAGGCTTCTTGGTTGTGCCTCATAACAGGACAAGGGGCAACAGGGACAAAGGAAAACACAGGAAGTTCCATCTGAATATGAGGAAAACCTCTTTACTGTGAGAATGGCAGAGAACTGGAACATCTCCTTCTCTGGACATATTTGAAACATTCCTGGGCACAATCCTGTACAACCAGCTCTAGGTGATCCTGTGTTAGCAAGGAGATTGGACCTAGAGGATCTCCAGAGGTCAGTCACTTCCAACCCCAGCCATTCTGTGATTCTGTGTGATTTTGGACTAATTCTGTTTATCATCCTGAGGTTAGATTTGGCAAGCAACATCTGTAACCTACCACCATGAAAAAATTATTTCCAATACACTCTTCATTACACTTTCCTTAAAAATTTTGCTGTCACTGGAGGATTACAGTTTTCTGCTGGAGAATTAAAAGAAAAATTGTAATATAAATTGACAGCCTTAAAATGCCTTGAAATATCAAGGCATGCAAGTTGTTTTGATTTATATGTGTGCCTGTTCAGCAGTGCACAAGCAGAAAATACCAGTTCTTTCCTTGCTGGCTTGCTGAAAAGCATGCAGCCCAAACTGACAACAGTTTTAAGGATTTAAATGAAAAATTACCATATCACATTCATATGCAGTGTCTTTAATTTGGATGGATCTTGGAGACTCCTAATAGTGTCTCATACAAAGTAGCTTAATTTCAGAATTGCATATCACTAAGTGTAATCTGCCCATCAAAAAGCTATGTGCACTGACCCTGTGAAAGGTAAAACCAGGAAACAAAAAAATAGTACAGTGTTCAGTTTAAGCTGCTGGGGAAATTTGAGTAGGCAGCATGTTCTGAGGATTTACTTTTGGATAAAGGCTAATCTGCCACTAACCTCTGTGGTTGCTGGAGAGAGGGACTGTTCTGTTGGCACTTCTGAGCAGGGTCCTGATGCAGACAGTGTGAAATGCTGGCTGGAAGGAACCCAAGACCATCTCCTTTAACTGGAGAAGGAACCTGATGAGAGTAAATACCTGTACCTGCAATTAATCTATATAAATACCCTTAATTAATTGTGTAATAAATTTGACTACTCTGTCAGCTTCCATCTTTTGCTTGGAACCATTAACAAAGAACTCAGAGTCTGGTTGCGCAAATAACAGAGAAGCTTGTGTCTACAAAATTTATTTCTATTGTTATCATCAAAAAGCAAAATTACAGAGAGGCAGTTTCAGGTTGGTTGGCTGTATGTGTGCTTGAGAAACATCACTGTATTTTGAGGGATGGTATATCCTTGCTAAAAATTTTTAGTCTGCTTGTTCAGAATAAAATGTTCATGTTTCCATATGAGGAGCAAGCAGAGCATTTGCAGCATTAAACAGCCTTAATATTTCAAAGTATAGAAAATATATGGAAAGTTAACTCTTCGGGAAGATAGTAGCATCTATGTGAAAGTCCAAGCTGCTCAATATTGCCTTTTTCCAGCAGCCAGCGAGAGGAAACACATCATGGAAATGGTGTTGCTCGGTGTCAGCAAGCATAGGCACAACAGGAAGCGTAGCCATGACAGGAAAAGAGCCCA
Source organism: Corvus moneduloides (assembly GCF_009650955.1). Lineage (NCBI taxonomy): Eukaryota > Metazoa > Chordata > Aves > Passeriformes > Corvidae > Corvus > Corvus moneduloides. The sequence goes on from NC_045477.1 coordinate 107,082,088, forward strand.
AGAGGAGAAAAATCCCTATGGGGTGCATCCCGGGACACCCAGGGGCTTTGTGTGCCATTTCTGCCTCACAGCAGGGGCCATCCCAGGCACTGCCCATGGGTCACACAGGAGCTGAGCACCCATGGCCTCCATGGGAGGGCCTGGCTGCCGGTGGGTGCCCAGCTTTTGCCAACTGCTTGGTTCAGCGCTGGCATTTTTTTAACAAACGTCTCCCATAACAGACCAGAGCTGTGAACTCAGATTGAATTTCAGCTTGGTTGTGCCTCTTCTCCATCTGCTTCTCCCTAGGCTGTTGGATAAGCTGATGGCTTCTCACATACCTGCCATAGCAGCGTTGTCCCCAGAGCTGCCAGAGCCTGGTGTGCCTGGGAGGTTGTGCCCATGGGGAGCAGTCTGAAGTGCAGCTGCTGTGCATGTTCTGTGTCTGGGGTCCAGTGCAGTCGCCTGTGCTCCACACCACTGCACCAGGCAGAGCCAGGGCTGCTTGCTGGGGAAGGACCATGCAGGAGCGGGTGGTATGGGCAGTGAGACTGAGTGAATTGGGAGCATCCAGGGACAAGGGGAAGAATGCTGCTTTGAAGCTCAGAAAGGGTACCAGTAGTGTGCCCATACATCCATCTGGGCCGCATCCCAAGTGCCTTGCTTTCCCGCCGGAAAATAAAATAAGCAAGGCCAGTGATAGAGGGAAGGGCAGAATAAAAAAGGCCAGAGTAACTAAAGAAAACAGCAGAGGAAAGAGAATGGCAAATGCTGCTGGTTAATTGAAGCTGTCCTTATACAGAGACTCAATCTTGCTTTTCATCAAGCAGTAAGATAAAAAAACTATTTGATGTATCTTGTGACCAAGTCTGAAACCTGTAGGAAGAGAAAGTAGCGAGAGCTCATTCAGCTCAAAGCAGAGGCCACATCCAGAGAAGAAAGGGCTTGCTTGAAGACATTTGTCTTTGATTAGTAAGAATTACCATTCCAAAACATTTGATTTTTTCAGTAATTGTTTGACCTGACATTTTCCCACTGTGTATGTACGTGTATATATACATATAAAAATAAATCAGAAAAATAGACTATTCAGTTGTGCTGTTTGCTTATATGCAACATAATACTTTCTGTCATGCTGTTGTAGCTTGGGAGCCAATCCACGAACGTGGCTTTCCTGAGGCAGCCCTTGCCCATGAAGAACTGTCACAGAGACTGCACCTTGCCAGCCAGGAGACATTGCTAATCTAGGTGTATTTTCAGGAAAACAATTTGAGATTTCCTTTTATGTCTGGGGCAAATAGGCTTTGTTCTAACCCCAGTGCCTGTCTGAGGTTTGTTTGTGAACATCTGGGAGCTCCAGGCACGGGAGAACTGGCGCTCGTGCTTAAAACCTTCTGATACCTGTTGTTTGTTTGGGCGTTGTCTGAGTGTGTGAACATGGTGCTCTTTGCTTCATAAAAGTGGCAGAGTGAAGCAAATAACAAAGTTAAATTTCAGTGCTGAGACCATGGTAATTTTTCACACAAGAAATAGTGTTTGCTCAAGTGGTGTGCTGGGGTCTTTTATTTTGTTTATGTTCCAATAATGGTAGTTACCTGAACTGTTGTTGTTAGGGCTAACATTAAGTACAATTTTCTAAAGATATCACAGCTTCTGTGGTGGAAATGTTTTACTAGACAGGGTACTTCAGAAATTCTCGTTTCACCTGCGGTTAAAATCTTACATAGTATGAAAACCCCTAACTTGCTTAAGGATGGCAATGTTAACTAGCAGTGCTTCTGAAAAGCATAGCAACTACCAATCTGTCTCTGGTGTACTAATGTTCTGAGTTGAAACAAATATGCGTAGTAGAAAACTTCAAATACAACAAGCGTTTTGTGGGGGTTTTTTAAGAGTTTTTTTCTTTGTTTGTGTAGAGATGTTGACATCTCCTGGAAGAGTGAAATGCATTTAACCGACAATGTGTCTCTTCTCTCTTAGATTACAGAAGTTTGTGGAGCCAAGCGCGTGGGTTATTTTGGTCCTGCTCAATTTTATATTGCTTTGAAGTTAATTGCGGCAGCACAGTCAGGGTTCCCAGTACGGATTGAGAGCATTAAGAATGGTAAGTAGCAAATTTTGCTTGCAGTGCTATGCGCTTGTTTCTCACTTTCTTTAATGCTTGTCAGCTCTCCATGGTGGTAAACTCTTTCTTCTTATGTTTCTATCAACAATTTTAAGGAGCAGAGAAAGAGTGGAAGGTAATGTTACATGCACTACGTGAGTGGTAGAAAATTGCAGTGAATTACATATATGGCAGATCTGTGATGACATCCACCTCTGGAAAAGGCATTACAAAGGAACGGCAGGAATGACAGATGATCAGTGTGGGAGAGGCATTTCTCTCTCACCTTCAGCCTCTAGTCTTGACAGCTGTCCAGAGTAAGAGCTGATAGGTGCTTTGGGTGGAGGCACATGGTGGGGGACATGGGCAGGTCAAGAAGTCTCTCTTTGCAGGGCAGATTGTAACACTTGTCTGCTTCAGCAAAATAATCCCACTGAAATAAACGGGTAATGCTGATAAAATCATAGTGCTTACTGTGAATAGGTATGAAAATGTGTATTAGATGTATTTTAAAACAGCTTTATTCTTCCCGATGAATTGACAGTAATATTAAATGTACCATTTTTTGTGGAGAAGAAGGCTTTTTGAAAGAGTCTTATCTAACTCAAGCAATGAAGAGAGGAAGCAGGTCCCTTCAGCTGTGAAACCTTGATAGCACCTTGGAGGGAACTCTGTGTTCTTGCCCTGGTGATGCACACTCTGCCTCAGCAGAGCTTGGGCTTCAAAACACGGGACTTTTTGCTTGAGCTTGAACAGGTTTGAACCCTTAGCTCCCATATCCCAGGTGGGCATTCAAGCCATGTCCTGAGGCTGTGCTTGCACCATCTCACTGGATGGAGGAGCAATGCAACCGGCTGCTAGATCAGAGAGAAGGCCGGAAAGGCAGGACCTACTCACAGTCCTGCAATCAGGTCACTGCTCCCAGCATAGCTGTCCCTGGTAAAGGCAACGAAATGTCAAATTCATGTGTGTTGCAAGGCACAGGGAGATGGTTCCCAGCTCTGCCCCATCCCAGGGAGGGAAGGCCAGAATGACAAGCACACGCTGACCTGTGTACGCTGAGCTCCCACGGTGCAGAGCTCCTGACCAAGTGGAGGGGATCAGATGCAGCTGGCACAGTTTGGTTCATTGCCTTGCTGGAACAGGACTTTGAATCAAGGGTGAAGAGGAGTGGATTTGTCTGTCAGTTTTCCTTACAGACAGTTTGTGCACTCTCTCTTGCATTGCTGTCCTTTTTAAAGATGTTAATTAAAAAGAAAAAAAAAACCAAACCAACAAAAAACTCTCAACAAACTAAATTAGAAATCTGAACTGAGATTTACTCGGTTTTACAAGTTCAGCATATGCAAATAATCCACAAATCTGAGTGAAAACAGGTACTTGCAGTCCTTGTATTGATATCCTGCTTACTTACTGTTTCAGTACAATTTCTGTACAACTGCTTCCAGTGCTAATTACTTTTTTTCTAGAAAATATATGAGTGCCTTTAGAATGGGGTGAGTAGTGTACCAAACTGCAATTGATTCTTTTTCTTCGTGGTTATGGATGAATGGCTTTGCTTGGTTTTGAGCATTCTGTTAATTTTAATTGTATTGATCTTGTAGGGTGACTGTGCTCAAAAATAAATGGTGTTTCTGCAAAATAATTGAGAATTGTCTTAAAGAGTGACAAAGTGTCACTCTCTTGCTCTGCACAGCAGATGCAACATGGGACCTTTTGACACAGCTGTCTCTCTAGGCCTTGGTGTGATCCCTGAACCCTACCATTTTTGATTTGTTCCTTTTATGATGGCAGCATTAAGCGTACTGTGATCCTGACTGATTAATTCATCCGTCCCGCAGTTTCTGTGGGAAACTATTCTTTTCATTACAGGCAAGGTTTTGAAGGCAGGAAATGAGTTTGCTGCTTGCTTTAGTAACATGCACAAGGCTTATTTCTTTCTCTTTCTCTTTGCATGAAGAGATTATATATTAAGCTAGTGAATGTAGCTTTGTGTAACATTCACATTTTTATTAAGACATAAAATAATCAAAGGAGTCCCACACTTAAAAATGTTACAAAATATAAGTAGCAGTCTTTTATAGATAAACTTTTCATTGGTTTTACAAGACGATACTGCTTAAATGTTCTGTAGTCTTCTTATGTCTGTAGTCTAAATTGAATTTTTCTCTCTCTTCATAAAGAGTTGCCTCTGCCACGATTTATGGCGCTGAAAAATGACACTGAAGTACGATATGGGACTCCAGCAGAATTCCACGGAGTTAAATTTCAGGTTCCACATGCAATTTTGGAAAAAAATTCTTACAAAAGAACAGATGAAGGGGACAAACAGGTAACAGGCTTGTCTCCTTCAGGCCAACATGTCATTATGCATCCTCCTTTTGGGTCCAGTCCTGTATATGATTACACTCACAGGGGCTTATTCAATTTTCCAATACTAGGCAGGAGATGAACTGCTGATGTGCAAATAATCCCCATCACGCTTGTATTCTGGTTTTGATGCATCCCAGTTGCTTCCCTGAAGAAAATTCTCTGTATGAGCTAGTATAAAGCTGTCAGCCCTGTAATATTCTGTGTAAGTTCTTTCAGTGTTGTCCTCCTACTTAATCCAGCACTGTTTCTTGGAGAGGAATAAGCAAAAGCAGCAAAGAGAAATCTGTCTGTGAAACAGAACAGGAAAGTGAGTGATTTCCCATGGCCAATATGGTTCTTAGTCACTCTAGAAATACTCAATTGGAGATGAGGTATTGAATCATGAGCCGCTATTTTTGGGTGGGGTAAGGCCCCCAAGTTTTCTTTCATTTCTCTCTGCCCAAGGAATAGTCCAGAAGAAATCTGCTCTTCTTTTGTCCTGAGTGAAACATTGTCCCAGCATCTGTTGTTCTGAGATGCCAGTTTCATAAAGCATCCAAGGGACATTCGTATTACCTGTATTTAGGAGAGTAGAGAGCACTTGTTCAGATACAAGAAGCTTCACAGTGCCACATAATTTTCATAAAGACTGATTTGCATAATTTTCCCCAGGCTTGACATCTTCTCCTCTGGTACTGTATCAGGTCATGTTGTAAGTGCCTAATGGAAGCACTTTTATCTTCCCAAAACACGTGCTCACGTTTATCACACGGTGCGTTGGCATCAGTAACAGCATTCCCAGCCTGAGGTCAGCCAGCAGGAGCAAGCTGATGACAAGATACACAGGTGGAATAACAGGATGAGGAAGATGAGCATGTATGCCTGTCTCTCTGTGTACTGACACCAGGGCAGAACACTGCCCTCAAACCCCTGGCTCCATCTGGGTTATCTGTGTTGTGTTATATTTTCCTCTTTATTCGGTAAAACCTTTCAGGCTTCTATCCTTTTCTCAAGCAATCTCAGTAAGTCAAAGGAAAGAGAAAGCTTACCCAGTGACCCTACAGATCAACAGTGTTTAAAATACTGATTCAGAGATATAGTTTAATTTTTTTGTACATTTTTTTTGTATGAAAAATAATCTCCCACAAAGAATGCACTCACACTATGTAAATTTAAAGCTATCCACTCACATTGAGCCTTCTACATATACTACTTCTGGCACCTTTGGAAGTAAAATATATTGAGTGGATCATTGTAAAGCTTTGCTATAGTACTGCCATGCTTTACCCCTTAAAGGCTCAGTACCAAATCCTGTCTTGTCTGTTTTAAGCCTTTTCTTGGAAATAAAGGGCCTAAGGACACTGCAGTGTTGGTTTCTTGTTTGTCCATCGTATTGTATGCACTTGGACCACTTTGCAGCATTACTTGGTTATTTCTTACAATTTTTTGTCTCAGAAGTGTGTTTTATGTTGGTATGTTTTTGAAATAGGAACCCAAGTCTCCTCCGATGTCTCCAATTTGCTCACCTCCTGCTTCTCCGTCTACCTACCAGAGAATACCCCTAAGTTATGGATATGGTAAAGCAAGAAGTGGGCTGGAGCAGCAGCATGGAGGTAGGATAAAAATGGCAATACACATTGTATTAATATATTTTTTCTTTTTTTTTTTCCCTTATCAGAAGTATCCAAATTCTAAATGCAAGTGACAATCAGCCTAATGATTTTAAAATTCAATTAGACTTGTGTTTTGGAAAATTATTTGATCAATTTATTTTGATTGTTCAATCCTGTCTTCCTCTTCACTTTCTATTAAATTAGATTTATGTGTGACTGCTCACAAATGCTAATACCTAATCTCTGACAAGACTACATGCAATATACCCCAGTGTCAGAGAACCTGCAAATATTGTCAGAGTGCATGATGGTTTTGGTTTCATTAGAGGGGGAGAAAAGCCTGCTCCCAATTTCAGTAGCCGCATATTAATTTTCAGATTGGAAGCAAACCTTCCTTTGCAGGAAAGGATAATAATATCTCTGGTTTTGTAACAGAAATAATGGTAGGATGAGAGTATAAAAGCAGCCCCACAGTGTAACTTAGGCAATTCAGACAAATACGAGGCACTGCATAGATGTTCTCTCCTTCATTTTGATGCCATTAGAGTAGGAGGCAAAACATTCAGATTTTAATAAGAGGCTAATGGGGCAGAATACAGTTTAACTATGGCTTTACAAGTTCATTTTAACAGTAAAGCACCTGTGCTCTCATAATTGCAACATGTGGTGACCAAGTTGGTGGCAATAGTAGGCACTGGTGTATGCCATCATCCCTCTTGCTTTACATTAGTGTGTTTGCAGTGAGTGAAGAGTGAAGCATGCTAGTAATTCAGCTTTTGTCCTTATTTATAAATGAGTGAAAAAAGAGCTATTCAACATGTTGAAACTCAGTACACCTGTGATAAGAATGTGTTTGACGCTATAAAGTGGCCTCCACCTGAAAATTGTACCAATACTGAGTCACAGGCATTCCCCTGCTGCTTAGGTGAACTGCAGCTTGTTCAGAGGCAGGATTAATTCTGAAACAAGCACACTAGTGTGGTTGTTTTCTGGTACAATGCATGTTCTGCCCCAGTGAAGAGGACACGTGGCAAAGAGGCCACACTGTGGTGAGCCGGGCAGGGGGCGTCCGTCGGGATCGGCTGACCAGGTACCTGTCAGGTGCTCTGCTGGTTTCTGGGACTCTGTCCCAGATCTGTCAGTGCTATGAGGGAGTATTTTGGGTGCTGGGGGTTTTTTTTTTCCTTCTGAATTTGGTTGCAAATATAACTTCCGTGAAATTTCTCATGGACTCAGCAGCCATGCAAAGTGAGCAGCTGGACTGGACACTGCTGTCCCTGCTCACTTTGCATAGCTCAAATTTTCAAGGGAATAAAATTGCTCAAATTTTCATTTCATTGCTCAAATTTTCAAGGTAATAAAATCTTAGAGGTATAGAACAATGGTTATTTTTCGGAAAGGATTTCTTCCTGTTTTCCAGAACAGTGATCTGTCCTATTTTAATCCTGCTGGGAATACTTCAGCCAAACATGTTCTCAATGGCAGTGAGCAGTTAACATTTTATGGCCTGTGCTGTACCAAGTGCCAGGCCTAATGCAAGACCTGCTGGTTCTTCCTGTACGTGACTGTGTACATTTTTCTTTATAGTTTTGGAGGTTTTTTGTGCTAGCAAGCACACAGCAATGTGGCTTCATGCTTAAATGTCCCCTCTGAGGGCATCTAAATGTATCCCACATTCCACCTTCCTTCCTTTTCTTTTTTTAATCTGAAATTAGTAGTTACTTGTGCAGGAATAAAAATAGATACGTATACAGGATAGGAACCCTTAGGAAAACAAGGGGGTTAGGGGTATAATTTTTAAGGTCTTCCTGAGCTCAAAATTTTTAAGATTTCTTGGTCTCCTTTTTCATCATGAGTCATTAAGGTTCTGACTGTCTAATGCAGACTTTGTAATGGTAAATTTTAAATAGGCTGGCAGCAGTTCTCAGCTCTGTAAAAGTTTGAAAGTGAGTTGCCTTTTTGTTTACATACTTGCCCTATTTTTAAAACATTGTTCCTAAATGTGCTGTTGTGTCACTGCTTACTGTATTTGCTGCAGTGGAGCCTAGGTGACTTATTTTAGCAAAAGAAAAAGAAATTGTTACTTTCCTTCACTAACTTTATTCCAAACAGTGCCAAGTGGTGTGTCATGTATTTTGATTTTCAACAGAAATTAGGGAAGGGAGAGGAAGAGTATATGGAAAAGTAATGATTTGCTACTTGATAACATTGTCAAAACAAATTTTTTTGCAGCTCACTTGAATTACTTCTTCTTATTTAAAATATATCTTGTGCTATGTGGGACTATACATATATAAAATGTATAAATGCATGGACAGGCTATATAAATGTATATTTAAACATGATGAACACTGATTTCTGTTATCTAGAGTATATAACTGGCAATGTCTCAGAAATGTCTGAAGAATGATGCAATGGGAAAGACAAGTATGTGGCTGGAATTTTGTTGCATAAGACAAAATGGACTTTGATACTGTGATACCAGGTTCACTTGGTAGATGCTTGACAACACGGACTTTGATGCTCTGATACAATGTTCACAAGCTACACTCTTGATCTTGTGGTATTTATCTATTTCCTTTAGCCTAGCCCTAATTTTTTATTATCCCATAATTTATATATTTAATTTTAAATGTCTAATGTAGCTCCTTATGAAGTCAGACACTCTGCTCACCAGCAAGATGGACCATCATCAGGGAATTATGGAGCCAAATCTGCACCCACCTGTTCAACTCCTAACCGGGTAATGAATTGCATATTTTTCTTTAGTAGTACTGCTAACAAAATAATAGAGAAATTCTTTAAAAAGGCAGAAATATTCTCGCTTTGAAAGTGAAAAATGTTCTTAATGGTGTTTTTAGACTGGAGACTGAAGCGTGCTTTTTTAGTATATGAGGAAAAAAAGCTGATGGGATGGAGAAATTAAAATAAATAATTAAATTAATTAAATTGCTAACGGTAAGTAGAAGTAAACCCTTTTCATATAAAGTACATGTGATTTCACAGAGATTCCTTCTTGATTTAGATTCCCATCTGTAACACGTGCGTAGTATTTATGGCTAACATTCTGCATATTTTGGTTTTTTACCCCAAGTGGTTAAATTGCACCTTAAAATAAATTAATTTCTGGGCATTTGTTTGTTTTTATGAAAATGGGTCTTATATCTTCCTGCTGGTTGCAAAAGCAGATCTTTCCTGTGTTCCAGTATGCCTGCTGTGCATTTATTATGCAAACAAGTAGTTTGCCCTAAGGAAGGGCAAAACTCTCTTAAGCAAGAGATTTTCCTGAATAAGTAAGACTCAGAGACTCTACATTTTCCTGTGTGCTTAGCACCTCACACCCACAATAAAATGTCACCTGAGCTTCCAAAAGAGATCTACAGGTAGTGTCACATAATTTGTGCTAACTTGAAATGAAATTGGGTGCATTTGTGTAGCACTTTGAAATGAAAATTAATTTACGGCTTCATGATGTTGCCTGTTTCAGGGATCTTTTGATGTATTTCAGAACTGGTGTTTTGCATTTGATTCTTGGGAAATAGACAGGTATGTCAGAGAAATGGTTTCACAGCTGATTGTTGTTCATTCTTGCCCTCCCTTTTTAAGACTGTTATCATCCCTGCTTAAATATTGAATACTAATTTATTCCATTTTAGCAAAGTCACCAGCTGTATGGGCAGCCCTCTTGTAGATACCTCCATCCAACCTTGCAAAAGTTACTGGGCTCCCCTTAAGCAAGTTAATCAGAGAGCAAAGACAGAGCAAAGATGTAATTGAATTAAATACCCTTCTCCTCCAGAATATTCCTTTACCCAAAGGAGGATTTTTACTTGAACCTTGGGAAGTGACAGAAGTCTGAGGGGGTCTGTAGGGGCTTGTATGTCTCCCTGAGTTGGCATAATGAGTGCTGAGTTACTGGGGTGAGCAGAGGGTCCAGAAAAAGTGGAATATCTCCATAGTTACAGCACCATTCCTAGATTAAATATGTAGTTTCACAGCAAAGATAAATTTTCTTGCACAAAGCTGCATAAATGCAGCTTTAGGTCCTTTACTGGCTCCATCCATTTGAGGTGTACAGTGTGCAGTTCAAAGTCGTAATGCATGGCAGCCAAAGTGGACCCCCAAAATGAATCTAGAGGTAATAAAGTATGACTTGGACTTCTAGTGGTCAGCAGTACCAAGATTTCCTTTGAGCTTTGGTCATGTAAAACTTCCTTTAATTGCCTGGGTAAAGATACATGATAATAGCCTCAGTTTTTCAACAGGTAAGTAGTGGGATGGTCATCAGTGTGGCCATTTCTGCTTCTTGTCTTCTGAAAATTTGTCTCTGCTAAATAGAAGAGTGTAAATCTGGTTTCTTGAGGTTTCCAATGCCCTTCTGGTGCCCTCCCTGTGGCTGATGCCAGTGTCCCTCCCATCAGTCTCTTTCAGTGGAGCGGGAGCAGCAGGACAGCAGCACCCAGTACTCAGATGACCCTTGGAGGATAACAGAGGAGCAGCGAGATTACTACATTAACCAGTTCAGGTCCCTGCAGCCCGACCTCAACGCCTTTATTTCAGGTAATTTTTACCAAATACTGTGCACATCAAGTAGGGGGACCAGGCTGGGAGGTGAGAATGTTAAGTAAATAAATGCTTTTTTCTCTGGCAGTGCATTTTTAAGAGTTGATTGTATCTTCTTTTAAAAGGCAGACTATTCAAACCAATACTGTGACCCTTACATTTCCTCTTAAATATCCTGATTTTAGAGAAATAATTACATCTAAGAAAGAAGTGTTGGCACTTTGGTAAAAATTAAAATGAGCTCTCTGTATTTGATGTGCTGTATTTGTGGATCACACCTGCAGTGTATATTGAGTTGAAAAACCCCTGAGGGCTGTGCTGGCTTATCCAGCAGAACTGTGGCAGTGTCCATCTGGTGACAGTGAAGCATGCAAAACTGCCCTGTGCAGTCAAGCCTGAGGGTTTATGGTTCTGGGGGACTGAGATTTTGACGTTTAGGTAATTATAAAACAATGCTGGAGAGCACACACATCGTAGAAGTATTGTTAAGAGCATACTTAGATGGCTCTGATCATAGTCAGATTTCCATCCTGAATAGAAGGTCCAGGCTGGTTGTGAGAGGAGACTTTGCCGTGTACAGACAGTTGGTCTGGCAAGGAATATGTCACAGGTTTTAAATTGAGGAAATTGTAATGAGCCCTGCTGTATCACCGGGGCTTGGATCCAGCCAAAAGTTTACAGAAATGCTCTGCTGCTAACTGAAGTTAGTGCTTCAGCAGTTCTTCACCTCCCTTAAGTCTCCTTTATGCAGTTTGCTTCAAAGAACAAATGGTTCTTCAGTGTTGGTTCTTTCCCCAGTGGTTGCCCTAGGGGAAGAGGATTATCATCCCAGAAGTCTGTGCTTTGCTTCCTTTTGATTTGTAAGCCTGTACCCAGGAAGGGCTTCCAGGGTACCCCTAACAGCCTGTGCATATGAGATGGTGAAGAAGTGGATTTGTTAACTAGAAGTATGAGAAGGGCTGCTATGGCAGGGTGAGTGAGGATGCCTGCAGTAGGACAGGAGCTGTGTGCAATCTGAATCTTCTGCAGTTTCTTTTTTCTTTTTTTTTCTCTCATAAAATTTTCACTGCAGGGAAAAGTCGTAGTTAAAACAGCATCTTGGGAGAGCAGTGCAGTTGTCAAAGCACTGTACTGCCATACACATGGCTTCTGGTGAAGCAGGGCTGTTTGTGCCTGTTATTTCATCATTGGTGACATACTTATTATGCAGGTTAGAGTTACTAGTACTAAAGTGGGTTTCCCTTTATTTATTTTTCCCATATGGAGGGAATGGAGAATTGAGGTCAACAGCTTTGTCAGGCTTTCTCTATCATTTACTCAGAAGGAGACAAATGGTCCAACATCTCTAGTAGCATCTGATTAATCTGAGCATCTCTCACATGTAAATTAACTGTCTGCTTCTGGCACGTCAGACCTGGTAAAAGGGAAGAATTTGGAGAATTAATTTCCAATGGTTGATGAGGCATGCTTTCCCAACAGGTTCCGTAGCAAAGAATTTCTTCACAAAATCAAAGCTGCCCATCCCAGAACTTTCTCACATCTGGTGAGTACTGTAATAGTGTTGGGGATGCATATCATGTTTGTTTTTTTTAAATACACTTAATTCAACAGTTCTTGTTAAATTTTAAAAGTGTCTTCAATTACAATTACTGCTCTTATCTCCAGAATCACTTTGAGGCCCAAGCAGCAGGGTGCTCATTGATCTTCCTGACACACTTGTTTTCTGGAGAGATGTTTGCCTACTCAGCAGGACTGGGAAGGTTTGAACGGTGACGTAGCTGAGAGCTGTTCTTAAGTGTATTGTAAGCAGCATCATTAGCTCAAAGAACTGGTATTTTTCATGAAATGACACAGAGGAGAAGCACCTCTGGAATGTTTTAGATGTGTTGTTGGTTTTATGTTTCTGTCTCTGTTCTGTCAAAGGAGGCCTAATTAAACAACTACATAATTCATTAGTGCTTTTCTAATGAACCAGTGCATTTACTTTTAATGAGCTTATTGAGAAACAACTGCAGATGGAACTGTACGTGATAAAATTTGACAAGAATTCTTTTATATTTTCATAAACAACATGGTGCTTTGTAACTTGTTGTCATCCTTGCGTCTCTGTTAGGGGGAACAAACAGTTTTAAACATGGATCAGAAATGCTGATAGTGATTTTATTTTTATATATGCTTTTATGAAGAGAGATGAGACGAAAAGCTTGCAAGAGCCTAAACATCTGTCAGGGTCAAAGGATATGTCTGGAATCTTTTCAAAGCGGATTGTCAGTTGTGAAAATAAAAAAAAAAAACAACAACTCAAGAAACATAGTGGTGGGGGAAGTGAATTTTGGAATTTAAATTTAAGATTACTTAAAAAGAACGGCTTAACCTAATATGGTGGCAAAACAGATTTTATTGGTGACGCAACTTGTTCTCTGTCCAGAATTTCAAGAAAAGTATTACCTTCTAGTAGATAGTTGTAATTTTGTGGCAGTGTGATTTATCAGGTTGTGTTGCTCTGTTAAACACATGGGATGTTTCAGTCCTTGTCACTATAACCTCAACAACTTGAGAAATGCTTGTTACTTTCAAAGAGCAAGAAATTATATGTTTATTTTAGACCATGTGCCAAAGATAAAATATTACTCAATTTTTGCAGAGTTAATTCACAGAATTGAATTATTGAATTCAGTTTTAGTGTTTGTGAAGTGTGCTAGAATTAGAGGGAACTGCTTAGTGAGAAGTTAACAACAATATTTAAACTTGCTAAGAGCATTAATTTTGCTCTTTTTTTAACGTTAGTCAGTGGTGCTAAAGTCCATATTTAACTTTTTCTTCTTGAATTGTTTTAAGATCGTGCATGGATTAGCCAAAAGTGCTTCCAAATATTGGAAGGTTAATTTCACCCTTGGAACAATGTGCACTTGCAGCTCAGAAGGCCAACTGTGTCCTGGGCGGCATCAAAAGAGGTGTGGCCAGCAGGGCAAGGGAAGGGATTCTGCACCTCTACTCTGCTCTGGTGAGACCCCACCTGGAGTGCTGCATCCAGCTCTGGGGTCCTCAGCATAAGAAGAATGCGGACCTGTTGGAATGAGTCCAGAGCAGGTCCACTAAGTTGATCACAGGGCTGGAGCATCTCTCCTATGGAAACAGGCTGAGAGACCTGGGGCTGTTCAGCCTGAAGAAGAGAAGGGTCTGGGAGATCTTCTACCAGCTTTCCAGTACCTAGCAGGGTCCACAAGAGAGCTGGAGAGGGACTTTTCACAAGGGCATGTAGTGATAGGACAAGGGGGTTTGGGTGTAAGCTAAACTAGGGCAGGTTTAGATTAGCTATTAGGAAGGAATTCTTTACTTTAAGGGTCATGAGGCCTTAGAACACATTGCCTAGAGAGGTTGTGGACTCCCCATCCCCGTAGGTGTTCATGGCCAGGCTGAATGGGTCTTCGAGTAACCTGGTCTAGTGAAAGGTTCCCTGCCCATGGCAGAGGAGCTGGACCCAGATTATCTGTGATGTCCCTTCTAACCCCAGCCACCCTATGATTCTGTAAGAATAGGTTATGTATTTCACATTCTAACACACACATACCATCATATTCATTGGCATGATGTATTGAAGAAATCTACTGAAAAGGAAAAAAGTGGCAAGTCAGTACTAGAAAATCAGCTTCCTGCATCTTTCCTGAGACAACTGTGCAAGTCAGGATCAAGTGTACATGACAGAGGTGCTTGTCTTGGGTTAAAATACCCCTTCTTGGGGTTGCATTTTTGTCTCCCTTGTGATGGCACGCATGTGTTTCCCTGAGGTAACACCTTGGAAAATGTGTGCCTGTTTTATCCACAGGGAGCTGAGTGACGTGGATTGTGATGGGGCGCTGACACTCCCGGAGTTTTGTGCTGCTTTCCACCTTGTGGTTGCAAGGAAGAATGGTTACCAGCTGCCTGAGACACTGCCAGAGACACTGCTGCCCGAGTACCTTCAAGCAGGTAAAGTTTCTGCAGCAAGTCATGTCCCTGTAGCCATCTCAGAAATCCAGCATGTGTTAGATAGGTTCACTTTCCATCTTGGAATGGGCTTCTATGTCATGTAATGATTCTCCAGCTGCATTTAAGGCATGTGTTTTTAATTGTGCTTATGAGGTGATTGCTCAAGAAGTAATATATCAAAGCACAGAGATAGAGATGCAAAGTGCAGCAGTTACCTGCCTCTTAATGTCTGCCTCTTTCTCCATTGTGCTTCAGGTGTCAGGACAGGTAAAGAGGCAGATGAGTACCTGTAAAACAAAGGCAATGGCTTTAAACTGAAAGAGGACAGGTTTAAGTTAGATTTTAGGAAGAAATTGTTTATTGTGAGGGCACTGAGTCACTGGAATAGATTGCCCAGAGCAGCTGTGGTTGCCTCACCCCTGAAAGTGTTCAAGGCCAGGTTGGATAAGGCCTAGAGAAACCTGGTCTAGTGGAAGTGTCCCTCCCCATGGCAAGGGAGGTTGGAACAAGATGATCTTTAAAGTCTCATCCAATCCAAACCATTCTATGAATCTATGATGTAGCTTTTAATTCTTTTGATGATCTTTCCTGAAAGTATCTGTCTCTTCAAGATTTGTTAAAAATGATACTGGACTGCATTAGAACTTAATATACTAATGTATTTTGTCAGATGGTTGTATTTTTTTGTAATTTATTTTATGTAATCCACAGATTCTTCTATGGGTAGTTTGCATTAATGACAGGAGGATTACAACAATTTGTGTAGCACAAGGATGAATTAATCCAAAATATAATATACTTCAGTAACAATGTGCTGTGAAAGACCTGCCCTTTCATTTGTTCTCTTCAGTTATGTCTATTTTAATTATAAATGAACGTTGAAATATATACTGTTACATCTAAAAAATGTGCATGACTCTCGAGGGCAAGAAGGATTAATCACAGATGATAATTACAGTGCTCAGGGATAATATTTAAGACCTAATAAAATCTCCATTAAATTCGATGACACTGAATATATTAAAAGGCAGGAAAAGAACAAATCAAGCTGCAGTTAGGAAAAATTAAATGTTGACCCTGTATCAGATTTGTGAAATAATTTCTGATGGAGTCATGTTCCCTGTAATCCACTATATTCATATCCAAAGCAATAAGCTCCTGGAAAACCTGCATTTCCAAATCTTCATCATTTTTAGTCTCTCTAATTACATTCCCCTGTCATAATTACAGCTACTCTTTTCCCCCCCAGGACCACCACTTTGTTCACTTCTTTCATGCCTGGTCTCATGATAAATTGGCTTGTAAGCTCATCCATGCAGGTTCTTCTTGGTGTGTCTTCACATTAAGCTCTTTTGGGTAAAACCGCAATGGAAATAACTATCTCTAGTAGCAGGGAATCATTATGTCAATGGGAGAAACAGCATGGTAAGCTGCAGTTGTTCCCTGGGAGTTGTCTTTTTCCCTATTTGTCCCTTTCAGCACTTAGTTCTACCATTTTCTTAGACGATTATTGTTTCATTGTATTTCATGAAACCAACCATTTCAAGCAAATCTACGTGGAAGAGGTGAAAGGACTAATTGTTTCTTGTGGTTGCTTTAAATACCCCAGCTAATGACCTAATTCTGGTTAATTTGAGGGTCTGAAAATATCTCGTGCTCATTCTGCTATCTGGTCAGGATTCATAAATCCATCTTTTGAAAGACTTGCATTAATAAGAAGCAGAACATCTCAACGCGCTGTAAGCCTGTGAATCACAGAAAAGCATAGAGCCCTGGTTTTATTACTTCTGAAATAAAAGCATTGATAAGTATGCAAGTGCCTCATACATTTACCTAAAATGTAAAAAGCAATTTTCAAGAGAAATCTTATGTTTTTATGTTTTTGTAATTTGTTTCATGTGAAATTTATAAATTCTTTACAAATATTTTTGGCTTCTTAGGACCCCAATGAAGATTACTGAAACTTTTTCATTAGATTGTTGTATTAGTTTCAGAATGAAGCATAATTTGGTTCAATTGAAGTATTTGCATCAATAAGGGTGTTGTTAAAGCTTGAAGTAAAATGACTTGGAGAAAAAAAGCATTTAAGAATGCATTAATCTTGCTAGTTTTATGACTTGTACCATAAACTAGGAGCACAACTGGTCCACATGCTCTCCTGGCACAGGTCCATTGACAATTTGACCCACCACCTTCTTTTTGGAAACTTTTTATTAAAACTAATTTGCAGAATCTCAAAAGCTATTTGCCCTGTGCACAACCCACTGTACTGTAAATTAAGACTGATTTCCAAGAGGTTAATTTATTGAGATAAAATAGATAGCCAAAAACTAGAACTGTGGTTATTCTGCCTTTTGATGTATTGATCCTTAAAAAAAAATGTTTTCCAGCTCATAAAACAGATTTATCTCAGAGGAACTAATCTCAGAGTGATACCAGCAGAAGATAGAAATTAGTTTGTTGGGAATATTCCTTTGAGAAGTTAGATTTGATTTTTTTCCTTTTTTTTCCCCGCGTTCTCAATGTTGTTTAGTTGAAGATAGTATATGCTACAGCATCCACTGTATTTAGTGCTTTGATTTTGCTGGCCTTCAATTTTAGTGTATAATTTAGATTCTACACTTTTCAGTATTCAAAAAGTCAAAATTGCAGCTGAAGATAATGTGAGTACCTTTAACATTGTTAAGAGAACAAGGTATAAACTATCAGATCAACTCAGTTGATACTGGACTGCAAGAAGGAAAAATTTCTTCCAAATTTCACGATTATTTCTATAACAGAAATTATACATGCTGTCCCTTTCATGACACGGACCTACGATGCAAGACAGAAAGATTTTCTTCATGGTGTTTGTCATCCATGTCTTATGGATCGTGTCTGAGATGTAGAAATGAAGGGCAAAATTATGCAAGAACAGGCTTCTAAGAAGTGTGTATTAACCAAAGACTTGGTGTGTCTCTGTGTTTGGTTTTGGGTTGGTTTTTTGGTGTTTTTTTGAGGGTGGATGGGTTGGTTTTTTTTATTGTTGGGTTTTTCTTGGGGGGGGGGTGACCTTTTTTTTGTTTTGTTTTTTGTTTGGGGTTTTTTTGTGGGTTTTTATTAGTTTGGTTTGTTAGTTTGTTTTTTTGTGGGTTGTTTTTTAAACTTTTTTTTTCTTTCCCCTGCAGCTTGTTTGAAGCCCATGCGTGACTGTGCGTTGTTTGATTCTTATTCTGAGCCATTGCCAAGCAGTCAGCAGTCTCGGGACTTCAGTCGAACAGAGGTGAGAAGGTGTAAGCTGCGTCCTTACCTTGCAGAGGGGAGGAGGCTGGACCAGCTTCATAGAGACTGTGCTATGTGAGCAGCAGGAGTGTGAGTCTCTAAGAGGACCTTAGGAGTCTCTAAGCTCCCCATTAAGCCATCTCAAACCCTCATCTCAGCCATTTCTTCTGTGTGTGGAAAGGCCTGACAGGCTTTTCAAGAGATATTCCCACGTAACAGAGTTCACAGTAGTCATTGAGGGACTTGTGAGATGCTGGAATCTGCAGAGAAATGGACTCTACCTGTTGGTGTCCTGCAGGGCTGCTGCAGGAGGGCAGAGCGGCACACAGACTGTGTTTAGGTGAAGTATCTCCTGAGTCTGAATTGGTTGAAAATAGGAAGCTTCAGCACAGACCTAGAACGATAAAATCCTGTCATTTGGAAAAGACTTTCAAGATCATCAATTCCAACTGTTAGGCCAGCACTGCCTTCTTTCAGATAGTTGTAGAGAGCAATAAGGTCACCCCTGAGCATCCTTTTTTCCAGGATAAACAACCCCAGCTCCCTCAGCTGCTCCTTTTGTGCTCCGGACCCTCCACCAGCTCCACTGCCCTTCTTTGAACACATACCAATGTCCTTTCTTGTAGTGAGGGACCCAGAACTGAACACGGTAGGTTTGGTTGGATGGAACAGGGGTTTTGGACTAGATCTCCAGAGGCCCCTTCCAAACCCAACTGTTGTATGATTCTGTGAAGACTGCTGCAAGAAAAACTGAATTGAGGAGAAGAATTTAACACTGAAGTTAAAATCCAAAATATTTAAAGACCCTATAGAACTGAACGAATGATGGCCACTGAGTTTTGCAACTGAATTTTGCCTGAATATTGCAACTCTCAGTATATATGCTGAGGAATTTAAAGGTTTAGTGTTAAGGTAGTTAATGAAATGGCAGACTTCAGGAACCAGCCCTTCTGACACTGCTTCCAAGTTTAAAAATTATGGTATGTTATGGCAGCTCAGCAAGGCTGTTCTCCAGTTATTTCCTCCCAATGCCTTGCTCTGGGGAGTCCCTGGGTCAGAACCTAGCTGCTCCCTCATCAAATCCTTCTTGGCAGTGGTACCACCAAACAGAATCTCCTAAGCTTCTATGGAGTACAGTGTTCACTTTGGGCAATGCTGCAGCCAGTGCGTTGAGCACCCGGTGTATCTTCTGGAACTGTTAAAGTATATGTGGTATCCCTAGGAGGTGTTGCTCATCCTACAGCAGCTTGGCCAAAGCACAGCAGTCACACTGGGCTTTGGAAGCAGCACTGCAGATCTGGTAGTGCAGGGTTCTGGTATGCTGGCAGTGTAGGCAGGTCTGTTACCAGAACAGCCTAATCGCTTGCTTATGATCTTATTTTGGGTGGCTTGCAACATAAACTATAAAAGAAGATATAGATATAATATAGAATTAAATTATATTTGAAATGTAAACAAATATATGATTTTGTATCTTTCATTTGCATAATTAAAAAGCTTCAGTTTAAATTGTCCAAGATTAATGGACTTTAAATCTCCTCAAAAGTGACTTGAGAATAATTTTGACTTGATTTTTGTTTTGTTCAACTTGTGTTTTTACATTCAGAATTAATACACCGAATGAGTATATTTTGGAAGGTCAGTAATTCGTCTTCCATTCATCTCCCTCAATGGGAAGTGCAGCAATTCACTGCTGCCATTTCATTTGTATCTTGGCTAGTTGAGGAATTATACTTTAGATACTTGATCACTACTTTAAAAATATTATATTGTCAATGCAATCTGTTATGCGTTACCTCCATGTCTTTTATAATTTCCATCTATCATCCATTCAGGTTATTTAATTTCATTTGAGATGCCTGTTTTTACTGTGACTGCTGAACTACAATACTGCAATAAAATGGAAACAGTTCCTGAATGCATTCATAAAGAAAATAATGGCAGGAGACACGTCACCTGCATGCTAGGCTTTGTTAAACTTGCAAAACACACCAAGGCTTATATTGTGCTTTGAGAATGACATGGGTGGCTGATTTTTGTTTACCAAGGAAGTTTTGTCTTTCACAGGCAGTTTTTGTCTCCCACTCTCCTTTGGTTCTTTTCGACAAGCCTTCTCACTACCAAAATCTTAAAGTTAAAACATGCATAAAATGACTGGCTGGGGTTCCTCTGAGCTCCCTCTGAAATGTCATGCTCACAGTTCATTGAAATTTCTGAAAGCTGTTCTATCGATTAAAGCGTGCACTGAGTTAGGTCTGTGGTCTCATGTTCTTCACTTGAGTGTCAGGGCTAGCTATGGGTGTGAAATGTTTTGTTCATACATTTTCAGAGTCCTCAAGCCATATTTTTGCTGTGTTGCTTTCTCAGAAGTATTAGGGTATCCCATTCCTCAGAAACTTTATAAAACACCTCTCACAGTCCTTTACTGTGGAGTTTTCCTTTTTGAACTACTGACTTGAGATTTTTGTGGTCTTTTAAAAATGTCTATGGAATCTAGGTTTCTCGACTCATTTGCTTAGGCCCAATTTATTTCAGGACATTTTTAGGTCAAACCTCTTCCATGCTCCCTGGGAAAAAAAAACAGCCTCACTTAATATTTAGAGAAGTTTAGGGTTTCTGGAATTGGCTTTAATGTTTTATTTGGTTGCAGAGTGTATCCTTGTTCTTACAGATAATGGAGGTAGAATTTGTTCCAGGTTCCATCTTGTGGGCTACGCAGCAGAAGCTCCAGGAACAATAAATTCCTGTAAATTGCTGCTGAAATAACAGAAAATTAAGGAATAAGACTGGGGAGAAATTCCCTGTTTTCCTATCAAAGGCCTGAATGAGCCTCCAACAGACTTGCTAATGAAATTTGATTTTCCCATCTTGATGACTGCATGTTGGAAGAAAGGAGTAGTTCAAGGATCAGCCACATCAGCCAGGAGCCTTTAAAGCATGACCATCAGGCTCTGCAGTACAGCTGGAGTTTTTGTCAGAGGCTTTCCTCATGGACACCGGAGAAGGTTTCATCCATCCTAACACAAGTGTTACATGTGGCTCTGCTGCGAGAAGTCTTTCTTTACACATAGTCCTTATCTTCTTCAGTGATTCACTGTTGAAGTGTTCCTCTAACTGATTTCAGGTGTGGAATTGCTGTACCTTGAAAAGCAGAGCTATATTGTCTTTCTGTAGGTCCTTTATGCTTCTTTACCTAACAAATTGTGGTGCAAGAGCAAATGTCGCCATTATATGTGTTGATCTGTATTCTTAAATATTTGACTGTGGAAAGACACAAGTATGAGCTATAACAATGAGTGTAATTAACAAATCTTTCTTCTTTTAAGAAGTCATCAGCTGAAGAGGTACCTGATAACTCTGCCCTGTTACAAGATGGAAAGAAAGATGACAAACAAGGTATTCAAGTAAATAACTTTCTTTTTCCCATTGGGGATTAAATTGTGTGTTTTCAGTAAGCCACGGTGTTTGCTGACAGAAGCAATGGTATGTTTAATTTCTAAGCTGGCTATGTGTTGCTGTATATTTAAAGAGGCAACTCGCAACAGCTGAGTTGAAGACAAATAAATGGAGGGGTATGCTTCAAAATTAGTTCTATCATATGTGAGTGATATGAAATGTACCTTCTAAAATATGTCTAGCCCTAAGGCAACTAGTGTTGCACTTCTTACTTAAACAAAATTCCAATTATCAGGAATTTTTTAAGAGTAAAGATTACACTGTGACAAATTTTGAATTTCCATTTTTGCATCAACACTCAAAATTAGGTTTTGTTGCTATTTGAAAAAAATAATCCCTGTACTTTCTTGCAAAACAAAAGTTTTAGTCAAATTGGACTGAAAATACTTGATTCATTCATTTCACTTGAAATCCATCAGCAGCAAGCCATGTGAAATTGAAGTGATCTTTCCCTTTTTACATGCAGTAGCTTCTATGGCTTCCAGAATTGGCACTGGATCATCACACAGCCATTCATTGCCTTTTATGCTCCCTTTTCTCAGTTTTTACTTGCTGTCCCTCCGCTGTAGAAACAAAAGAGTTGTGGGTATTTTGTTGCCTGATTCTCAGAGCTGCAGATTATGTATTAATTAAAATAAAAAATATTTTTGCCTCCCAGATGTCCACATGCTAAGGTTGCATCAGAGCTGTTAGACCAGGTAGTCCACATTCCTGATTCACCTTCAACACTCAGGTGTGACAGAGTTTGACAGATTCCCAGTGTCCCTATTTCAAAGAAATTTTGTCAAGAGTTGACATTCGTTAGTAAAACATTTTGACACGTCAGCATATGCCAAGAAATCAGTGCTTTGTTGACAAGGTTTGTTTTGTTGTAAAATGTATAATGAACCAGAGAAGGACTTGAACCTTGAAGGTGATTGCTCTGAAATGTCTAGGGAACATTTACCTTTTACTAAGGGAATATTTTTTCCCTGTTTAGATGATGAAGTCGTGCTTTGATTTTTGTAGCTGACATGTTAAGTCACATGGGAACCTGTTTTGAGACATGCAGTCCTCCTACAGGGCTGAGGATATGCTGTATTTATGACACAGATTGCTACCTTTCCAGCCAAAGAACAAATACTTTCGTTGTACCTTTTATTACTATTCTGACAAACATGAGAGCAGATCACTCTCCTGAGTGAGGGGATCTCCCCAGAAGTCAAGTACCTGCAGTTCAGGACAGTAGAAGCAAATTTTCTTGCATTTTCAAAAGTATAGAAGTAAATTAACTTCACTTAGGTTATAATGTAGTTGAATTTGGAAGATAACCTAAACTGAACTGGGTTACAAGACCCAGAACTTTTTGCACGTTTTGTTTGAGAAAGGCAGATGACAGAATCATAGAGCAGGTAAGGTTGGAAGGGACATCTGGTTCAACCTCCCTGCTAAAACAGGGTCATCCTAGAGCAGGAGAGGTTTCATTCCAAGTGGTCATTTAACACAGAGTATTACAGTATATCAAAATACACTATGGTGCATTAAGAACTCCTTCAGAAAGTCACTAGAAAGGATGTGTAGGGGAATGTGGAAGGGGAATAAGCACTCAATCCCACAAATTCTCAAAATTTGAGATTACTTGGCAATTTGAGCATAGGTCTTTCTGTTCTTGACTTTTGTGCTCTTAGAAATTGTTACTTGTTTGAGTGCTTTGTTTTTCTGAGGGTATTTGGCTACTTTTCAAGTATGTTTGGTGTTACAAGATGTCTAATACCAGTTTAGGTGTTCCTTTCTCAGGGGTGATACTTGTAGATTTTACCCACACATACTTAAAGTAATTATCATTTCTTTTTTTTTCTTAAGCTCTTAAAGTAAGCACTACTCTCAAAACTATACCAAAGGAATTTCAGCACTTGACTGTGAAAGCAGGTAAGAAAAAAAAAAAGTCCATGTGTTACTTGCATGAGAATTTTGATCAAGTATTTGTATATCACAGTAAGCCTAAATTAACGTATCTTGATTAATTTTTGAAAGAACTTCTTGCTGTTGTACTATTTTCCTACTGAAATTAGCTTTTACCTCATCATGACTACTATCTGTAAACTAAATATTACTTACTACTTCAGGTTGTTAAAAGGTTTTCTTGCTTTCTTTCCCTCATTGTTAGTGTATGTGTTCTTCCTGTGTGGGAAATATTTTAACCCAGCCGTTTTAAAGAATCTGAAGTTTTTCTGTGCTACAAGCAAAATGCAAGAGCGTGAATGTTGTACCTCTTGGTAAAACCTCATTGAAAGTATCAAACAACTATGTAATGTTGTGGTAACTATTCTGAAATGCCCTGTTTCCTTGTGAAAGCCCAGCTTTCCTATTTTGTGTCAAGGAGTTACAGGACAGAGAGCCTTTTGGAAACACAGACATTGAGGCACTTAAGATACTGACGCAAGCTTTTGACTCAGGGCTTGTTTCTTTGTTGAAACCACTCCTGATCTTTCTCTCTTCAGCTCTAACATACACTCCTTGTTCCTATCATTCTGGAAAATGTTATTTTTGGAACAGCATATGTCAAAATTACTTAGTTGCTCCAGAAACTTCCCCTGCATTCAGTTCAGTTCATCAGACCTCCCTTGCCTTCTTCTTTGTTAATCTCTGTCCTACAGTGCTAAGAATGTTTGTAAGCCCTCCCTGGTCCCAGTCAAGCTAAACTCTTGCTTTCTTTTCCTTTAGCATGAATGTTTTTACTCATGAAGATATCCTTGATTAAGAAAATGGACCCCACATGTCTGTCACAGCAGTTTTGTCTTATAGCTTGATTTATTTGTGGCTGCTCAACAGCTGCATGCCTCATTTTCCAGCTCTTTTTTTCCTGGCTTCTTTCCAAACACTTGGCAGCTGCCAGATTTGCTATCTTCAGCTCCTATTCTCAAAAGATTGCTGCTTATCCTTCACACACACACACACACACACACACACACACTCTTGCACATCCCTCTCAGGGAAAGGGGAGGGTGGTTGCATGACTTTCAGTTCTGTTCTCATTCCCCCTGGTTTTGCCCAGGAGCACAGGGGAGTTTTACTTTCAGTTCAACAGTTCCATCTTTTGTACATTTAGGAAAAAAACTTTCCGTCACCTGCACATCTCCTTTGCCACCAACCTCTTTTCCTCCATGTCTTTCATTTCCTAGTCAGGGAGGTCTTCCCAATGCTGCTGTGCTCCTCCAGTGGAGTTGCATATCAAGGGGGACAGTGGCAGAATTTCTCTCCATCAGCATGGCCCCTGTAGGGGTTCCACTCTTGCTGTGCTGCACATTGAGGATTTGAGCCAGCATGTTCTCAGGTTGCATGCTACAACTGATGTGAAAAGCAGAAATGTTTATCTATCCAGTGGAATAGATGCAGCACAGTAACTGAGTGGTTATTCCAGAATCACTCACCATTCTGAAAGGTTATTGTAATCATTAACCTCCAGCATGAAAACTCATTTGGGATAAAGTGGGAGAAATTTTACATGCTTCATTGGTTATTCATGTGGGCTGTTTATGTAAACTTGGGAAAGATGATAGTGTGTGAAAGTTTTCTTTGCCATCAGAAGGTCTAGAAATTTGCAATCAGTGAGAACTTTATATGCTCAGCATCTCTGAATATCTGGCCAGTTTATTTAGACTCCTAAGTGCAGGATCATTGTTGACCTTAACCTTTTAAAGGATTGAGGGCCAAATTTCCAAGCTTTTAAATTGTACATTTCTCCCTAGATGACCAATAACAGATGAGTCACTGAGGTTGATTTTGACCAGCAAGGAATGCTTTGGTTTTTTTCTTTAGTCTTTCACCTTTTATAGCACATTTTCCCACCTGATCTTAAGCCTGTAAAGCAAGGAGGCAGCTATTGAGTGCAAGATGTTAGGCTACAGTCAAAAGTTACCAAATCAGCATCCTTTGAAATGTTAAAATGAAGTTGTCCTGAAAGAGGGCTGTAGGAGCAGCTCAACACCCAAACCAGGAACCTTCACACTCTCTCTAATTACTGCAGACCAAGCTGCTCAGTCCATCAGGCTCTACTACTCCAGGAATCGTACAAACTTTTGAAGAATCTGTTGGGGTCCCTCCCCCGCCGTGTAGCCCTGGGAGAGGGGCCCTGAGGGCACAGACACGGGGCTTCCCTGCCCCTGCTCAGCCTCGTTCCCATTGGTTGGTTTGTGTTCCCTGCGCGGGCAGAAGGACCCTTGGTCCCGTGACTGGAACAGTTCCTCGGCAGAGCTCCGGCCATGCGGCTGGAGAAATTAACATCTCTGAAACATCTAGCAAGAATCTGTCTGTCCATATATATTTCCTTTCCACGGGACTCCTGGTTTGATATATGCGTGTTGCAGGATCCCCACTGCAACAAATGGTGGAGAATTGAGAGCAGAACGATCCCCGATCCCTAAGCGACTGATTTGTGTGAGTAAACCCTGGAAACTTTGGATTCCTCTTCTTGGTTTTGCTTTGCTATTCCGTATCTAAACTATGGAGGAACAGTGGGAAGACTCTTGGCTCTCCGAGCCGCATATGGACATTTATCTTAAACTTAAAATGATTCTTGAACAACGATTTGTAAATTTTAGCTTGATTCAAGCTCAGAAAGAACTGAAACACTTCCTGGCATGGTTGTTTAAGAACTTTTTCTATGTTTCTTGGGATTTAATTCTTACCAAGGGCTTTTGGAAAACCGTTTGGACACAGTTAATACTGGAGTCAAAATATATGCCGATGGAAGAATATTTTCGTGAATATTATTTAGTTACCGAGACTGTTGAGCGATGTCAGCTGTGTCCTGGCGCAGGGACCGTGCGGCCCAGGCCACGTGCACCGAGTGCTCTGCGAGCAGCAGCGAGGCAGTTCCCGCGCGCGGGCGGAGCCACGCGAGCCGCAGTGTCGGTGGCGGAGTGAGGCGCGGCGGGACCCGGCAGTGCCCGCCCGGCCCCGCGCAGCGCGTGGTGGAGCGAGCCCCATGAACGCCCGACCGAGAGGGGCGGCGCGCGGGCGGCGGCGGGCGGCGGCAGCGGTGGGACGGAGCCGCGCCCAGCTGAAACGCGCGCTGGAGCAGGGCGCGGGGGAGTCGTCGCTCGGGGGCCCAGCCGAGACGTGGGTGCAGCGCCCGGCATTGGCAGCGAAGCTGCGACCAGAGGAGGCGACGCACGGAGAACTGAGCGGCATGGCCCGGCCCGGCCCGCGCAGCCCCGAACGCGACCCCGGGAAGAGCGCGCAGGCACCAGCAGCCCTGACAATTCCAACACGGGAGCGACCGAAAGAGAGAGCAAAAACGCAGCGAGACAGAAAACAGCAGCCACTCGGAAAAAGGAAAAGATCATAGTAACTAAGATCTTAGGGATAGTAAAATGGTATAATGTTAAGCAAAATTATGGTTTTATAACAAGGTGTGACAACCAGCAAGACATATTCGTGCATAGAACTGCTATTAAAAAGAATAACCCTGAAAAATGCATCCCAAGCTTGGGAGATGGAGAGGTGGTGGAATTTAATATTGTACTAGGGAGAAAAGGGTTACAAGCATCGCAGGTCACTGGGCCTGATGGTGTTCCTGTAAAAGGCAGTATATATGCAAAAAATCGTAGTCATGTTAGACAATATCTCCATTGTAAGCCCCCCCTACAGTCTCCCTTTCCTAATCCCACCTTTCCCTTTTACCCTATGTCCTATTACCCCCAGTGTATTCCCAATCCGTTTTTTCATCCATGGTTTCCCTCACAAAAACCATGCTTTTGCCAGTTGTTTCCCCAAAAATCCCTTTCCAATGCCGAGTGGGGGATGAAAAGGGGGAGGGAAGAAGTTAAACCCTCTCCTGCCTCAGTTTCCCCACAAAGCATGCTCAGAGAATTCTGTCTCCCTTCTGTCAGCCCTAAGATGTTCCACAGAATCTGTTCGGACATTTAAAGACTCAGGAGGGTGGCTTGTTTTGTTTTGAAACTGTTCTTGTTATGTTTATCCAGTTGTTTTCATTCTCCTTTTATTAAAATAAAACGGGTGAAATGTTGGGGTCCCTCCACCGCCGTGTAGCCCTGGGAGAGGGGCCCTGAGGGCACAGACACGGGGCTTCCCTGCCCCTGCTCAGCCTCGTTCCCATTGGTTGGTTTGTGTTCCCTGCGCGGGCAGAAGGACCCTTGGTCCCGTGACTGGAGCAGTTCCTCGGCAGAGCTCCGGCCATGCGGCTGGAGAAATAAACATCTCTGAAACATCTAGCAAGAATCTGTCTGTCCATATATATTTCCTTTCCACGGGACTCCTGGTTTGATATATGCGTGTTGCAGGATCCCCACTGCAACAGAATCAATGTAAATGATTTACTCAACAGCTTCAACTTACCTATTTCATGAAAGTTAGGCTTGTGTAACCATAGCAGTAGAAATATGGAAACTCAAGAACTGGACAAATAGTTTTGTATCATCTTGAATGATTTTGTCATGTATGTGTATAAACCTGCACCTCAGATATGAAGTGTGCACAGACTGAATGTACCAAAGAGCTGCACGTTTCTTGGAAATCCTGCCACAATTATTCAATAATGAACTACCTGCTTTACACTATTTTTTGTATTATACTACTTCTTTTGAGAGGAAAGCTAAGTCTGGGTATTCTGTAATTGTAGCCTTGAATTCCCTAGTTTTTCAAAAGCTTAAAAGAAAATCCTTGGCAGTGGTATTCTGTTGCTGTCATTTTTTATTAGTAGTCATTTCGGAATTCTCTCTTCCTTATGTGCTTTCCTGTTTACCTCCACAGGATGTCCTTGGAGAGTTTGAATGTCAGTTTTACCTATGGGTTTTTATATGAAAGACTTTCTGAAAGAAGTATGAATAGAATTACAGTCTCCATAGGAAAAGGAAAATTTGAAGATTCTTAAACATGGTTTAGCTTGGAAAGGATTTATACGTTCTAAGTGGCATATTTAATAACTGTGCATGTAATTTAATAATCAGCAATTTCAGCATTGGAAAATTGGGTCATATGGCTGTAGGGAAGCAGTGTCTGAAGTTGTATTCTCTGGGAGTTTGACACAGAGAGACGGAGGAGGATTATCACCACTGCATATTTTAATATTAATTTGCTCTCCCTGCTTTAGTTGCTAGGAAGAGTTTGTTGCAGAGAAATCTGGAATGACTGTGAACCAGTTTGGTGATGACAATCTACTAGAACTTGGTTTATAAGTGGTCATTCTTGTTACTGCCAGCTGCAGTGGGGTTTATTCCATTCAAAACACCAACTAGCTCTGCACAATCCTGAAAGCAGTTTCTTTTATGGAGAGCTGGTGTGTGGCTGTACATGTGCCATATGCTGCTACTTGTTTTCTGTGAGCCTAAAGCCTCCTATGGAGGGTCTGTGCAGTAGTACAGTGCAAGCCATTAAAAACTCAGTATTTGCCAGCTGCTGCCACAGGCAGCTCCTGCTCTGTGGTTTGGAGGATCTGTTGTATTCTCAGGAAATGCTCTGTAGTAGCTGATAATAAATGTCTGACGTGAAAGCAGGCATATATCTGAAGGAAGCAAGAAATTCTGACAATTTTTTTTTTCCCCAACCTACTTGTTTCTCTTGAGTGTTGTACCTTGATTAGCAGACTGGGAAAAAGACAAGGATTCATTTCGTGTATGCACTGGGATCACTGATGCTGCTGTTATACCTTGAGGATATCTCAGTGGGTTGAATTTGAAAGCAATCATGCAGATATGTTTTCTCAAAATTATCTGATACTAGTAAAAAAGAGTAACAGAGAAGACAATGCAAACCAAGGAATAGCCTCGAGGAATTACCCAGAGAGGATAATTCAGCACTGTTGTTTTCCTATCACATAAAACCTGCATGTGGCAGGATATTTGGAATTCGTGCAAATAAAAGAAACTCATTTTTACATTGATGGAAATGTGTTTGATCAACATTTAGACTTTAAAGCTTTCTACCTTCAAATATCTTTTCTTCCCAAGGTCAAAAGAGTCTTAACATGACATGTTAATTTTTTGTAATGGGTGATGTACTTTTATACTAATTAGTAAAGTATTTAGGAAGGACATAAACCTTTGTGCTTTTGGAAGCAGGACAACTAATAGATACCTAGACTAAGAGCAAGATGTTTTCTGTAAAAATTTTATGCTGTTCCTTATGTTGCTTTATCACAACTACATCCATGACTACAGGTCAGAGCTACCAGACCTATTGCTCTTCCTGTGTTCTGGTAACCAAACTGAAAAGGTGAAGCTCTCACTACATGGTGGCTTTTGAGTTCTTGGGACATTCACACACTACAAAAGCAAAGGGGAAGGAGAA
This sequence comes from Corvus moneduloides, assembly GCF_009650955.1. Lineage (NCBI taxonomy): Eukaryota > Metazoa > Chordata > Aves > Passeriformes > Corvidae > Corvus > Corvus moneduloides. The sequence goes on from NC_045477.1 coordinate 107,111,674, forward strand.
GTGAAAATCAATCCCCATTGCTTATGTGAGATGAGCATACTCTCGCATCCACATTTGCAACACTTACATTTAACGGATGCTGATTCCGAAGCTAAAGACATTTATTTAAAATGTGATGTTTTAGCAGTTCTTTTTTCTTTTCTGTTCCAGCTGCTCAAGAACCTAATGCACTCAGAGCCAGACCACGATCCAGGTACTGCTTTCATTCCTATTTCAGGAAAAGACATATGTTCTCTGGTGTTAGATACAAGGTGTCAGAACTGGTGTTGGATTTTTTTTTTTTTTTAATTGGTGTTGTGCTGGAAGTACAGCTCAGATCAGACAGATTTAGCAGGAGGAATCTGTAAGCTATAGACCCTACATAAATACTGTGCTAGGGCCCCATGATCTCTGGTCATAAGGTGCTGGAGGTTTTGCCTGTCTGCCCAGCCCTGCTGCCTTGTCAGGGTGGTGACTGCCTCCAGCCCAGCCCCAGGGGTGTTGTGGCAGGACAGCTGGGACCACCCCATTGCAGGGAACATCCTCAGCGGTTCCGTGCTCTTGCAACCTGCATGGTGATTTCATATGGAGGGAGGCACTGCACAGTCCCACAGAAACAGCAGCAGTAGCTCAGCTCTCAGGTGTGGGTGAGTGAATCCTTTTGTTGGCATGCATGTGCTTGGCTATGGGTGGTTGGTGTGTGATGGAAGGACTTACAGACTGTTGTGTGCTAGAAGTGACACCTGCTGAATTCGGATGTTCGCAAGGAAAGGGAAACCTGTGCCAGAAGATACTGTGTATAAATAGATTACATCTTGGGTTGGTTGTCACCTACTGGTGTATAGCCATATTCTTAATTCACCTTAAACTTTTCATTTTTAGTGCTAGTTAGAGGAATCTGCTTGGGATTTTTTTGCTTGGGTAATGAGAGTATAATCAGAAGCTGTCTGCTTACAAGCTTGTCAAAGCCTGCTAGTAAGAGAGGATCAGCTGTAAGCACGATGATTGAGGATTGAAGTCCTCTGTTCCTAGGACCTATATTCGGGAAGGCTGAACTGCCTTGTGTGCTGTTTTTCTGCTGCTAGCCAAAGCTTTTTAGTTTCTGCAGGGTTTTATATTTTCTTGCTGTGTTACTAAATTGCAAATATGCAAAAAACGTGCACAAATACATAGAATACCAAATGCTTAAACAAGCTCAAAAAAAGTCACTTGAATGTGACTACTGTGTCACATGTGGCTGTCTCACATCTGACTGTATGTCACTGCTTCAATGCAGAAGTTGAGACTAAAGGTGCTTGAGCACATCCTTGAACTCAGGCCTGCTGTGCTTGTTGGAAATGGGATGAAATACCATAGGGAGATTTATTTTTCTCTTTAAAGAATGATTGGCATATTAGGAAAAAATGTGTATTAATGGACTTCAAAATCGAATTGGAATATATTCAGTAATGAGAAAACAAAATGGTGAAAGAATTGGTGGTATTAAAAGTAAATCTCATTGGTGGTGATAATGAACAAGTAGAATTGCTGGTGCCTCCTCTGGTCCTAAAAACTGATTCAGAGGGTGAGGAGGACTCTGATAGTTCTATTAGAGAAAGAAGTAAATCAGGAAGTCTTGTCTCTAGCAGAACTAGGGCAAGAGGATGGAGTAAACCAGTGATTCGGGCTCCTTTAAGACAAACAAGTGGGACTGCTGGGAAAGCCGTGTATGTGCATGTACTGTTTACTCACTGTGATTTATTGACTTGGAAACAGGATGTAGCATCTCATTGTAACAATCCAAATGATATGCATAGTATTATTAAATCTGTGCTGATGACACACAACCCCAGCTGGGGAGATACATAAGTTTTGCTAGAAATTTGTTTATTTATGAAGAAAAAAAGAGCAGTTCTAGAAAGAGCAGAGGAAGGACTGAGTAGGAGAAAAGTTGAGGGGCTAGATCAGAAAATTGGGGGAGTAGGAATACCAAGTCTCGATGATCTTCTGCCTAAAGAAGATCTTGAATGAGATTTGAATAAAGATGTTGGATTATAAGGAGTAAAAACGTTGATTTTATATGGAATTCATAATGGAGTGGAAAAACCTAGGAGTTTTGCGAAGTTGTGTGACATAAAGCAGGGAGACAGAGAATGTCCATTAGCTTTTTGTGAGTGGTTGTGTGAAGTGGCTCATAAATGGACAAACTTGGACCTGGAGAGTGAGGGTAATAAGATATTGCTCAATATACTTTTAATTGGACAGCTGGCACTGGATATTACGCACCTGTTTGGCAAAGAAAAATCCGTTTGCCATTAGTGGGAGTTATTTCTGTTCTACTCAAATGTGCTTTTGGTCTTGTCCTGGCACGCAGAATGTGTTCCATGAAGTGTAACATCTCATGTTGTCTGTGCTCGTTTTGAACAGTCTTGGTCTTGCTTGGTCTTGTTTTTTCTAAACTGATAACTACAACAGCTGAAAAATATTGGACAGTATTTAGCAAAATCAAAATTCTTAGCAAATGCACCACATTGGGATAAATGTGCTGTGGGAGGGCCTGGAAAGCGGTACTGAGCCATGTATTTGACCAGTTGCAGTCACTTTGGAGCCATACTGTTTTGCTGGATTTAGTGGAATTTGGTGACCATTTCCTATGGAAAATTTATTCTAATAGTTAAAAATTTATTCTACTAGTGAGAATATTACAAATTATGAAATGTGAATTTGCAAGAGGTAGGTTGAATCTATACCTGTATAAACACTACCCGTGCAGTTGGGAAAGGCAACAGAAACTCCAAGGGGTGTATGTGGGGAATTCTACTTTGGTTTATTCAAAATAGTTGCTACAATTATCCTGCTGGCAAGGTTACATAAGAAGGCCTCAAGCTGTGTTACTAAAAGCCTTAAAAAAATACTAGCCCTGTAAGCATGACTCGTTCCTTTCTCCACATGCTTAGGTCCTTCTGTTGCCAAAAAAATCTGTGTTGTTATAAGAGGGAACTCTTAGTCATTAGGGCAAGGAATTTCCACCATGAACCTGAGTTCTGGTCAGTGTATTTTTAGGTACTATTCACTATAGTTGTTTAAAATTAATTTTTGAAATAAAATATTTTCTGCTTTTCCCTGACGTGCTTTACCTTAGGTCTTACTCTAGCACATCAATAGAAGATGCCATGAAAAAGGGAGAAGAGCCCCCTACTCCACCTCCAAGGCCACAAAAATCACATTCCAGAGCTTCCTCTTTGGATCTGAACAAAATATTTCAGCAAAACACACAAGGTAAAGTTTCCTTTCTCTGCTCCTTCTGAGACCATTCAGGTTAGCTGTGTGCTTGGCAGTTTGATCTGTTTGCAGAAATGCTTGGCAGTATGTGCATATGCTGTCCTTTGCTGCAGACAGTAATGCACTGCAGAGCAGGAGTTCTGCTTGTGCACTTGCTTGTGTTACATTGCCACTGAGGGGAAAAATCAGTGTTTCTATAATTAAGGTGATTATAATGTTTTCTGGCACAGTAATGGGAAGCTTAACATATGGTAGTCTGTCATCACTGACTGTTTATAACTAGTCTGGCTGTTTAGACAACTCTCATCAGTAGCTGCAATATAATTGAGTTTTATTACTATTTAGTTTTTGTAGTTCAGAAACAGGAAGAAAACCCTTAATGTTTAAACTGGGAGAAAGAAAGCAAACATTTTTGATGTTAAAGTCGAACATATGTGTGGGAACAATCAGAAGCCACTCTGAGTAAAAACAAGGGGTAATTTCTTTTGACACGGGTGCACATTGAGGGGAGAGAAGGAAAATGTAGAATAGCAGCTGGGGTGAACTGAAAGAAAATGGCTTTTCAGCATGTTACCCTTCGAGTGTGCCTCTTGCCTTCAAGTGGGAAGAGGAGCTGTTTGTTCAGGGCAGCAGTCATCCAGCATGACTGTGCTTCAGCAGGGTCCTTGAACCAGATCAGAGGTTTGTATGCTGCACACCAATCATCTGACTCAAGGACTAGCTTAAACACGGTCATGCTTATGCTTCAGAAGAAAGCCAAGGTTTGACTGTGTCAAGGAATGTTTAACTGGGCTCTCTAATGTGGTTCTTGGAGTAGAAAAGAGTTTTACCTCTTGCTATATGGACCTTTTTTTGTGCAAACAACAGAGAGAATTCGAGAGCCCTGCTATGTGTGCTGCACCCTGAAACTCAATAGGAATAAACTTTTTTTTTGCCTTACACAGAGGAGTAATTCTTTATCTTTGTTCCTGTTGAGGGATTTGATGCCTCCAATTTTGATTTTGTTATACATCAAAATAAAACCCCCAAACAGAGCCAAGTATACATTTTCTACTGCAGCAGGTCTTCTTGGAATCCAGATAACAAATGTAACTGGAAGGAAACTGGAAGGAAATAAACTTGGATTAAATTTCACTTGGAACACAAATGAAAGAAGAATGTAAATTCTGTGAATGAAAATTAACATTTTGCTTTTCCTATGGATCATTTTGAAAGTCACAAAGTGGTTTCTTTTGGGGAACTTAGCAAACTGTGCAGTTTTGGGTACCACAATATAAAAAGACATTAAGCCATTAGAGAGTGTCCAAAGGAGGGCAACAAAGAGCCTTGAGGTGAAGCCATATAAGGAGCAGCTGAGGGCACTGGGTCTGTTCAGCCTGGAGGAGAGGAGACTGAGGAGAGGCCTCATTGTGGTCTACAACTTCCCCATGAGGGAAAGAGGAGGGGCAGGCACTGATCTCTGCTCTGTGGTGACAGTGACAGGACCCAAGGCAATGGCCTGAAGTTGTGTCAGGGGAGGTTTAGGTTGGATATCAGGAAAATTTTCTTCACTCAGAGGGTGGTTGGGCACTGGAACAGGGCCCCCAGGGAAGTGATCACAGCACCAAGTCGGAGTTTGAGAAGCATTTGGACAACACTTTCAGGCACATGATGTGACTGTTGGGGTGTCCTGTGCAGGGCCAGAAGTTCGATTTGATGATCCTGGTGGGTCCCTTCCAACTCAGGATATTCTACGCTTCTGTGTATATCCAGCATGACTAGAATAATCCTATTTTGGTACATTAATTTTTGTTCTACTAATTCTAGTTGAGAAATAATTTTAGTTTGGGGAGATTGGTGGATAATCTGCTTCCAGACCCATAAAGGAATGCTCAGTAGTATTGAGTTTTGTTTTCAGTTCCACATGGGTCATGTTGATGTATAGGTATCATTTCTTTAATTGTAAAACCATCTGTGCTTTGAAGCATTTGTTTTGTTTATTTCCTTTTTTAAAGGGCAGAAAAAGAAAAATATCTTTTCTCCAAGTAAATTCAGTTATAGACTGGCGAATCCCTGTTGTGGGCACTGGGATTTTTTGTTTATTTTTTGTGATTCATTTACTGCTGCTATATCATGTTTGTCACCATCATATTATGCCTTTCTCCTGGCCAGTGTACACACAGAATATTTATCTGTGATGGCTGGGATGTCCAGCAATGCATTAGCCACAGAAATGGGCTTTAAAATTGTTGAATTGGAAGGTAACTGGACTTGAAGAAGGCACCTTCATTCATACTTTATAGCTGCACTCCTCTGGGATGCTGTAATGAGTGTTACCCAGGAAAAACATAAAAAAGCATGGGAACTTATAGAAAGGCGCCACTTTCTGAAATATCCAAGTGAATTTCTGTTAAGAGACAGAAATCTCTTCTATTTTGTTTTTATTTATGTAGTCTTTATGTTAGCATCTGAGAAAAATTCTGTGCTGCTAAATTCTCAATGTATTTCTTTTTGTTGAATATGTAATCTCTGGTATTTGGCCTGTGTTCATATTAAGAAAATACTTGGCTAGAGTTTATGCATTCCTGGAAGGACAACAGCAGGTTTTAAGTAGAAACAGAAATGTCACTTTAAATGCATACATGACCTAGTTTACTCCTTTATTTCTCCCCTAGCCTAGTCTCTAGTCAGATACAAGACAACAGCTCCCAGAGTAAGACCTGGGTATTGATGGGGCCAAAATTGGGGCAGCTCAGAGTCCAGAGATCCTGCAGCAGAGCCCCAGCCACCTTCTAGCCTCAACAGCAGCAGTAAGCTTGAGTCTGCCTTGGGGTGACTCTGGGGCTGGGGCAAGTCTCAGTTTAAGTATTAAAACTGAAAATGCATCCATTGTCTTCTGATGTTTTGTTCAGTTCTGTTTGCTGCCCATGACAGTTGTTAAAGAATCACTTCTGGGCAGTGACAGCAGTCTGAGTGTTGTTAGGTTTATACAGTTGCCCCTGAAATACATTTTATTTCCCATTTAGTTTCATTTCTGAGTCACATAACTACTTTTAATTAACACTTCTGTTGAACAAAGGATACTTGTTGGGAAAAGAGAATTTGCTTTGATGAAACAACAAAATTGTTATGAACAGTGTAGTTTTGTGTTATCTGGAAGCAGATTGAACAAAACAGCCATATAACTATTTACAAATGAATTTTTGACTGGAGGTTTTCAGCACTCATTTGCTTTTGAAACTCACCTCCTGCTGTGGCTGTCCCTGTGGTGAAGAACGCGTGGAATGCAGGCACCATTTTTTACGTTGGCTTCTAAGGAAGCACTCACTGCAACCTGGATTCTCTGCTTCTGGGCCACTGGTTTCAGCCAGCAACAAGGGGCTAGTATTTTGGAGGTTTTCTCCCTTGTAAAATGTGAGGTGTTAAGTTCCACACTCGGTCAGGTGGAAACACAACAAGCATTTTATTGCAAGTGCAGTATTTTCTGTTACAGATGATGTTTTCCTGACTACAGTCAGATCTGTAACCTCTACTTAGCATTGCTGGGTAGTGATGGCTGCCAGACAAGAAAACGTCCTGTTTGTTCTAAATCTGTTGTTCACAGGAAAGGAACAAGGGAACAGATTTTACTGGTGTGCATCAGCATTCCCATCAGTGATGTAAGTGTGTCCCCACATCACTTCTGTATTCCTTCATACATGTGTTTCCCAAGCAGTTTAAAGTGGTACTTTTATCATTAAGACTGAATTAGTACAACTGTCTTTCTGCACCCTCCATTTTCATTACTGCTAAAGGAAGACTGTTCAGCATCACATTTTACCCTCTTTTTCATAACTTTGAAGAAGACTTGTCATTACTTCTTTACTTCATCAAACTTCCATTACTTCATTCAATTAGCACATCCTTTCCTTGAGCTTACAGGCTTGGTGGGTTTTATTTGCCAAATGTAGAGATTTGTGAATAGTTAAATGTGTTTTGAGGTATCTTAGTTTTTTCATATTTGCCTAAATCAAATTTGTTGTATTTCTGAATGTTTTTAAGTCTACATGTAAAATGAAACAGTTCATAATTGTGTAGGAAAGAAAATTTTGAGAATTAAAATGATTGTTACTCTGATGTCATAGATGTTTTGATACAAACAGGTCCAAACAGTAACCATAATACTGTTTTTCCAGTTGTTTTCAGGAATATCTTTCCAATTAGGTTGTCTTTTTCGCTTAGTGAGCCAAATGGAAGTGACTTCCCCTTTTGTGCACGTGAAACTGAGTGCAAAAAAACCTGCAAAACTTAACCTAGATAAGCATGATTACTGTAGTATTATCTTCTGTATTCTTTTATGCTTAATTGTATTTGTTAGGAAATGTCTGTGCCCATTGAGGTTAGCTGTCTGAAAGACGTAGTTGCTAAAGACAAGCTTTTAATGGGTGGTGCAGTTATGTTTTTGTATTACCATAAGTGCAGATTTCTTAACTAAAATTTTATTGGAAAGCCAAAGTGACAAGGGGAAACTTAGAATAGTTATGTTCTTTTTTTTAAGGATGAATTTAATTAAGTAGTTAATTTTCAGGACTCATTCCTCTCATTGCTCTTACATTAGTCTTGATTTAGTAAAATTCAGCTACTTTCTTGGGATTTTGTTCATGCTGTAATACTGTACTGTCTTGCATGTTACTGTGTTGTGTTTATTAATCAGACCATTAAACATTAAATTAGGAAGCTGAGAATTCTGAAGGACCTTTATTTTAGAGAAGAGATAATGGCAAATACCCTCACCAAATATGCCACTTCCTGAATTATTGTTTGCATGGTGTACAAGAGCTCTAATATTGCAAGCCTCATCAAGTGAGGAGTGTAGAGTTAAGTTAGTGACTGGTTGTAAGGGTTGTGATAAAATTAAAAATGTCTTATGCATAGAGCACAGAGAGCACAAAATTGAGCTGCTATTCATATTTTTCTCAGGCTATGAAATACATTTTTAAAATAATTGCTGAAAAAATACTTTTTAAAATCAGAAAGTATTTTTTTTTCTTTTGGGACTAGCCCAGCCCCTGATCTGTTACTGGAACTGCTGTTTTTTTCTAGTCTTGTTCCCCTTCAGAATATATTTCATGACTGAACTGAACTTACTCTGAATGAAATATTCATGTCCTCCTTCTGATTTGAATGGAGGAGTTTTGTGCCTCTCAGCCTTTTAGAATTTTATATGAAGGATTTATGTGTTTACAACTGTGTAACTTACTTCTTTGCCCAACTGGACAGGAACACAATTAAGGTTAAATAAGATGGAGAAAATAGTAATGATATAAGTGGATGAATAGTTATTAAGTGATAGGAACCTGATGGGATAACTTATTTTTGCATTTTTAGATTTTTATGTATATCTCTAAGGGCTGAGTCCAGAGAGTACTTTACTGGGATAAATCTTATCAGCCTTTCAAGTGTAGCTGTTTTTTTACAAGTTGTGTCAATAAATTGAACTTTTAAAAAATTGTATTTTCCCATTTATCTAATCTTAGCTCTTTCAGGAGTTGAGGAATGATTTGCAGTCTGTTTTGATCCTGTTGCAGGTTGTTAAAAATTAAATTTTACTCCAAAAACTCTTCTACAGAAAATTGTGAAGGTTGAAATGTACTTGACTAGCACTACCAGCCCCACTGAACTTTTTTGTGATCCCATGTGGGTTACTCTGTTCTGTGAAAAAGATGTTCATCCATCATGGAACAGCTTTGTAAGTTAAACAAGATAGGATCTGCTATGTTTCATGTGGAACAGGGGTCAAGCTGCCTTCCTTGTGGGGAAGACCCTGGAGATGCAGATGTCCCCAAGAAGTGTGTGAGCCACAGGTGGGACCAGAGGGGTGATGGCTGGTAGCCCCCTGCTCGTCCTGGCTCCCACGTGCCTGTTCCGAGTGTGTCCATGTTGGAAGTGGTCACAGGTGGCCAGTGCTGGAACCTCCACCACTACCACCCAGATCTCCAGAGGGGAGAAGCTCTGGTAACATGGATCTGTGGGAAGTAGGTGGAGGGACTGTGCCTCCCTGTGGGTGGAGAATGAAGCTAAACGTGAAGTGAGACAGAACAAAATCTTGGATAGTTTTGTTTAAGGGTGAAGGGAGGAGGGAGAAACAGTCCCCAAATAGAAACATGCAGAAGAGGAGAGGGTAGAGAAAACAGTAACTAGAAAATGCAATGGTTTAAGGAAAATGAGGGACAGGGAGGTAAAAATACAGATGTTGTGAATATGTGATGTAAACCAGAAAATAGATGTTTAAAAAAAAAATCTATTTTACAGGTTTTCTTAACACATGCTGAAGTTCATGGATAGGACATTAAAAACAGACATAATAAGAAAACCTCTAGTGATATTTTGCTTGTTTGATTTGAAAGTGACCCATCAGATATGTTAGCACACAGTGTCCTAAATGGTCACACCTGTGAGTTCATAGCAGAGAAACATTAATTACTTAAGGTCTGACTAAATCTCTTCCTAATTACTTGGAAAGTATGTGGATAATTCTCCACTCACTTAAGGTACAAATGATGTTCTGTATGATGAGCGCATGAAACAGACCTGTAGCATGACTGTGTGTCTGTGACATCAGGTGTGTGTATTATCTGCTGTGACACATGAAACTGCCTGCTGAGTGGGTTCCTAAAACTAACTGTGGGAAGAGAGGTCATTCTGCCACTGGCAATGCTTTCTACAGCATTTCTACAAACCTGGTAACAAAGTTAATGTCAGGAGTCTAAACCAGTTTTTTTGCAATGCTGTTACCTTCCGAGGAGACATTAGGAAGAATTATTGAAACAGATCCCTGGATCAGTAGGGATTTCACAACTACCTTACTAGAATCCTTTATTAAATTTATATTCCTGGCTACAGCTTTACAATTTTTTTGGTTTGGGGTTTTTTGGGTTTTTTTTGGTTTTTTTTTGTTTGTTTGTTTGTTTGTTTTGTTGTTGTTGTTGTTGTTGTTTTTTAGATGTAGTAGTGAGAATTAATAAATCAGATCTCTTAAGAAATGGTTATTTCACAATCACTTACTAATGCTGCTGTCAGGAATGTAAATAAATGAAGTTGTGCAAAGAATGGTGTCAGTGTTAGGGGATAACCAAGTACCAATTTCACTGAACAAGAATAGAAGTTTAGTAAGAAGGAGGTAAACAGAAACCAGCTTAGACACAGGACTTTTCTGTGCTCTGCCTTTGGCAACAGAAGCAGGAAAAGTGTTTCAAAAAGCTCTCTGGAATAGTGTCAGAGTGGTGAAAATGCTGGCTTCCCTGAGGAACCAAAGCCTTAGGTAGTTGGGGGAACTGAAGAATAATTCATTCTGTTAGCTTATCTATTTTGAACTGATTGCAGTATCTAACTCCCTTTGCTTCCTGATAAAATTAATTGGTTGGTGTTTTGTTAAACCTGATCTGGGAGCTCAAGACTCGGAAGCAGCATAAACTGATGGAAATCTACCATGCAACCAGCCTCTCCTTTGATCCATCTGTGCTGTAGCATCCACTTGAAAAATACCAAATACATCAGCCAGACTCTCTCTTTTGACTTGAGATTAGGTCAGTCCCCTTTGGGAGGCAAGATCTAGTTTCACCTTGGCCAGCAAGGTACAAAATGGCCCTTGACCCAGGAAAAGCACCCTTCTTTCAGGACACTGCTTACGTATGTATTCAGTTCAGATGGGGAGGAGGGTGTACATTTTTTCCACCCAAAGTTTAACCTGTCTGAGGTGATACTCAAGCTAAGGTGATAGACATCTAAAACCAAGACGTCATCCACATGTAGGGAATTAATATTAAATATCTGACATGGAAATATTTCAGGAAATGTAGTTTTGTATGCTGCTGTTTCACTATTAATTTTCAAAAATAGCAGGCATCCAGAAGCTCAGTGTATTATGGTAGTTTTTTCTTCAGTAGTGAAAACCAAGAGCATAAGTGACTGTCATTGGGTAAGAGAAGTACAGCACCTTGCTCTTATATTGCACTGAAGAATCCCATGCACCCAGACTTGCTCATCCTAGTTTTGCGAATCTCCACTGCTGCTGTGCCTAGTGACTTAAAGATCTACTTCCATAGGTTTGTGTGGGCTGTTACAACTTTTATTTTTCCTCCATCTCCTCTTCCTACATCAAATAAGTAAAAGAGCTATCTGAGTGGTTCCTAGGATTATTATTTTTCACTACCACAAGTAATGATTAAGTGCTGAGTGTTGTTGTCTTCTAGGGAGGCTGGAGGCAGAGTGGTCAGATAAGACGGCATAACCAGTTCTCAGAGTGTACAATTGCAGCCTGGTGTTTGTTTTAAAATATTAATCTACCCTCAGATTGGAAAACCTGTTTTTTTATCTATTGTGGTGTCATGTTAGTACTATCAGACCTTTGTGGTTGCCAAAATAGGGCAGAAAAATGGTCTTGGAAGGTTTCCATGTGGATAATCCGTCTTAAAGTGTAAACATGCTAAGTAAAGAGCCATGATTTTTGAACTGAAAACCCTATCTTTGTGGGAGTAACTAGTGCATGAAAGGGCTGTCATTTACTGGAATACACGTGATATGGATACTTAAATCTGTTTTACTGGTACCTGTATGGGCTTTCTACACTGCTCTCTGTGGGATTTGCCTTCCATGATGGGGCTTTAAGCAATCTGGTCTTGGGGAAGATGTCCCTGCTCGTGACAGGGGGGGTTGGACTGCGCTGGTCTTTAAGGTCCCTTCCAGCCCAAACTGTTCCGTGATTCTGTGGCTCAGCCTGGTTTGAGTGCAGCAAGTTGCTCAATAGCAAGAGGACCTGTGCAAGGCCCATCCAGCTCCCTGGGCTTCTGCACAGGGTGTTGAAGACTTCTTTTCAAAGATCAGGGACATCAACTTATCCAAGCTCTGAGCCGTGCACCTGGAAGCATGACATTTGTCTATTTGTCTGTTTGCTGCTCGGCCCCAGGGTACTTGCTTTTATTTTGGAAACAGACCTTCCCCTGTGTTTTGCTCTGAGGACTAAGTAGCGCTGCCATCTCTAACAGCAAGAGCCGAACTGTGCAGGGCACTCCCAGGAAGGAGAGTATTCTGGAATGGTAAGAGTCACCTGCCAATGCACATGAAAACCTACAGGTATCTGTTTATGTTGTCCTCTTTTAGGGTAGGGACACTAGAGAAGGCTGAAGCCTGGGGGTTTTTTTTTATAAGTTGTTGTGAGTCCTCCGAAGTCAGCTAACTTTCGCTAGTAATTGTGCTCACATAAGCATGATTTCCTTCTAACAACAGGCCAAAGATCTTCTGCAACAGCAGGAATTCTATGAATATTTCATGAGTAGCTTAAGTTAGAATTTTTAGGATTAAAAAGAGGAAACTGGGTCAAATGCACATGTTGTAAGCATCTAACTTCTTTAATGCTAGATTCATATATGTTGCATTTTGAAAGCTGCATTTTGTGGTGGCTTTTTTTGTGTGGTGGTGTGGTTTTTTTCATTTGACTATTTTATGGAACAATTACTTTTCCCTTTGGAATTTTGTGGGCCAAATCCCAGAAGACTCATGGAGTTTCACAGTGTGTCCGCCGACTTCAGGAGATGCTTTTCCAGCATGTGGTGTCTGAATTGTTGTTTTCAAATATTGTCACAAGCTGTAACTGCCAAAACCACTGCCAGTGCCCAGATAAATGAAGTAATAACCTGAAGCTCAGATTAAAGGAAAGGAAGGTTTCTTCCTTTGTAAAGATCAGTTGCATGGGAGAGATGGAGAATGTATTTACCACATCATGCTGTTATTGCAATGGTCTTACAAACAGAACTAATGAAATGCAAGAGAAAGGATCCTGATGACTGTTTTTTCAAATCTCTCTAACACCTGTAGGTGTGTTAGTGACTTCCTTGCATAACTTCAGTTCTGTTTTAGTTGTTCTAGCTCTCTCTTTGGTATTGTGTGCAATATTAGGCTTCATTTTACAAGAGATGATGAAACAGACGATGGAAAGAACCTCCCAGTGTATTACAAGTCTCTTTGGAGCTGTAAATAGTCAATTTGACTGTTCTCAATGTTTTCACACACAGTTTTACTCTCATGCCATAATTATCTGTAATGGTTAGTATCTTTTTTCTTCATATTTTCAGCCATGTAGACATTTTTAGATTTGGTGTATAAAATATATAAATGGCTAAGCTATAACAAGGCTCTTAATGGTCTTTGTGGTCTTTTTAAAATATGCATGGAAATAAAAAGTGTATAAATGTAATTGATTGCTTAGCATTATTGTGGTAAAGGGCATTTCTAAGTTTAATACTGTTGGGGGTTTTTTGTTACACAAAAATACACCAGTGCAAGATGGACTGTCTGGTGTTTTTGCCAGAGCAAGTGCTGAGCAGTCAGTGCAACAGGAGCTTGGGAAGGGTAACCCAGTTAGTCCTGGTTGATGTCTCTGTGCCAGCCTAGTGCTCTCTGTCTCCTCTCAGCTGCCTTTGGAAGCTGTCATCTATCCTGTAGTTTTGTCCCAAATGGGTTTTAGGTATTTTAAGAAAACTGAGAATTACAGCATTGGACCTACATGATTATTACCCTCCCTTTTGCTGGCTCAAACTCAAAGCTGACATTATATTGTCTTATAAGGGCTTGAACTAACTGTTAGGGTTTGTCTTCCTCCTCCCTCTGAAATACCTCCACTGAGTAATAGCATGCAAATACAAAATATAAAACCAAAGAAATGGGTTTCTTTTTGGTTCATTTAGGCTTTTGTGCTTTAATTCCATGACAGATGTTTTCTTTTTAAGGCTATACTCCATCACAGAATGTGTTTTATCCAGAGTGACTGCTAGTGTCTACGTTGGGAGCTAAGGTGTCACTTTTAAGAAGGGCGGTATTTTTGATGACAAAGAGCAAAGTCCAAGAACAAGTGGACCCTGTTTCTGGGTTTCTTTAACTGGAATTGGATTGCTTTACCTACAGGTTTTTTGGCTGACTGGCTTCTTTCTCTGCTTTTTATCATAACGTTGGGGGTTTACAGCAATTAGGTCACTACTCATTCACTACTCATGAAGTTATTTCAAACCAGCTTTTGCTCAGTAAAGATCAGGTTTGGGTTTTGTTATTAAATGTTGAATACTGCCTCTTCATTAGGAGGAATTTCCACTTATCCTGGGAATTAATTCTGGGTTTATTTGGAATTAAATTACAGTGGATTTGTTTGGTTGGGGTTTTTTATCAACATCTTCTTCTTTTCCCACTGTTCAGCTGTGAGGTCTGGCTGGCTGCCCCCGCCACCACCTGCACTGCCCCCTCGACCATCTGTATCTCAGGTATGGACAAATCTTTAGTTCTTTGCTGTGTGTTATTTGTTTATTTATGTTACCATCACAGTGGTTAGCACGAGTTGGCTTGGACACAGCAGCTGTTCTTGCTTCCAAGTTCAAAAAATCGGCAGTTTGCAGTTCCATGTCCTCCTTCATTGGTCTGTCTGGCCAGCGTGTTGCAGTGTCAAATTACAGACTAATTAAACCTCTTTGCAGTGGAGCTGACATGCATCCACTAGACCTAACTGTAAATTAAAGGCTAGCAAAGCTAGTCTGTTAAAAAGGGTTTCATGCCTGAAGGCATGGGCTTGATACCTGCTATTGCTGTTTGCTTCTTGGGCTTCAAATGCACTGAGGGCATCTGCTAAGGGAGCCACGGCATAGAAGAGTGCATTGCACCCGTTTTAAACCCATTGCACCACGGGTTTAAAAAAAATAATGCTGAAAGGAAGAGAATGCCATGTCAGTTATGTTTTAAAGTTTCAGACCATTAGTGGTGTGCTTTTATTTTGCATTTTAGGTAAGTTTTTGGGTTTTGTTTTTTAGAGCATCACACAACTGCAGCACAGCACAAACTGACAAAACCATGCATGTCTGCATCCAGATAATTGTTCATGTTTCAGGAAGTGATGGAGGATCGTCATCTTTTTCTTTCTGTGTTGTTGGCTGTGTTAAGTCTTAGGCAGCAATATGCTTCATATAATACTCCTTTAGATGAAGTGTATAATAGGAACAAATCCACAGGGGAGCTGACAGCCCTTAAATACAAAAAGCTGGTGAGATACCTTCCTTGGGCCAGAATGGTCATCACTTGAGTTTTGGATCTACCCTTAAGAGTGTGCTGTTGCACATGTCTTACTGCACAGTGCTTATGATAGAAATGTTTAGAGGCCTGTTGCTACCCCCAGCTCCACCAGCAGCTTGTTGTGCTCTTCCTCTCCCCAGCCCTTGTTAGCACTGAGTGCAGTTTCTGCCTTGAGGACTGTAAAACACTGGTTTGAGCTGGCATGTTTCCCCAGTCAGGATGCCATTAACCATGCTGCTAACAGCACACACCCCTTAGTGCATCCATCATGTTCGTGCTTTTTCTGACACTCCCCAGAGAGCAGCATTTCCCTCTGGCTTCCCCAGATGCCACAGCACAGCCCCCTACCTCCCAATCCCAGATCCCACAGCACAGCTCCCTACTTCCCAGCCGTGTGCCTGCAGCAGTTGCTGCTGCAACCCACGCCAGCCCTCCTGCTGCTGCTCCAGCTTCCCACAGTGCAAGCCTTCTTGCTGCCATTGGGAAAAGCACTAACTGCAACAAATCCTGCTCTCAGAGAACAAAACCATTGGTTTCAAGCAAGGTTCTGTTAATTGTCCGTTCTCTTGTCCTGTCATCAAGTTGTATCTCCTTAGCAGGGGAGTGACAACTTGATTTGTTTATGCATGTCCAGCAGCTTCCTAACCAAATACTGAACCAAGTGCTCACCCTACACTGGGACATGCAGAATTCAGGGCATTTCTAAAATGATAAACACAAGAAGATTCTCATGTGAAATTTTTGATCCAGTCCTCTCAATTACAAAGGTCTGGTTTCTAAAAAAAAAAAAAAAAAGTGGTTTCTGTGTCTGCTCAGTAATGAATATGCAGCTGATGCTTTGCTAACATGCATCACTTACGTTTATTTAATTTATTTCTGATTATATTTAAAGATATTGAATCAAATGTTAAAATACTATTGTTCTCATGTCTCTCAAAACTGTATATAAAACCAGTTCTTAAAAACATAATAAAGTTTATGCTCATCACACTGTTTATTTTTTTATCCAAGCATGCCTTTCTGTGATAAAGGTAACAGACAGTAGGGAAGTACGTGTGATGGGGTCATAATTCAGCTGAGCTGACCTTTGCAAATAGCATGTAAGCAATAGTGAGCATATGGATTATGGTAGTCCAGTGGGGCCCTTGATTTAAAGAGCACAGAGAAGCTGGAAGAAGGGATCTGCTTTCAAAGCTGAGACAGGATCAAGAACTGAAGAAAAGTCATGAGGCTGAAATTGCATATTCAGCTTTTTCTTGTTTCAAGATTTACCAAACTCGTCTTAAATTTCTGTTTTAACTTATTTTTCGACAATGTTATTGAAAATCATTCTTTGGTTCATTTTGCTGTATGCCTGCAGTGAAGCACTGTTAATGACAAATGTAGCTTGGAAGTGAAGCAAACCCTGCATATTTCAGGTGGCTGTGCACCTTATAAGTATTCTCATGATATGCTTATTTTGGCTCAGCTTTGGAAATTAGTTGATGGAGGAGAAGGAAATAATTTCTTTCTGAGGACTATGGTTTTCTGTGGATGACTGAGAAGCAGCTTGAATCAGCTTGCTCTTTAGAATGAGATTAAAGGGCTCATGGGATGTAAAGACCAAAGTGCATAAAAGAGAGGTACCAAGGGGTAGGTGTTACATTTCAGTGGAGCAGAAGTCCTCCTATGAGCTTAATCAATAGGAGTATAGAAATGGCACCTTGACTTTGGTTCTGTGTTGCAGTGTTTTTTAGTAGAATGTAGTTCAGCCTTTCGGAAAATGTTATTTTTCCTGTCAGAATCTCCAAGGTAATCGACCTTGGTGGTTATTGAATCACTGGTTATTCAGAGCATGCCAAACATCTCTGCTCATATCGCAGACTTTCTAAATTATGTCCACGTCCAACTCTGCTTCCATAGTCCAGGCAGTTGAATTTCAAGGGACAAGGACTGTATCACTGGCTGAGCAGAGCACAAGGTGATACTTAGAGCTGATACTGTTGTGGCCTTGACTTCACAGCTCAGGGGATGCACAGGCTTACTGTGGCAGGCTCAGATCTTGGGATGCTGTGAGGACCTGGCCAGTTTATGACAAATAGCAGCAGAGCTGGCTTCTCTGCTCAGCTTGCTGCTGCCAGCCCATGCTGTTCCACACCTCTGCTGGGCAGACACCTTTGCAGATGGTGGCTGCATCTCCTTTTACTTCTACAACAGCTTTTGGAGTTGGTGGATTTAGCTCTTTTTTCTTGATGGCCTCTAAAAGGCTATGGTAGCTCCTTCTCAGGATGTCTCCATTGCCAAAGTCAGATTTTATTGACTTTGTATCAGTCCATAAGCTGTACTTGAGATTTCCTCAGAGCTTTCACCAGACACTTTTCTGATGCAGTGATGCTTTTATCTGAGGTCCCTATGGTGACTGTTAGTAAACTTAATAAAGAAAGATGGATGAAATGTCAGTTTAAATTGTGTGGACACACCCTTATCTTCAATTTGTGATCTTTCAACCCAAATTCCAGCCCATACCTCTCTGCACTCCAAGCCATTTTGAATTTATATTTACAGTAAGACATTGTGAATTGCAGTATGAAATCTTTTATTAGATTCATCAATTCATATTGCTTTCCTCTTAAAAAAATAAGTAATTCAAGTTTTGCCTAAATTCCATAATGAGTGCTTTGAAAGATTATGTATGGAAAAACTCTTATACATAGATGAGAGGGTTTTTTCTGGATATGTTATTTCGAAGTGTTTTCCTTTTGTGCATAAGCCTGTGTGTAACTTCACTGACACCTTCTGTGATCTCTAGTAGCACATTTCACATCTAGCAAGTCTGCAGTAGCTTCTTGGATTTAAGGATAATTTTCTCCGTATCAGTTTCCCAACTTTTTTGACCATAAATATTTAATATACTACAAGCTGTTGTAGACTTAGGATACTAGCAGTGCCTTACCTCTGCTTATTTCCCATGGCATGCTGTAGTATATAGAACAGATAACCTGTAGCTTTTGGAAATACCTACTGTGTTTTTTTTCTGGGCTTTTAGAGAATGGGATGCAGTGGCTTGGGTAGGTCTTCCTCATCCTGTGTTCCTAACTTGACAGTAAACTTGAGTCATCAAGGAGGAATGGCGTTAAGGTGGCCCCAAAACTTCTTCATGGATCCAAGGCTGTACAGAGAAAATTTGTGTAACATGGAGGTGCAAGAATCACAGCAGGAAGGCAATAGCTATGCAGCTGATTTGCGGTGACACAGATTTCAGATAGAAAATAACTTTGGGTACTCATGAATAACGTTCCACTGGAGCCAAACATGTATGCATGTCTTGTATAAGCCCCTGTTGTTATTTTTTTAATGGAAAACAAAATAATACTTTATTACTGTTGGCTTTTAAGCCTACGGAAGTCATTTACCACAGCTGCTTTCTCTGGGAGATTTAGTAACATTTATGGTAATAGGAATTATGGATGAACACTGAAGAACAAATATAACTTTAGGATTTTATCCAACATCAGCTAATTATCTGCAACATTGCCCGATTATATCAACATCCCTTTATTTAAATTACTGCATTTCAGTACCTTCCTGTCCAGTAGTGAAGATGAATCTTCAATCCTGCCTGTGCTGTATAAGGGAATTTGAAAACAGTGGGCCTGGAAGAAAACTCTGTGTATCTTGGCTGAAAAAACTGATGTTCCTGATCTCTTTTCCCAGAGTCACAACTTTAAGCCTGTTGGTTTTGTAAATTCACACTGGTTTGTGCTGCACTTTTCTTTCTGGAAACCTTGGGATGGGTTTTTCCCACTGATTCCATGCCGGCAGTTTTGGCTGGCACTGAAAAAATTGAGTGAAGGCAAAGCATTCAAGTGAAGTAGAGTAGGTAGGCAGCTGTTAACATTATCAAATTGAAGTACCCTGAGTCCAGTGCAACTCTGAAGATTAAAATCTCACTGGGTTATATGAGCTCAGAATTTGGCTGTCAGTTTAGTAACCATTGTTACCATTAGATGTTACTGATTTGGTGAAATGCTGAAAATGAAGCACTCTGAGGGATGATGGGTGGGTCACCCTGCCCAGTTACAGCACCTGGTGGTGTTGGAAAGCAAAGATGTTATTCTTTTTAGCATATTGAATGTTCTGCTCTCCAAATGTTACTTGATACTTCATAACTCCTTGAAGCTTTTTGGCCATTCATCATGCAGAATTGCAAGTGAAAACTGGGACCCAGCTCAAGAAGTTGTCTCTATTAACATGCCTCCATGTCCTGCCAAATCCATGGAGAGCCACGAATGTGGGGTATGCTCAGGCTGCGTTTGTAACCATCAATTACACGCGCCCATGCTGAGGCCAGGAGGTGGGGAAGGACGTCCATCTGTCCTGCTGAGACCTCTGGGCCTCCAGAGCAGCATAGCCATGTGCAGGCTCCGTGTTGGGAGGTGGTCCAGGCATCCCCCCCACACC